>NC_056736.1:696336822-696574322 GCF_019279795.1 Protopterus annectens
ATCACTAATGTACGATTCCTGTAGGTTGTAATAAAATACTGAGATTACAGTATCTCAGGAATTTCTTCTCATCTTAATATATCCTGATCTCAGTGAATATAAGTAGTAGAGGTGGAGGGTATACCACTCCTCATTGGAGGGCTTACAGGGAGTAAATTCTAGAAACTATCACACTTTTCTGATCAAATTTAGGGGTATCATAGATTCATAGGCAGGTACTAGGCTATCTGCCCAAAGGCATTTATAAGCCTAGCCAGAATGTGTTGGCTTTCGCTGTCTCCTTAGATTAGTTCCCTGTGCCTCTGTCCAGCAGAGCCACTGAAGTGATCCCCGGGGTAATGTTAGAAAAATATGTATTAATGTATATGTGTAGTGCTTATTAGAAGCTAAAAGAGTTAACACATTTCATTCTATTTTATGCACAGCTTAATTTTGTATGAGATTATAAGATGCTTTTCAAACTGCAGTATGCTTTCTGAAATTGCAAGATGCTCTCTAACCTAGTATTTGCTAGCACAGCACAATTCATGTTTATGCCTTTTGGAAATGTACTGGGAAGCAGGTGATTATCTGCTAGGTCAGGAAAATGAATGAATAGTGAATGAATAGAACAATACTGTTTTCTATAATGTGATTGAATATGAACAATCAGCCCTGTTCGTGTTATGAGAACATGCACAGCTGCGGAAAAGAAAAGATACATCAGACAAAAGACTGCTTGCAGAAATGAACTGTGATCTGTACTTGCTTTGTGCTCGAATTATCCATAGTACCTTGAATGGTAACATTGCATAGTAAAAGCTGTATCTGACCGGTGGTCGTCAAGGCCATGTTGTTTTTCTTAGGAAGTTTTTTTGTAAACTTGATATGCCAGCAGAAAATCATGGACAAACAGCTGCTGAGAAACAATATTGAAAGAACTTGTGATTTATTACGTCAGCTTAGTAGGCAATACCTTCTAAGAAATATATAAAAATACTCTCACTTCCTGATTTTAGTTAGATAAACTCTGTATTAGCACGTTTTTGTCTCCTTGCTTCAAGATTAAAGTGCCTTAACCTGAACCTGCCATGTGTTGATCATTTTGAAATTATTTTTCCTTTGACGGATTGGTCCTTCGAACCGGAACTCTCTCTCTTCACCTCAGGTCAGATGGGCCAGGTGGCATGAAACCGTACGGGGAAGCGACCACATTGGTTCTTCTGCTTTGAAAGACCTCAGACTGAATTGTCGTTTAAAAGAGGCCAGCCACTTTTCTGATCTGCAACTGGAGGACGAGTCGGTATACGAACCAGAGAGGATCAATCACGGAGGCTCAGGTAAGGTGAAATTTACCTTTTTTTCTGTTTTTAATCAGGGACTTGATTGAAAATATCTGTCAGGAGATTTGTATTGCACAAGTCAGGGACAGAAAGATTGCAGTCTTGTCATAGATCAGGGAAACAGAATAGGTAAGACAGTTATTATAGATAAACTGTGAAATAGAAAATCGTGGTACCATGTGAGAATAAGAAGGGTTAAGTAACATTTTTTTAACAATCAGAACAATATGGGTAATAAGTGCACAAAAAGTTCCCAAAACCCACCACTAACCGAAGATGCAAAATATATGCAATCACAGCGTGCCGACAATATTAGATACTATACAAAATGGGTTAATAAATATGAATTTGATGGCAAATTAGAAAAATCCTCTCTTATTAAATTTGCCAAACAGCTTAAAGCTGACGCAAAAGGTCAGGTAAAAAAGCAACGTCAATTGGGGGTTCCTCAGGCACACAGGTGAATTGAGGAAGCAAACCGTAGGGAGCAAAAAAGTAGTAATTCAAAAGCTATGTTTCTAGATAAAGAAGACAATAATTTGGTAATGGCATCAGCCCCTCCACCCCCTCCACTTCCTGCACCAGAATATGAAGCGGGTGGACAAGCTGGTCCACCTCCGCTATACCCGGCTGTCACCGCAAAGCCAAGACCATATGTTAGAGATCCCATCGAGACCAGGTCTCGAACACGTAACTTAAGAGGAGATATTGAGTTATATGAAATAAATAAAAATTCACGAGCTATGAGTGAAGAAAAGATATGTCCACTCATAGAAGTACCAAATCCACAGGCAGGACAGGACCCATCTCTTCTAGTATATAGACCGTGGACACCAGAAGACATCTGGAAAGCCACATTTGGAAATTCCCCATCCGAAAGTTAATTTTAGGAAATTCTTAGAAGACTTACAGGGCATGAGGTTAAGTTATCATTTAAATGGATAAGAAGTAGAAAATGTAGTTAGACAAATCGTAGGTCCAGATTGGCACATGATCAGTGGCAACTGGAATCCCCATGATGCAAAACATAAGCCACTCCCACATAGCAACGCAGAACTGGATAACAGAGTAAAAGGTCTAACAGACCGAATCTCTGAGAAATGGAAGCCTAGGGCAGACTGGACTTGCATTAATCAATGCATCCAACAAGAAGGTGAAACTGTTGACAGATATTATGCTAGATTATTAGAGTGTTTTAATAACTATTGTGGAATGTAGGTACCTGAAGATCAAACACATGATTCCCCATATGAGCAGCAATTAAAGAATGCATTTTTGAAAGGCAGTATTTTGCCTATAAGCAACTTTATTACAAAGCACATGGTAGACCATCATACAAGTAGATTACAGTCACTACTTGAATATGCTAGGCATGCCGAAAGGCATTTTAACAGTAAAAAGAAAAAGAAAGCCCAAGTATTTGAGGTAGAAGACGGAGCAGAAGTCTATGTAGTACAGTCTGGAAAAAAGGGCAAGAAAAATGCCCAGGGAAACAAACAATCTGATAAACGATCAGAAGAGTTTGAAGAAAGAAAGAAAAGGGGTGAATGTTTTAAGTGTGGGAAAAAGGGACATTTAGCAAGGGATTGCAGGCAAAACAAGAAGGTAGCCATGGAAGATAAGGAGGGTGAGGACTGACTATATGATAGTCAAGAATCACTAGAAGGGAATAACCTAGAAAAGACAAATGCAAATGTGATAGAGGGAGTAGAGAATGTGATAGAAGAAATAGAGGAAGTGCAAGAAATCACCGATGGTGAAGAAAGTGAAATTTTAGACTTGGATTATTGAGCCTGGAGCTCTATTTAGCAGACACAAAACCGGAAGTTACACTTCTGGTAGAAGGGAGGGAAGTTAAATTCCTGTTTGACTCAGGGGCTTCACGGACCCTGATACATCCTTCCAAACTACCAGAAAATTCAGAATCACTTGATTACATATTAGTGAAAGCAGCTAATGGACAGCTGTATCGGGAACCACTCTCACACAACATAGCAATAACTGACCCTGTTTTAGGGATGACCCAGAAAAGCAAAATTGTCATTTCTGCAAAATGCCCAGTGAACCTTTTGGGCAGAGATCTTATGCAGATATTTGGCATAGCAGTAGTACCGACTATGCAGGGTATGGAAGCACAGCGACAAATGGATACTTTTGTGGTGTGACTGGAGGGTGAAACATTTTATTGGTACAGCCAGGACTTAGTTACGACTGGTCCAGGGGCAGTAACCGAAGAACTGATGAATGTAGCCATCAGTAAGTCCCCCTCCCTTGACACTGATAAACAGCATTTGTTGCACTGTACTCTGTATTATTGTAGCACACCAGGACCTGATAAGGAATATGAGCAAGAACTGTTTAAAAACCATACAGATTAGTATTACGTAATCTGTACTGGGACACAGAAGGGAACAGTGTAGTCAGCTGTTCATTGCCCCAGGAATTTTTTGCACTCTATAAATCTAATCGATTACCACATTAGTTTAACCAAAGGCAAGAATGTGAAATGGGCAGATCTTGGAGAAAAAGTCACAAAGTGGGAAAAACAAACAAGAGTTAGAATCGTCAGAACAGGGAATACAAAAACAGAAGTTAAATTGGATAACACAGACACACCCAGCTGTACACTTGCAGTCTAGCGAGGACAGCTGATTAGCACTCTTACTAAAAGAGGAAGAAAATGCCTTACTGGTCAACTCTCTGGTCAACAGGGAAATCAGACCTAGGATTAATCCGTACAGCAGGACCAGTTACTATTACGCCAAAATCAGCATTCAGACCTCAAAAGAGACAGTATCCCTTAAGAAAGGATGCAGAAGTAGGAATCAAACCTATAATAGCAGCCTTACTTAAGGAAGGAGTACTGATAGAATCTCCCGATTCGCCATGTAATACACCCTTATTTCCTGTTAGGAAAGCAAACAGAGAATGGCGTATGGTCCAAGACTTACAAGCTGTAAATGATGCAGTAATACCTAGAGCACCTACGGTGCCAGATCCACACACTCTATTGAATGATTTGAAGCCTCGACAGAAGTATTTTTCTGTGGTATATATTAGCAATGCGTTTTATTCGATACCAATACACCCTGACAGCCAACATTGGTTTGCATTCACATTTCAGGGAAAAAGGTATACATACACGCGACTACCACAGTGGTATTGTGAAAGCCCAACAATATTTGCACAAGAGATGGCAAGCAACTTGGCAGGATTTAGCCCACCAAGAGGCAGCCAAATTTTACTTTATGTAGATGACATCCTGCTGGCAGCCCCCACCCAGCAAGAATGTAGAGAAGATACCATAGCATTACTACAATTTTTAGCCACACAAGGACATAAAGTAAACAAAAACAAATTGCAGCTGTGGAGAAAGCAGGTTAAATACCTGGGATATGTAATATCCAAAGAAGGCAGAACATTAGATGAGGACAGAAAAATAGCAATTTTGCAAGCACCCAAACTGACTACCAAGAAGGAAATGATGTCCTTCCTGGGTACGACTAATTTCTGTTGGAGTTGGATTCCAAACTATGCCTTGGAGTCTGTTCCACTGACCAACTTGATATACAGGAAGCTTATGGCAGCACAAGATTTATTACAATGGACACCAGAAGCAGAATCAGCTTTCTGCAAACTGAAACAACTGATAGCATCCTCATTAGTTTTAGGATTACCAAACTATCATAAACATTTTTTCCAAACTGTAGATTGTAAACAAGGTTACATGACATCAGTGTTAACACAGCAGCATGGGGATAAACAATGCCCCATAGCTTATTATTCATCACAACTGGACACAGTGGCACGATCCCTGCCCCACTGAGTACAAGCAGTAGTTGCAGCTGCAATGGCAGTACAGGCTTCGGCCTCAGTAGTGTTGTTCCACCCTCTCACATTGAGAGTGCCTCATGCAGTCGCAATTATTTTACTGCAAGAAAAAGTAGCATATCTTTCTCCTGCTAGACATCTTTCTTGTATGACTATACTCCTGAGCCAACCTCATATGACAATTGAACGATGTACAACTTTAAACCCATCTACCTTGCTCCCGACCCCTGCGGATGGCACACCACACAGCTGCCTGCAGGAAATTGAGCAAAAGACACTGCCTAGAAAAGATCTAACGGATGTTCCCTTGGATGATGCCGAGGTGACATATTACATGGACAGCTCATGCAGAAGGGGTCCTACAGGACAGAATCTAGTAGGGTATGCAGTAGTTTCTGTTACTGAGATTTTAGAAGCAAAGTCTTTACCACATAACTTATCTGCACAAGCAGCAGAATTGATTGCTTTGACAAGGGCATGTACCTTGGCAAAGGGTAAATGTGTGAACATTTTTTACTGACAGCCAGTATGCTTTTTCTACTGTACATGTTTTTGCACAGCAGTGGAAAAATAGAGGAATGATAACATCTACTGGTAAACCGATTAATCATGCGCAATTTATTCTAGATTTGTTAGAATCTATTCAGTTACCTCAGAAAGTAGCTATTTGTAAATGCGTAGCTCATACCGAGCAACAGGATAGGATTTCAAAAGGTAATGTGAGAGCTGATATAGTGGCAAAACAGGCAGCTTCCGCTTCAGAAGTATTTTTTTTGAGTGAGGAATTACAACCTTCTGAGATGTTAGATTTAGAAATGTTAAAAATTATGCAGACACTTACTACAAATGTAGAAAAACAGAAATGGATAAGACAAGGGCTGTACATCTCCAAAGAAAGAAAACCAATTTTGCCGTCTAACTTGTTTAGATATGCAGCTTTGTTGAGCCATGGGCAGTGCCATGTCTCAACAGGGGGGATGGTACAGTTAGTGAACCGTGTGTTCACTGCATATGGATTTACAAACTACACAAAAAATTTTTGTGCAGCATGCCATGTTTGTAACAGGCATCATGCACAAGGGGCACTGAAGCCTAAGCAAGGGAGTTTCCCAACACCACCGTACCCATTCCACACTATCTGTATGGACTTCATAGAACTAAACAAATGTGAAAATAAGAAATATTGTCTTGTCATTATAGATATGTTTTCCAAATGGGTGGAAGCTTTTCCGACCAAAAATCCGGATGCAGCTAACATTGCAAAAGTCCTTGTTAAAGAAATTATTCCTAGATTTGGCATACCGGAAAAGATCTTCAGTGACAATGGCACACACTTTGTAAATCATACCATACAACAGCTGGGCCGATATTTCGGAATTTCCTTAAAGAACCATTATGCATACCACCCCCAATCTGCAGGATTAGTAGAGAGGCATAATGGGGTTTTGAAAAACAAACTTAGAAAATTGATTAGTGAGACACAGAGGAACTGGGTGCACTGCCTGCCTCTGGCACTGTTGAGCATGAGAACTGTTCCAAATGCAAAGGGATTAACTCCTTTTGAAATATTGTTTGGGAGGGCATATTATATACCTCAGTGGAAACCTCTCATGCCTGCAGACCAGGAGGCTGACAGTTCACTTGCAGAATATTTGAGATGTCTTCTAAGTAATAAACAACTTCTGCAGTTGAATTCTGTTTCAGATAAGGAACAAACCAGATCATCGGAAGCAGCAGTAGTCCCAGGCACGTGGGTCTGGGTGAAAGTTATCAAGAAAAGAAACTGGACCACACCGAAGTGGGAAGGGCCGTACCAAGTGCTACTGTCAACACCCACTGCAGTCAAGATCGCAGAGCGAGCATCCTGAATTCATCTGACACACTGTAAATTGGTTAAAAACTTTGAACTGGACAAAAAACTTGTTACTGTTACACAAGAACAAAATGACCAGATACGGAGCAAGTAGAAATGCTGAACAACCTCTGAAGTATTGCATGATCATTCTGTTGGCCATACTGATAACATGAATCTTTTTGTTGTGGTCTTTCCTTTTTCTAGCCACATGAGCTGAACTGAACAAACGTGAATCAATCATAGACTGGCATCTGAACTTTAACACTTACCAAGCAATTAAATATGTGTATGCTGAAATTTTGAATGTTTCGAATTGCTGAAGCTGCACAGCTATACCGACAGCATACAGGGGATTATTAATGACTGCTGTCCCCCTAGGGGTCAATGAGACCTGGGAAAATTTGCTTTTTGGTACTACAACTGTAAAATCACAAGACAAAATAGCATTGTCGGCCGATCGACTCCCAGCCGAATACCTACAAATAGCATCAGATGTTATAGCCTACCCCATCTCAATCTTAATTAACAGAACTATAATAGAGGGCACAATCCCCTCTCTCTGGAAAATATCTTACGTCATCCCTCTTCATAAGGGTGGCTCCTCCACGGAAACTTCTAACTATAGACCGATAGCAGTACTGTCACCAATAGCAAAAATAATGGAAAGATGTGCTCACAAACAACTCCTACACTATCTCACCATAAACAATCTTTTGTCCAAGACTCAACATGGTTTTCGCCCCCATCATAGTACAACCACTGCCCTCCTTTCCTTCGTCGACTCAGTCAACAGCAACCACAACAACAAACTAATTACTCTTGCTCTATTTCTTGATCTGTCAAAAGCCTTTTGACATGGTCAATCATCAACTGTTACTCCATACCCTCGAAAATCTTCACCTTGATAACTTGGCCCTAAACTGGTTTAATGCTTACCTCTCTGGTAGACAACAAGCAGTTCAGTGGCAAAGCAAGCTATCTCACTTGCTACCTAACACAATAGGAGTTCCCCAAGGCTCTATACTTGGTCCCCTTCTTTTCTCCGTATTCATAAACAATCTCCATTCAGTCATCCCTAAAGCCACCTGCATTCAATACGCAGATGACTCTATGCTGATCTGCTCTGATCTCTCTCTTCATAACCTCCAGAAAGTCACCCAACATTGCTTTACTGCAGTGGAAAAATGGTTCACCGAACGGAAACTTTTCCTAAACCCAATAAAAACTAAGCTACTACTAATTCTCCCCACCTTAGCCACTTCTTTAGGGCAACACCCTCCACTCTCTAATAATATGGCCTTCCACGTTCAGTCCACAAATGGGACCATCATTGAGCCTGTCACCAATACCAAACTACTAGGTGTCATTATTGACCACAAGCTCAAATTTGACATTCACATCAGTCAAACTATAAAGACAGTTAACAAGAAACTTGGTTCCATGTATAGAATTAAGAACTTTCTTACTCCCAATACCAAACTAACCATTGCACGCACTCACCTTCTCTCTACCCTATTATACGCCTCTCCAGTACTTTCCTTCCTCAAAAAAACTGAGCTTAACAAACTCTCAGTAGCTTATAACCATATTGCCAAATTTGTAACAGGAGAGCCTTACCGTACTCACCACTGCCTCAATCTAAGAAAACTTGGCTGGTTAGAACTCCCCAATCTTCTCAAGCTTAACCAACTTAGTGAAGCATTTAAAATTATCAAGGAACCAGATAAAACCCCCTCACTGTACAAACTTTTGACCCCCTATTCCAATCTAAATAGCCTTCGTTCTTCAAATAGTGTCCTGGTACAAACAACGAAATCTAACATTTCGGGTGGCGATGCTCTTTTTGCCAATTCCATTGGAAAACTATGGAATTCCCTTCCAAATAACCTAAGACTAGCTACCTCTCTCAGCCAATTCAAAACTAATCTCAAACTATTCTTTAATGTTCATTGGCTATGTCCTTGTACTAAACCAGACTAATTATTTGGTTCCCTTTTTTCCCTCATGCCATTCCCTAATGGTCTCTTTCTTCTCATATATCTCTAGATCCTACATTTTCTATCTCCTCCTGTACATTGTCTTTAATAAATCCATATTTCTGTTAATTGCGTTTCCTTGAGTTAGTTAATTTATTTGTATGTCTAATTTGTCTCTCTGAATATTTTTTTCTACCAAAAATTTATTTCTGTATGTAAATCAATGTGTTGAATGCTTATTGTGGAGCTTTTCTCCCTGGGCCTCTGCTGAAAATGGATATGTACCAAGTTGGACTAGCCCGGTAAACAAATGTAAAATAAATAAAATAAAATAGATAAATAAAAAAATTGTACCTGCCTGTTACACAAAAGGGAATTGTATGTTTTTACAAAAATTATACTGTTCAGGTAGGTTGGAGTAATTGTAACGTGACTATTCCTTACAAATATTATACCAAAGCCAATAATGCAGGTTATATCTGTGATACAAACTATGACTCATATCTCAAGTCGATTCATAAGACTATTGAAATACAACGTAATCCTGTTCTTTTAAAACAACTATATATTATTGATAAGAAAATGTTTCATGCAGGGCAAGTATATATTAATGCTAAAGTAGAGAACTGTTATTTTGTTTGTGGGAAAAAAGGCATAAAAATGGTTACCTGAGAATTGGTCCGGCAGTTGTTTTTTGGGTTACCTGGTTCCGGCCATACGACACACTGCAGTTTTGCCTCAGGGAAACATTTGAAATGTCAGAGAGATCACCAAGAAAACTGAAAACCCAATCAGAAGGCCTGAAAATCCAGTGGGATGAATTGAAGCAGGCTGGAGAAACCATAATTCCATAAAAAACAAAGATAAACTGACACACATGGACTTGAGTGACACTATTATATTGTGGGCAGGTATAGCCCCTGCATATGGCGCAGTGAAATCGATTTGGGAGCTGAGAAAACTGTCCAAACCTCTTGAAGTAATGAGTAATGCAACTTTTTCTGCTCTTGAGTTAATGACTGATGAACTGAATGATATGAGAACTGTGGTGCTTCAAAACCGCATGGCTTTTGACTTCACCCTAGCGGCAAAAGGTGGTATGTGCGCTTTAATAAAAGAGGAGTGCTGTTCGTATATTCCAGACAACCAGCATGAGATAAACGACCATCTTGAGGTGATTCAGCAAGTGTCGACCATGACCAAACCAGGCCCAAACCCACTAAAGGACTTTTTCCAGAATTTATTTGGGGGGTGGGGTAGCATCCTAATGAACGTCCTGATTGCCATTTGTGTGGGATTACTCCTATTAGGAGTGTGTGTTTGTTGTGGTATTCCCTGCATGAAAAGATTGATCAAAGATTTTATAGACATGTCAGTTTCTGAGACTTTATATCAAAGTACTGAAATTGAAGAACTGCTGAAAAATGAAACACTTTCATAAGTTTTAAACTGAATGACTCTCTTAACTGCAAATTCTGAACGGAAAGAGGTTAGGAGAAGAAGCAATTGTTTATGCTTTTGAAAATAGAATAAAAAGTATTAACGGGGGGAAATGTTAGAAAAATATGTATTAATGTATATGTTTAGTGCTTATTAGAAGCTAAAAGGGTTAACACATTTCATTCTATTTTATGCACAGCTTAATTTTGTATGAGATTATAAGATGCTTTTCAAACTGCAGTATGCTTTCTGAAATTGTAAGATGCTCTCTGACCTAGTATTTGCTAGCACAGCAAAATTCATGTTTATGCCTTTTGGAAATGTACTGGGAAGCAGGTGATTATCTGCTAGGTCAGGAAAATGAATGAATAGTGAATGAATAGAACAATACTGTTTTCTATAATGTGATTGAATATGAACAATCAGCCCTGTTCATGTTATGAGAACATGCACAGCTGCGGAAAAGAAGAGATACATCAGACAAAAGACTGCTTGAAGAAATGAACTATAATCTGTACTTGCTTTGTGCTCGAATTATCCATAGTACCTTGAATGGTAACATTGCATAGTAAAGGTTGTATCTGACCAGTGGTCGTCAAGGCCACATTGTTTTTCTTAGGAAGTTTTTTTGTAAACTTGATATGCCAGCAGAAAATCATGGACAAACAGCTGCTGAGAAACAATATTGAAAGAACTTGTGATTTATTACGTCAGCTTAGTAGGCAATGCCTTATAAGAAATGTATAAAAATACTCTCACTTCCTGATTTTAGTTAGACAAACTCTGTATTAGCACGTTTTTGTCTCCTTGCTGCAAGATTAAAGTGCCTTAACCTGAACCTGCTTTCTGTTTCCCATCCACTTGTCAAGGTTTCTCTTGAAGAGTGTTAGTGAGGAGCTCTGCCTAATGTATTTGGAATCTTGTTCCAAAGCATGGGAAGTCTCTGGGGCAGGAATCTATTAATCCCATTAGAGTCACATTTCTGTCATTGATCCCTAACACCCATAGCTGTATTTACCTGGAGTTTATAATTACATCTTTGCATGAGAAAATTTAGTTTGGGAGATATATAGAAGTCCTCTATATGCAAATTTGGTCTTTTCTGTCCTAAAATCTGCAGTTCTGTATGAGACTGATGCACTTAGCAGTACATTTCCCTTTGAAGAAAAGGTACTTACATTCCATTTCAGTCTGAGTTAATATCCAAAGTAGTAGCACCTGCATGTAGCAAGACTGAATGTTATGCATTTAGTATGTTAGCAATCAGTTAAGAAGTTAGAGTCCAAACGAGAATCTAGTTTTCTGAAAAAAAATAAAGTTTATACAGACTGGAAAGTGGAAGATATCTGCAGTGCAATAAATAAGGTTCTTCATCACCCTGCACAAATCAATACAAATTACTTAATGTGCAGACATTGCAATATATACAGACTGTAAACAGACATGTGATTAGTTTTCTGTAAATCTAATCACCATGGTGCCCACTGATTTTCCTTTATCTGCTTATTCATTCCTTTAAAGGATGAAGTTTGAGTGTTTTGGGATCCCCCCCTCCACAGTGAGAACTTGAGGCTTTCTTGTAATGACATATATAATCAATCTTCTGATATAGTGGCACATAACATCAGCACAAGAACCACACATTTGCTGACCAAACATGTCCTGTTACAGTTCCCATTTTTCCTATGTAATTTAGTCCTACATTTTTGTAAAGATCCAAATTCAAGTTTTTTTTTTTTTTTTAATCTTTGTTACTATATTCACTACTTTGGGTACATTTATTTTAATTTTGATTTCCATTTTCTAGGAATTGCTTTTTAGGCAGCCACCAGAATTAAACTCAGCAAGGCCTTATTTATTATGTCTAGGGAAATCTGATTCTCTATTACAGCTCAAAAATCATTTCCTTAGTTAGACTAATTTGCTCAACCAGTATTTTTTTCTCAATTATTTTTACTGAAAATTTTAACAACAAAACATTAATATATGATAATATAACTATTATAAAACAAATATACATATCTAAAATAACAATAATAAGCAACTAAAATAACTATTTACAATGGTGTCTACTAGAAAACAAAGCCTTTTAAACAGAAAAAGAAATGTGATGGGTAGTTGTTACTTAATTATTAAAGTCTGTTTATTCAGCACTTCTTTGAATTTTAACCATATATTATGTGAAGTGAAGATTCCAGATGTTCTTGTCTTAATCATAAGCTCAAGATGGCAAATTTCAGTTGCAGAGTGTACAAATTCCTTCATAGTAGGCGTCGTCTGATTCTTCCAGTTCTGGCTGATGACTTTTCTTGGTAATGTTATTATACTCCATAAAAGATGGTATTTTATTTTCATGACAGAAGTGGAAAAAGGTGTATTAAATAAAATAAGAGATACTGTCAGCATAAATTTAGCATCAAAACAGAGTGTAAGAGAGAATTCATATTATCCCAATATGTTTTAAGTTTTACACAATTGCAAAACATATACTGACAATCAGCTTTAATATTTAGTTTACATCTCCAGTATCATATGGCTATATTATACATCAATTCAAATTTATGTGGTGTGATAAAATTTTGTGTAAGATTGGATTATTCTTTTTTATCGTCTTCACTTGGGGAGTTATTAACTAGTCTTAAAATAATCCCAAAAGCTTTCTCTGTCACATACTGATGATTTCTTAAGTACCTTATATAGTTTCATAGTTTGGTACTAGGATAAGCCTAGCCATAGTGATGTGGCTTTCGCCACCCCATGTAATGGTACAAAAGTGTACAGAATAGATTTAGAATACTGTGCTTCTGTCTAGTAGTGACACAGTGAAGACCCCCTTACATAATAGAATTAGTTTACTGTGCCTCTGTCTAGTAGTGGCACAGAGATGACCCCTGGGGTAAACCTATGATCTCCCATCCACTCGTCAAGATTTCTCTTGAAGAGAGTCAGTGTGGGGCTCTGCCTTACTTGAACTGGGATTCTGTTCCAGAGTATGGGTAGCCTCTGAGTTATGAATCTGTCCCTCCAGCATGTCCTGTTCATATTTGTGCTGAGGTTCAAATCTTTAGCTCTCATGGTTCTGATGGATTTGGATTTTTTGAGGTGGAGCATGTCCATCAATTCCTGATTGGACATGGCCTTGTACGTCAGGCACAGATCACCTCTGAGTAGGTGGTATGCTACTGAATAGAGTTGGAGTTTCTTTAGTCTGGCAGCATATGACATATGTTGGAGACCCTTGATCCTCCTGGTGAGGTACTTTTGGGGTCTCTCTAGCTGTTGCAAGTGCCGAGTGAGGTACATACCAAATGGGGCATTGTACTCAATCATGGGCCTGATAAGGGAGGAGTACAGGGGCACAATGACCTCCTTTGATCTGGATGTGAATCCCTTCATGATAAGGTGGGCCAGGTAGAAAGTCTTTCTAACCAATTTGGCAACGTGGGTGTCAAATGAGAGGTCACTATCGACTTGGGTCCCCAGGTCTCTGATTACTTTTTCCGTACTCAGTGGGTTACCGCCTATGTGATAATTTGTGGGCACTTTGTTTTTCCCAAAGGGGATGACTATACATTTTTTGGCATTTAGTTTAAGGCCATGACTCCGGCACCAGTTGTCCGTTTCAGTGAGGCCTTTCTGTAGGATGTATGTGTCAGCTGGTGTATGGACTATGGCGCCTAGTTTGCAGTCATCTGCGAACTTTGTCAGCCACAACCCTTCCATGTTTGCTTTCACATCTGAGAAATAAATGCCGAACAAGAGGGGTCCCAGGACAGAGCCCTGTGGGACACCACTTGTCACTGGCTTTGAGTATGACATGGCTCCAGTGATTTTGACTTTATGGGTTCTATCCTTTAGCCAGTTTGCCACCCATCTTGTGACATATGGATTTACATTTAAGCTGTTGAGCTTGTCTATGATACCAGAGTGGGGGTATTGTGTCGAAAGCTTTAGCCAAGTCCAGCTAGGCTGTATGGACTGCTTTGCCCTCGTCAATGGCTCTAGTGACTGTTTCGAAAAAGCCAACCAGATTTAAAAGGCAGGATCTGCCTTTTACAAAGCCGAACTGGGTGGGATCAAGTGTCTGTAAGTCCCCAATGTCTCTGTTTATTAGTTCCATAATGATTCTTTCCATAGCTTTGCAGACCAGGCTGGTTAAGCTTATGGGGCTGTAGTTACCAGGGTCAGTAGAGGTGCCTCCTTTATGGAGTGGGACCACTGTTGCTATATGCCAGTTTTCAGGTACATATCCTGTAGTAAGGCTAAGGTTAAATAGCATTTTTATGTGCGGGTTTAGCTCCTCTTGGAGTTCACATAGCACACAACCCGGGATACCATCAGGTCCCATTGATGCTGTGTTTTTAGCTTTGCTGAGGGCGGTTCTCACCTGGACATCTGAGATGACAGGGAGGTTACATTCAGCTGGGATAAGTATTTCTTCTTTTGGGGGTGAGGGAGGGGAGAAATTTGCACTGAACCTGTCTGCCAGAATGTTGGCAATATCTGTGAGTTCAGTGTATTTTTTGTCATTGTGAACTAACTCTGAACATATCTGAGGGTTTCTGCCCAGGTTTCTAACATAGCTGAAGAAGGCCTTGTGGTTATCTTTAGTGTCCATAGGGATTTTTCTCTCAAAGTTGGCCTTGGATGTTTTTATGAGAGAACGTAGCTTTCTACTAGTGCTGATCAGAGATGCCTTCTCTTTATGGGATTTTGCTCTGTCGTGCAGTAGCTTCCTTCTTTTGTTATACAATTTATTTATGGCTGGGGTCCACCAGACAGGACGCCTGCCCTTGGTGGAGAGGATCTTGGTTTTATTTGGGATTGCATGATCCATGCATTTTTGGAGATGTCCGTAGAAAGCATTTGTGAAGGATTCTGCATTGTGGGATGTGGTTTCCACTGTCTCAGTGGGCTTAAAGGATACCATCTCAGTTTTAAGAAGTGTAGAGTTGGCTTTTGAGAAGTTTTTCACTGTAGTCTTTTGTGTTGGGGGTGGAGGTGGGATATGTATATCCAGGGTGATTAGTTTGTGGTCAGATCTCACTAGTGAAGGGTATACTTCCGGTGTGGATCACTTTGTCCCCATGTTTGTGATGATCAGGTCTAGTATATTATCTCCCCTTGTGGGAGAGGTGACTAGTGGTTCCATTGTGTTTGAATTTATGAATTCCAGGAACCTTTGGGCTAGGGTGTTTGGGCTAGAATAATGCACCCAGTCTATGTTAGGGTAGTTGAAGTCTCCCAATATGATGATGTTTGGTGAGACATTCATATCCTCCAATGTCTTCAAGAAGGCTGAGTGGGGTTCCTGAGATTGGGAGGGTGGTCTGTAACATGCTACCAGTTGTATAGCAGTTTTGCCTACGGTTAGTTGCACCTGGATGGTCTCTGATGCTTCATGTGTTGCCACTAACCTGGAGGTGTGGGTGTCCTTGATGAATATGGACACTCCCCCTCCCTTTTTGGTTTAGTCCGAGTTTTGGGGCCGAAATGCATGATACGAGTTATAGCCAGGTAGCACTGGGGTGCTCTCAGGAGCCTTGAACCAGGTTTCAGTTACTGCACAGACATTGATGTCCTCCATACTGAGGAGTGCTTCAAGAGCCTGCATCTTGAGATTTAGACTTCTGGCATTGAGCAGCATTACCCTTAATTTTTTTCCATTTTTGTTTTCTAAGGAGGTGGGTTTGTATTTTGAGCCTTGCCTAAAAAAGGCACTATGGGGCAGGCAAGAGCCTTAGCCAATATCCGGAAGCCCAGTGGTGACATATGCAAGCCATCCCTTGCGAAGCAGCGTGGCTTGTCCAGCATGTCATCCCAAGTAGACAGACGTTGGATCCCCCTAGAATGACACCAGTATTTGAGCAAATTATTAAAGCTGGTCATCTTGTCTTTGTATTGTGGCATCATTCTTGGTGAGGGCAAGATGCTGCTCAGGGTCAGGGTCATACCAGCCTGGGCTACATAATCAGAGAGCTTTTCTATGTCTCTTTTCATGTAGTCCAGGGAGGTACGTCTCATGTCATTCACGCCGGCATGGACAATGACGGAGTCATATTTGTACTTGCTTTGGAGTGACCTGAGTGTGTGTGTTATGTGGCGGATCCTAGCTCTTAATAAGCAGCTCACCGTTACCCTCTCCTTGTTCAGCCTGGTAAGCGGAACGTCAGTGTGTCTGACTATAGAGTCACCTATTACTAGTGTATCAGGCATGGTGTTTGGCCTTAAGGGCTGTGGTTGTTTGACACACTGATTTATTGAAGTATGTGATGCATGTGTTATGTTTTGAGGTGGTGGATTTTTCGGTGTCTGCTTTGGGAGCCTCTGTTGTTTTGGTAAGTTTTTTGTTAGAGCCTCCGAGTATGTCATTGTGTTTTTATGTGTTTGGTTTGCAGTTGTGGTAGGTCTATGTGGGACTGGGTTTGGTGTGTGTGTGGTTACCTTCTCCTCGTGTCTGGTCTTGCCAGTCCTGAGTTGAGAGAGTTCAGCCTTCAGTTTGGCTATATAGTTGCATCTCTCACATGTATTTGTGTTTGTTGGGAGGAGGAGAGGGTTGTCTGTGTACATGAGACAATTGTAGCATTGTCTGAAGATTCCCAGATTAACCAGCTGAACCGGAGAGGATGCCAGCAATCTACCACTCGACATGCTAGAATATTATAAGGGAGTGCTGTGGGAAGTGGGCACTCACAGGGAAGGTAGGTGGATGTAGTGCTTACTTTAGTTAGCGAATGCTTACTTAGAAGAGAGGTTTTGAGAACAAGTGCTAGGCTTATAATAAAGCGATTAGACTAGATTATAATAAGAGTAGAGCTTTCTTAAGGGAAAATTTGAAGAGCAGACTTTGCGGAGCCAGAAAAAGTTTTACCTTGTTTAACCGACGCTGCGCTATGTGCACAACCGTGCAAAGCCATGCAAATGTGGATTTTCAACAGGGAACTTCAAAAGAGCTAGAAATGGTCCAAAACAACCAATCAATTACTACAAGCTCTTGAGCTGAGGTCACTCCTTCAGGGACAGATAGGCTGCTCAAGGCTCCCCACTCCCACTGGTGAGCAAAGAAACTTCCTTCTATCCAAGTAAGGCAATGGACACCACAGGAACTACACCACAGCCCAGAATACAGCAAAGCCTGTATACTGGTCTAAACTAGTCGAGGAGAGGCGGGAAAATAAGGATATATTTTTGTTTTTTTTGTTTTTGAGATAGAAAGCACACAGAAATGCAGGAAACAGTAATAAATCAGTTACACAGGCTAGCACACTTTAGTGGGCAGCCTCAACAGTTAAATTAACAAACAAACAACTTTTGACCAATTTTCGACTAAATGAAACTTTAAGTGCAGATAATATATAATGCAACAAACAGTTAAAAAAGTTTAAGCTTGTTCAAGGTAAGCAAGAGAAGGTATTTCAGGTAAAAAACAGCAAAAAATACTTAAATCAGGAAAGTAGTCGCTTTTCTCAGTTCTCTGCTGCTAGGACCACTCTGCAGGACCACGAGGAGCTGTTGCTGAGTAGTATAGCCAGAAAAAAATGCTCAGAGGCGGATTTTAAACAGGGAACTTCAAAAGAGCTAGAAATGGTCCAAAACAACCAATTACCACAAGCTCTTGTGCTGAGGTCACTCCTTCAGGGACAGATAGGCTGCTTAAGGCTCTCCACTCCCACTGGTGAGCAAAGAAACTTCCTTCTATCCAAGTAAGGCAATGGACACCACAGGAACTACACCACAGCCCAGAATACAGCAAAGCCTGTATACTGGTCTAAACTAGTCGAGGAGAGGTGGGAAATCAAGGATGTTTTTTTTTTTTTTGTTTTTGAGATAGAAAGCACACTGAAATGCAGGAAACAGTAATAAATCAGTTACACAGGCTAGCAGACTTTAGTGGGCAGCCTCAACAGTTAAATTAACAAACAAACAACTTTCGACTAATTTTCGACTAAATGAAACTTTAAGTGCAGATAATATATAATGCAACAAACAGTTAAAAAAAAAGTTTAAGCTTGTTCAAGGTAAGCAAGAGAAGGTGTTTCAGGTAAAAAACAGCAAAAAATACTTAAATCAGGAAAGTAGTCGCTTTTCTCAGTTCTCTGCTGCTAGGACCAGTCTGCAGGAACACGAGGAGCTGTTGTTGAGTAGTATAGCCAGAAAAAAATGCTCAGAGGTGGATTTTAAACAGGGAACTTCAAAAGAGCTAGAAATGGTCCAAAACAACCAATTACTATAAGCTCTTGTGCTGAGGTCACTCCTTCAGGGACAGATGGGCTGCTTAAGGCTCTCCACTCCCACTGGTGAGCAAAGAAACTTCCTTCTATCCAAGTAAGGCAATGGACACCACAGGAACTACACCACAGCCCAGAATACAGCAAAGCCTGTATACTGGTCTAAACTAGTCGAGGAGAGGTGGGAAATCAAGGATTTTTTTTGTTTTTTTTTGTTTTTGAGATAGAAAGCACACTGAAATGCAGGAAACAGTAATAAATCAGTTACACAGGCTAGCAGACTTTAGTGGGCAGCCTCAACAGTTAAATTAACAAACAAACAACTTTCGACCAATTTTCGACTAAATGAAACTTTAAGTGCAGATAATATATAATGCAACAAACAGTTAAAAAACAGTTTAAGCTTGTTCAAGGTAAGCAAGAGAAGGTATTTCAGGTAAAAATCAGAAAAAAATACTTAAATCAGGAAAGTAGTCGCTTTTCTCAGTTCTCTGCTGCTAGGACCACTCTGCAGGACCACGAGGAGCTGTTGCTGAGTAGTATAGCCAGAAAAAAAAACGCTCAGAGGCGGATTTTAAACAGGGAGCTTCAAAAGAGCTAGAAACGGTCCAAAACAACCAATTACTACAAGCTCTTGTGCTGAGGTCACTCCTTCAGGGACAGATAGTCTGCTCAAGGCTCCCCACTCCCACTGGTGAGCAAAGAAACTTCCTTCTATCCAAGTAAGGCAACGGACACCACAGGAACTACACCACAGCCCAGAATACAGCGAAGCCTGTATACTGGTCTAAACTAGTCGAGGAGAGGCAGGAAAATAAGGATATTTTTTTTTTTTTGTTTTTGAGATAGAAAGCACACAGAAATGCAGGAAACAGTAATAAATCAGTTACACAAGCTAGCACACTTTAGTGGACAGCCTCAACAGTTAAATTAACAAACAAACAAACAACTTTCGACCAATTTTCGACTAAATGAAACTTTAAGTGGAGATAATATATAATGCAACAAACAGTTAAAAAAACAGTTTAAGCTTGTTCAAGGTAAGCAAGAGAAGGTATTTCAGGTAACAAACAGAGAAAAATACTTAAATCAGGAAAGTAGTTGCTTTTCTCAGTTCCCTGCTGCTAGGACCACTCTGCAGGACCACGAGGAGTTGTTGCTGAGTAGTATAGCCAGAAAAAAACTCTCAGAGGCGGATTTTAAACAGGGAACTTCAAAAGAGCTAGAAATGGTCCAAAACAACCAATTACTACAAGCTCTTGTGCTGAGGTCACTCCTTCAGGGACAGATAGGCTGCTCAAGGTTCCCCACTCCAACTGGTGAGCAAAGAAACTTCCTTCTATCCAAGTAAGGCAATGGACACCACAGGAACTACACCACAGCCCAGAATACAGCAAAGCCTGTATACTGGTGTAAACTAGTCGAGGAGATATATTTTAGATAGGAGTTCCTTTCCATTTATATTTTGATGCATTAGAATAATGAGCAAATCAATGAATCTGGGGAAAGGATTTCTAACTATTGGTTGCATTAGATTAATCTTATGATCAACTAATTGTCTACAATTTTAAATTTCTAACCACATTTCTTTGCCTAACTCAAACTTATCAATGATATGGTCAACATTTTGTAACTTCCCATTGTCTAGTAATTAATACTGGTATAAACAGGTTTTTGTCTTTAAATATAGTCATT
Organism: Protopterus annectens; assembly: GCF_019279795.1. NCBI lineage: Eukaryota > Metazoa > Chordata > Ceratodontiformes > Protopteridae > Protopterus > Protopterus annectens. The sequence continues at coordinate 696,357,170 of NC_056736.1, forward strand.
GTTGTTAAATTAAATGTATTAATAATGTTTTGATTATAGGCAATTGGAAATACAAAGAACATCCATGCTTTATATGCAGAGTACCTGAGAATGAAAATTTAAAGGAGGTTATTATCATATTAATATAATAAGAGTTAACTGGTTTGTTTTTGTTTTCTATAAAACAGTTTTTTACTAACCAATGAAATTTATTAGTAGCTGTTTTACTAATATCTGCACTTAAAATTACACTTGGTCAAAAATTGGTCGAAAGTTTGTTGTTTGTTTGTTTAATTTAACTGTTGAGGCTGCCCACTAAAGTGTGCTAGCCTGTGTAACTGATTTATTACTGTTTTCTGTATTTCTGTGTGCTTTCTATCTGAAAAACAAAAAAACAAAAAAACAAAATAATAATCTTTGTTTTCCCACCTCTCCTCAACTAGTTTAGACCAGTTTACAGGCTTTGCTGTATTCTGGGCTGTGGTGTAGTTCCTGTGGTGTCCATTGCCTTATTTGGATAAAAGGAAGTTTCTTTGCTCACCAGTGGGAGTGGGGAGCCTTGAGCAGCCTATCTGTCCCTGAAGGAGTGACCTCAGCACAAGAGCTGTAGTAATTGGTTGTTTTGGACCATTTCTAGCTCTTTTGAAGTTCCCTGTTTAAAATCTGCATTTGTGCGGCTTTGCGCGATTGTGCGCATAGCGCAGCGCCAGTTAAACAAGGTTAAACTTTTTCTGGCTCCGCCAAGTCTGCTCTTCAAATTTTCTCTTAGAAAGCTCTACTCTTAGAATAACTAGTCTACTCGCTATATTATAAGCCTAGCACTTGTTCTCAAAACTTCTCTTCTAAAGTAAGCACTCTCAAACTAAAGTAAGCACTACATCCACCTACCACCCCTGTGAATACCCACTTCCCTTAAAGGCACAGCACTCTCTTATAATATTCTAGCATGTCGAGTGGTAGATTGCTAGCATCTTCTCCTGTTCATCTGGTTAATCTGGGAATCTTGAGACAATGCTACAATTGTCTCATGTACACAGACAATCCTCTCCTCACCCCGACAAACACAAATACATGTGAGAGATGCAACTATATAGCCAAACTGGAGGCTGAACTCTCTCAACTCAGGACTGGCAAGACCAGACAGGAGGAGAAGGTAACCACACACACAACAAACCCAGTCACACATAGACCTACCCCAACTGCAAATCAAACACATAATAACACAAAGACGTACTCGGAGGCTCTAATAAAAAACTTACCAAAACAACAGAGGCTCCCAAAGCAGACATCCAAAAATCCACCACCTCAAAAACATAACACATGCAACACAAACTTCAATAAATTGGTGTGTCAAACAATCACAGCCCTTAAGGCCAAACACTATGCCTGATACACTAGTGATAGGTGACTCTATAGTCAGACACACTGACGTTCCACTTACCAGGCTGAACAAAGAGAGGGTAACGGTGAGCTGCTTATCGGGGGCTAGGATCTGCCATATAACACACACACTCAGGTCGCTCAAAAGCACGTACAAATATGACTCCATCATTGTCCATGCCAGCATGAATGACATGAGACGTACCTCCCTGGACTACATGAAAAAAGACATAGAGGAGCTCTCTGATTATGTAGCCCAGGCTGGTATGACCCTGACCCTGAGCAGCATCTTGCCCTCACCAAGATTGATGCCACAATACAAAGACAAGATGATCAGCTTTAATAATTGGCTCAATTACTGGTGTCATTCTAGGGGGATCCAATGTCTGTCTGCTTGGGATGACATGCTGGACAAGCCATGCTGCTTCACAAGGGACAGCTTGCACCTGTCACCACTGGGCTTCTGGATATTGGCTAAGGTTCTTGCCACCCCCATAGTGCCTTTTTTAGGCAAGGCTCAAAAGACGAACCCACCTGCTTAGAAAACAAAAATGGAAAAAAATTAAGGGTAATGCTGCTCAACGCCAGAAGTATAAATCTCAAGATGCAGGCTCTCGAAGCACTCCTCAGTATGGAGAACATCAATGTCTGTGCAGTAACTGAAACCTGGTTCAAGGCTCCTGAGAGCACCCCAGCGCTACCAGGCTTTACCTCGTATCATGCTTTTCAGCCCCAAAACCCGGGCCGAACCACAAAGGGAGGGGGAGTGTCCATATTCATCAAGGATACCCACACCTCCAGGTTAGTGGCAACTCATGAAGCATCGAAGACCATCCAGGTGCAACTAACCATAGGCAAAACTGCTATACAATTGGTTGCATGTTACAGACCACCCTCCTAATCTCAAGAACCCCATTCAGCCTTCCTGAAGACATTGGAGTATATGAATGTCTCACCAAATACCATCATATTGGGAGACTTCAACTACCCTAACATAGACTGGGTGCACCATTCTAGCCCTAACACCCTAGTCCAAAGGTTCCTGGAATTCATAAACTCAAATGCAATGGAACAGCTAGTCACCTCTCCCACAAGGGGAGATAATATACTAGACCTGATCATCACAAACATGGGGACAAAATGCTCCACACCGGAAGTATTCCCCTCATTAGTGAGATCTGACCCCAAACTAATCACCCTGGATATACATATTCCACCTCCACCCCCAGCACAACAGACTACAGTGAAAAACTTCTCAAAAGCCGACTTTACACTTCTTAAGACTGAGATGGTATCCTTTAAGCCCACTGGGCCAGTGGAAACCACATCCCACAATGCTGAATCCTTCACAAATGCTTTCTACGGACATCTCCAAGAATGCATGGATCATGCAATCCCAGATAAAACCAAGACCCTCTCCACCAAGGGAAAGCATCCTGTCTGGTGGACCCCAGCCATAAACAAATTGTATAAGAAAAGAAGGAAGCTACTGCAAGACAGAGCAAAATCCCATAAAGGGAAGTCATCTCTGATCAGCACTAGTAGAAAGCTACGTTCTCTCATAAAAATATCCAAGGCCAACTTTGAGAGAAAAATCACCAAGGACACTAAAGATAACCACAAGGCCTTCCTCAGTTATGTTAGAAACCTGGGTGGGAACCCTCAGATATGCTCCGAGTTAGTACACAATGACAAAAAATTCACCAAACCCACAGATATTGCCAACATTCTGGCAGACAGGTTCAGTGCAAATTTCTCCCCTCCCTCACCCCCAAAAGAAGAAATACTTATCCCAGCTGAATGTAACCTCACTGTCATCTCAGATGTCCAGGTGAGAGCCGCCCTCAGCAAAGCAAAAAACACAGCATCAATGGGACCTGATGGTATCCCCGGTTGCGTGATACGTGAACTCCAAGAGGAGCTAAACCCGCATATAAAAATGCTATTTAACCTTAGCCTTACTAAAGGATATGTACCTGAACACTGGCGTGCAGCAACAGTGGTCCCACTCCACAAAGGAGGCACCTCTACAGACCCCGGGAACTACCGCCCCATAAGCTTAACCAGCCTGGTCTGCAAAGCTATGGAAAGAATCATTATGGAACTCATAAACAGCAACACTGGGGACCTTGATCCCACCCAATTCGGATTTGTAAAGGGCAGATCCTGCCTTTTGAACCTGGTTGACTTTTTTGAAACAGTCACTAGAGCCATTGATGAGGGCAAAGTAGTCCATACAGCCTACCTGGACTTGGCTAAAGCCTTCGACACAACACCCCACTCAGGCATCATAGACAAGCTCAACAGCTTAAATGTAAATCCATATGTCACAAGATGGGTTGCAAACTGGCTAAAGAACAGAACCCATAAAGTCAAAATTGTGGGAGCCATGTCAGACTCAAAGCCAGCCACAAGTGGTGTCCCACAGGGCTCTGTCCTGGGACCCCTCTTGTTTGGCATTTACTTTTCAGATGTGAAAGCAAACATGGGAGGATTGGGGCTGACAAAGTTCGCAGATGACTGCAAACTAGGCGCCATAGTCGATACACCAGCTGACACATACATCCTACAGAAAGGCCTCACCTAAACAGACAACTGGTGCCGGAATCATGGCCTTAAACTGAATGCCAAGAAATGTATAGTCATCCCCTTTGGGAAAAACAAAGTACCCAGAAATTATCACATAGACAGTAACCCACTGAGTACAGAAAAAGTAATCAAAGACCTGGGGACCCAAGTCGATAGTGACCTCTCATTTGACACCCATTTTGCCAAAGTGGTTAGAAAGACTTTCTACCTGGCCCACCTTATCATGAAGGGATTCACATCCAGATCAAAGGAGGTCATTGTACCCCTATACTCCTCCCTTATGAGGCCCATGATTGAGTACAATGCCCCATTTGGTATGTACCTCACCCAGCACTTACAACAGCTGGAGAGACCCCAGAAGTACCTCACCAAGAGGATCAAGGGTCTCCAACATATGTCATATGCTGCCAGGCTAAAGAAACTCCAGCTCTATTCAGTAGCATACCGCCTGCTCAGAGGTGATCTGTGCCTGATGTACAAGGCCATGTCCAACCAGGAATTGATGGACATGCTCCACCTCAAAAAATCCAAATCCATCAGAACCACGAGAGCTAAAGATTTAAACCTCAGCACAAATATGAATAGGACATGCTGGAGGACAGATTCATAACTCAGAGGCTTCCCATACTCTGGAACAGAATCCCAGTTCATGTTAGGCAGAGCCCCTCACTGACTCTCTTCAAGAGAAATCTTGATGAGTGGATGGGAGATCGTAGGTTTACCCCGGGGGTCATCCCTTTGTCACTACTAGACAGAGGCTCAGTAAACTAATTTTATTAAGTAGAGGGGTCTTCAATGTGTCACTACTAGACAGAGGCACAGTATTCTAAATCTATTCTGTACACTTTAGTACCACTACATGGGGTGGCGAAAGCCACATCACTAGGGCTAGGCTTATAAATGCCCCAGGGCAGATAGCCTAGTACTAAACTATGAAACTATGATATGACCTTGTTAAACTATTGGATTTACACGAAATACCAACCTGAATATCTTTCCATGTGGCATTATAATTGTTATTTAACCAAAAAATGATTGTATTAACAATTGACGGTAAAGAATATAATTCTAAATCTGGAAGACCAATACCACCTGATGTCCAGTCTGTAATGTGATGGTTTAAAGCCAATCTAGGCTTATTAGGAAACCATCAAAATTTCAGAAACAAAGAATTATACTCTTTTATATTTTCTGGGAGTGGGAGGGATAAAGATTGTATTATATAAAGAATTTTAGGAAGGATAATCATTTTAATAAAGGAGAGTCTTTCTCCACAGTAAAAAAAATATTCCATTTATTAAAAGTTTGTTTTATGGAATTTAAGTTATTATTATAATTAAGAGTTGTTATATCTTTTAATATTATCAGACAAGATTATCCCTAAGTAAGTGATTTTACCATCTTTTACAATTTATGTAATTTCTTATCTAATTTATTAATATTATAATTAACAGGTAATATTTTATTCTTATTCTCATTAAAACTGAATCCCATTTTCTTCCGGAACATTTATATTGCATGTAATAAAGCAATAAGAGAAGAATTGTAATCAGTCAAAGTTAACAGGATGTCATCTGCAAAGCTCAACCAGTATTTCTGACAGAGTAGTCTGAAGGGAATTTTTCAAGTCTTCCAACAAATTATACTCTCAAAAATATGTTCCCAATAAACTGTTTCTTCCCCATCACACCTCCAACATTTGGAATATACTCAGGAAAAATGCTTTGAAGTCTGCTTGGGGTATAAAAATACCCATTCAAACACTTCTTAGCAAAATTCCTAAATCTTCTAGACTTGGTTGCATATTTGGGGGACACACATATATCCTCCAGTTGCCTATTTGTGAATTGCTCATCCAATCTCTCTTCCCAATTCTTTCTAACCTCCTTTGATTAATTCATATAGTTATCATGCAGCATTTTATATGCCCTAGTAATTATCCATTTTAATAGCAGTTTCTGTTCTAGATTCTATTACACACTACCAAAGTGGTCTTTCACTTAGGATCACCCAATTCCTTTCTCTTTGCCTATGTTTTGATATCAGTCCTTGACAGGAAAGGCAATCTCTAGCATGCACCAAATGCATTATTGGTTTATTCCCATTTTATTACCTTTCCTTCTCTAATTATTTGCTGCCAATATTTTGGTTCCCTTGCCAGTCTTCGCCAGTAAATTCCAGACCTTCTTGCCTATTCTCTGTACCCTTAATTGCAGTCAACCCTGCTGACAGAATCTCCATTTCCATTCCCATGTTGACTTAGTTTCAAAATGCTTTTGGCTAGTTTTTGAATATAATATTCTGTATGGTTATAGCTATTCTCCTTAAGGATCTGCATCACAAATCACAGTCTCTCTTTATTTCTTGAGCTACCCATAGTTTTATATTCATACCTTTCTACTTTGTACGGCTTTCTGTTTGTGCTGTGCAAATACCCCTTCAAAGCAGGTAATCCCAAACCACATTGTCTCCTTTGGAGGATCAACTTTCCCCTCTTGCCTCTTGCTTTCTTCTCCTCTCAGATAAAATCCTTCAACTCCTTAGTACTTGCTATTCACAACTTCTCCTCTGGATGATAAAATATGCCTGACCAGTGTATATAACTACAGGGACTAAAACATGTTCACTGCTTGTTATCCATATACATAAAACAGAGCTTTCAGTTTCTTAGTTTTTGTATTATCTTTTGTTTAGTCTCTTCCCACATATTCATAGCTGCCATTACAGAATCCTTTTTAACCCATACTCCTAAGTACTTCATTTCATCTTGCCCCCATAAATATGGATATTGCTTAGCCAATTCATGTGTGAGTATATAGTTTACAGCTATTCATTTTATCTTCTTTAATTTTCTGTCATGAAAAGACTTGAAACTGATTCAGAATGTTACACAACACCAAAATATCCTTTTCTGGTTTTATCGGGTACAAAATAATATCATTAGCAAATAAAGCCAACTATTTTTTGGTTACCATACCAATTATATCCTTAAATTTCTGAGTCCCTTATTTTGCTTGACAGTGGTTCTAAATATGACACAAATAAGGAAGGGGAATAAGGACACCCCTGCCTGGTTCTGCTGTTCAAACAGAACTTATCAGAGAGGAACTTCCCACTTTAATTTTTGCATCTGATCCCTCATATAGCCTCCTAATTAACCTTATTATTGTTATCAGGGAATGCAAATGTTTCCATTACCCTATTCATAAAATTCCAGCTTACTTTGTTGACTACTTTCCTGCATCAAGACCCACTAACAACAGTGGTATTTTCTTAAATTCTGCTTCCCGCTGGATCATCAATGTTCTGTTAATGTTGTCAAATGTTTGCCTCCCCTCCACAAAACCACATTGATCCATATCTATCAATTTTTGTAAAACCTTTGTCATTCTTTTATCCATTGTAAACATAAACACTTTATAATCATGGTTTAGAATTGCAACTGGCATATATGAAGCTGCATCTGATGAAGCTGTACCATGTTTAGGTTTTACAGCCACCACCGCTTTCTTCCAGGATGTTGGTGCTTCTTCTTCTTTTAAAATACTGTTAAACAAAATCTTCCAGATCACTTTCTTACCACCTAGCTTCCAGTCTTCCAGAGGAATACCATCTATTCCTGAAGAATTACCTGTAGATTGGTTAAACATCACCATTTTATCTCATCTCCTCCTATCCTATTAATAAATGAGCCTCATCTACCTCTAACCTTGGCATATTTAATTCTTCCATAAGCATTTCTGTTTGTACTTTTTCATGACTTCCACATTTCTGTCCTTTTATAAAAATTAAAAATAAAATTTCTGAAATATTTCTAATACTACTACAGGATCTCTGGCTTGGCTGTTTTCCTTGTTATAGGCTCCCCAAGCTTGGCAACAGCCCTTTCTACTTTTTGTTGCCTAAGCCATTGTGCTAAACGTTTTTGTGCTCTGGAGTTATCAAAAAACTGCTGCTTAGCAACAGTCTTTCTAAATGCATACATATTATTCTCATAGTCCCTTATTTATCTTTATTACTCTACAGTTGCTCCTCTTCTTGTTCTGTGAGATTCCCCCTGTTCTGCATACTTAACCTTTGTCAGTCCCTGTAAATAATTATTGCTACTTCTTAACCACTTCGCTTTTTCTTTTAGTTCTTCCCTATTTTTAAACTCCACTTTTATTTTATCCCTCTCCATATCAATATTTTCTGAAGAAATTTCCATCTTCCGTAATGACTTCCAAATAATTTCAACTACACACTATTCCTTAAATTCATGTGTTTAACAGATAAGTGGTGAGCTACCAATGTCTTGTTTTTATTTCATTACCCTGCATTTTTATTTTAGTTATTATTGGTGTGTGATCTGAAATAGTTATTGGATGCATATCAAAGCTTACAATTAAATGCACTTCTTCCTGTGAAATATAATTTTCTGTGTAGCCTAGTCCATTTTTTGCATCTTGCAGAATAATGTGTAAATTCTCTTAGAGCTACAACTACTGAATTCACATCCATACCAAATATTTTCATACATTTCTTCAAAAATCTACATTTATCCTCTTTTTTAATATTTCCTTTCTAGGCTCCACAAATATATCCTCAATGATGGAAATGAAGTTCCAGTCCTCACCTATACATAATATGTTTTAATGAAAGCTGATTATTTCTCCTGGAATTTTCTTAAGTTGCAATTTAGCAGTTTTAGGTGGGATATAAATGCATGCTAGTGTAAGCCTCCTCCCCAACCAGTAGCCCCTGCTACTACAAATCTACCATTATTATAGTTTTTCCCTCTTCTATCACTATTAGAGCTCCTCTAGTAATTAATATAAGTACTTTTCTTTTCCTTTGCCTAGATATTCCACTGAATAACCATCCTGAAATCAGGTCTTTATCAAATTAACATGCTCTGTTCTTTCTAAATGTGTCTCCTGCATCATAGCCTTTTGCACTCTGCTTTTCTTCATGTCATTCACTACTCTTTCTTTTTTGTATGTACATGTGAGACCATTCATAGTCAAAGATTATATGGAAACCATTTTGATAATAAGTTATTATTCCCACCTGTTATATATTACAGCTTTTTTCTAATGTGTATAGTTTCAGATTTTGTGTTACATGCATACAGTAATGTTTGGCAGGTTGATCATTTATGCAGTTGTTTCTTGTGATATCTATTAGAATGTATGTCATATCTTATGAGACTTTTGCTTTAATGAAAACCTTCAAACAAAAAAAAACAAACACCCCCATAACCTATTAACTTAACCCAAGCACACAAAATTATGCACATCTTCAAATAATGAGGTTTAACACTCCTAATAAGAACAATTGTCCTAGAGTGACAGCCATAGTCAGACTTTATTTATTCTATAACTAAGATTATCCATACTAAGATACATGGTACAGCCTGTGCTTCTACTTACACTATTTGCTCTCTGTTTTTGTTATATTTTTATTCCTCTTCCAATGCAAAACGCAGCTTTAATGCTTTCGGAAAACACTATCTTCTAGCCATTGACAGAAAAAAAAGTATTCTGTTTTTATTGCCCTGTTTATCAGTTTGTCTCCATAGAAACATGAGAACCAGATACACAGTTGACTTTAGTAACACGTTTCTAATATTGCACTGTGAACATTTGTTTGCTAAATGAAAACTTTTTCTTACATTTAGTATTCTTTAATTCCCTTGCTTCCATTTAAAACATGTTGTTAGATCAAGCCAAGAGCCGTAATCCAGTTATTCCCCTATATGACCACAAGAAAAAGCATATTAGTTTTACTGATATCATGATCTGTTTACTTTTCTAACCAACCTCTCACTGTGATAACCCAAGATCACAGCCTATTGTCCTAAGCATGCTTTTGTCCAGGCTTTCTTCTATTTTTACATTGTAGTGCCTGCATTTCTTTAGAATAAACAAGAAGAAATTAAGAAAGAAGGAAAAAAGAGGGCATGCATTTACATTAATATCCATATAACATACAAAAGTAACTGGAAATGCTTTACTATATAACATGCAGTATATGTCATGTTTTATAAAAATATTGTTAAGAACAATAATTATTTTATTTACAGTTACCTCTTTCCCTCCTCTCCCCTCTCCTTAATGTTCTTTGAAACATTAATGACATGAAGTAGGGCATATGCTTTGGAGTCCCATTCAATGTTGTTGTTGTGTCTTTCGGCTTTTCCCAGTTAGGGGTCACCACAGCGGAACTCCGGTCCACTAATGATTGGTAGTTGATTTTTACATGCTGAGGTCCTAGCCCTGATGCACAACCTTCAATGAAGGTACACCCATTCACGCATGTCTCCATGCAGAAGACGCTCTAGCTGAGAATCGAACCGGACAGCGTCTTACTGTGAGGCAACAACGCTACTGCAGCACCACCACCTACAAAGCCAAAAAAGTCCAATATTTCCAGGTGTTCTTTTTCAGCCATATTTCATAAATGTGATTGATGCTTTGTAATATCGCATATATGCATTAGTTTCCAAGTTGCTGGTTTTCTTCCTGTTGATCTCCATCTTCCAACTCCAGTACCTGGTTCATTTCCAACATATTCAAGATACAAAAACTCCAATCCCAGAAAAAAAATAAAAAATGAGCCAAACTATTATAGCACGTGCATGTGGTACCTTAGCCATTCGCCTTCTTATGATAAACTGCTTACACAAAACAAGCTCTTTTATACAGGTTGGGCCCAGGTATTTATCACTTGAATAATTAAACAATTAATCATCCCAAGATGCCCTCACTGTTCAACAAAATTAAATAACATCTTATATTAACTTACTGTAAACACATTTCTGATAAATACTGTTAAATACATTTCTTAGAAAATATTAAATCAACACACAATACATCACTAAATGGTATGTAGGGCAGACCAAGAGGAAAGTGAAGACTCCCATTATGGAACATTTGAGTGTTATCAGAAATTGTAATTTTAAAAGTCCTGTAGCAGAACACTTTCATAAGGTTCATTCTGGATCAGATGCTGGCTTCTTCTTTAGTATTCTAGCTCAGACTTATTAGCACAGAGGGAGTGATTTTGTGGGTAAATTAAATTAATTAGAAAGTAAAATGATTCTGAATTATAAGACCTTAGGTCCCAGGGATTTAATCTTGGAAGTCATTTTAAATTTTTAGCATTGTACTGCATTATATTTTGTGTTGACCAGGAAGCATTTAGGTTCATAGGTAAGTACTAGGCTGGCTGCTGTTATGGACGATTTTAAGCCTGAACAATTTCTTTTGAAGGAGAAAATTAAATGCTGTACCTTGTGTCTGTGAGGTAAACACCTTAACCATCAGGCCAACCCCCAGCTTTACTTGAGTTGATCAGCTTTTCAAAGGTTTGCCCTGAACACAACTTATTTATTTCCTTATTGGTGATTTGTTGCTCAATTCATGTTTTTTTGTGAAAATTTTCAGTATCTACATTTCATAGTTAGTGCCACTGCACTCCTGCACCTGTCTAGCTAAAATTCTACATTCTGTCTATTAATTCTCAGTAGTTCCAGTATGACTTGCGATCCTCTCTCACTGCTTTAGATGCATTTTTGGATTTCACCGCATCATATATTTCCACCCCAGTAGTACCAGTCAGAGCTATTTGCTGGCACTGTCCATTTTCAGATTTCTGTTCAATGTTATATAAATTCTTTAGAATACACTTGTTTTTGATTTTTACACATTTTATAGAAATGCCTTTTTGTACCACAGATTCTACAGAACTGATTAAAAGCATGATGATTCAGAGACCCTGTGGTATGGAAGGACAACTTGTGTTTGATTAGTGAATGGGCCACAGGAGGGACGGTGGGAGTTCATGTTGTGGAAAGGGAATCATCTTAGGCTCACTGCATTAAGCAGTATGTGAGGCTGCCAAGCTCTGTGCTAAATAAGTGGTGAGTCTCTTAGTCAGGAGGTTATACGTATGGAAGAGAGCATGAACCTCATGAGGGTAGTGATCACGGAGCTGGCTAGTGATCACAGAGCTGGAAAGACTGCCATAAGGGGGAGAAAGTTAACTCACACTCCCTGTCAGCGTATGACACTCCACCAGCACTTTTATACAATTTTTGATCCTCCCTGGTCCTAAACATAAGTTGGGTTGAACCCAGGGCACACTCCCCAGCAGCAGTATGGTGTGTATCAGTATGCTCGATCTCCTCACCAGATGCAAATGTGGGTCGAGTTCAGCTAAAGAGTGGGTCCTGTAGACCTGGTGAATGAGGAGAGGCACTGAAGCCATCTGATGGTCAGCTGTGGGATGAAAAATTAAAATTAAAAAGATCAAGCTGATTTTTCAGCTTAGGCTTACAGTAATATCTGCTGTAAGCTTGAATTTCAATTGTCCAAGCAACTTTTTTTTAACTGTACCTTTGTTGCACTGCATTGCCACATGACTGACTTTTTCATATCCACTTCTTATACAAAACATTCCTTTAACTGTGCACCAGTCATTTCTTTAGCTCTGCACATACCTTCAGTTTTTTATTTAATGTCAAATTTGTTTATCTTAACTAGCTTGACCCCTTTTCATCACCTCTTCTAACACAAATTGTTCTCTCTTATTAGAGAATAATCATGCATATTTGCAAATCCACAGTCTTTGGCTCTATTCTTTAGCTAAGTTACATAAGCATCTAGAGTCTGCGTAGGACTACATGCTTTCATAAAGAACAAATGACTAATAAATGGTATTTTTTATGGTATGAAAGTAATTATTGAGAATGTCTTTACCTGATGCTATTTTGCCTTTTTGCTCTACAGGAAAAGTAAACAGATAAAAAACAACATGCACGAATATAGGCTGTTTGATCTTTCCTGTCTTTTCAATACATAAATTTGCAAGTGTGGAATAAATCAATTTCCTGGATGCAAAACATTCATTGCCAAATTTTCTACTAGTGAAAGAATCCTAAAGAGTGCAGTTCAGAAGTGCTTTTGTGTTTCCAAATATGTACTTCCACAAAAGCAGATGTATTTCTTCATATATGTAGACGTGTCTTCAGTTTTGGCTGATATTTCACCACTCTGATACAATGTCATGTCAGGAGATTTATAAACAATGCACAGACTGGCAGATATAGTCCAGCCATCTTGCCAGCATGAGGAACTTCTGGCAAGATCTGGCAACCTCACCTACTGGGGAAAGAGATTGTGCAGGTAAGATGCCTAATGGCAAAGAGCATTGAATGTTTCAGACCTCACTCTTAGAGCCTTAAACAATTGCAGGGAACAATAATACAGAGGTATAATAGGACAGTGGGTGACTAGGCCCACCTTAAAATAGGGGCTCCATCTCATGCAGGGCTAAACATACTAATACTTGTACTTTAAAAACAGTATTGAGACTGATTTGTCATGCCGTGGTGGTACGGTGGTAGCGTTGTTACCTCACAGCAAGAGGTTCTCCCATTCATTTCTCGACTTGGCTTGGGAGTGCCTTCTGTGTGGAGTCTGCATGTCCTCCCCGTGGTTGGGTAGCGTTTAAAAGACATGCGTGTGTAAATGGGCATGCCTTCGTTGAAGGTTGGGCGTCGAGCTGGCACCTCGCGTTTTGTAAAAATCTACTGCCAATCATTAGCGGACCGGAGTTCTGCTGTGGCGACCCCTTACCGGGAAAAAGCCGAAAGACAAACAACAACATTGAGACTGATTTGTCAGGTGCAATCACACTCTTGGAGTATGAAGAAGATGCAGAATGTTGGACCATCTCCTATACGTTTCAGTGTTAGGACAGCCTAGAGAGCCCTAGGTACTGGGATTCATTCACTAATATTAGATCTCTAGAGTAGTTTTGAGGCTGAGTTGGTAGCCAATGCAAACTGTTCAAAACCAGAGTGATAAAGAAGTATCTAGGAGTTTCTGTAAGTAGCCAGGCTGCAGGACATTGAACTTTCTGCAGTCAGTCAAATTTATTGTCATGAAGGCCTTAGGAGCCCTAGATCAGTTATTTATTAGAGGAAACTGTTATAAGACAGAACAGCAGATCTATAAACTTTCAAAATTAATAATTATATTATTTATATTAAACATTTGACACTCATGTTATTATACTGAAACTAATAGAGACCAAGTTCCTAGAATTAATTTTGTCTGATGTACAAAACTAAGCCTGAGCACTTTCTGTACAGTCAGGTGTACACCAGAGGAAAACAAAATTCTTTTTTAACTCACACCTCTGCTGTTCCACTCTAACTTCAAACTTTCCTCAACTCACTCATATTACTAGTAACATGAAGTGATATATGAGCTAAATGCCCAGGAGTATCAAAACACATGCTGTAAGGAAGTGTCTCTTTAAGGTTTAGGAATTGATGCTCACAAAGTATATTGTCCAAGAACCCTTATCCAAGGTGGAGCACATTAGTTAAGCAGTTCTGTCTGTGAATGTAAATAGCAAAGATGCTTGTAGTGTGCAAAAACCTGATGTTTTACCACATGCTCGATTATATTTTTAAAGAGGACTGGGTTAATAGTCACTAATGTTAATTGTCAGGTTTAAGCAAAAAATAAAATAGTAAACAGAGTCAAATCATAGCCATGGAAAGTGGGGAGGTGAGATATTACAGAATCCTGGCTGAGGTTACTAGATGTTATTAAAGGTTATCTCTAACATATAGCTGAAACTTTGTAGCAGAGAGCTTCCTTATTCATTTTTTTCAGTAATGTGGTTTGCACTTAGTAGTCTTTGCTGAATTCTATATGACAGTGGGGAATTTTAAGGCACCGCAGGGGGAAATAAAAAGAAGCAGAACCATGCAAACTTTATAGAAGAAGAACTTAGTGAAATAATTTTTACAAGATGGACATAAACTAGCAGACATTCAAAGTTTGTACATTGTAAGAATGTTAAGTAAGCACATCACAGTTACAGAGCCCCAGTATAATAATAAAAGCACTATTTGTTACATGAACTATTAAACCTTTCTAGTCTATAAATATTTTCACATGACTGAAACTTTGTGTATATTTGCATCTTCCCTAGAAAGTGCTCTAGCACTGTAGAAGCTAGAAACAGCTGGTTAAATTACAGAGATGTTTTCTTACAAAATTCTAAAATGATTTATTATAGTAATAACCCACGCCTGGGTGTGGGTAATGCTGAATTTACCCACGGTTGGTGTGGTTTGGTCACGAGGGTGAAGCCTGAGTGGCCAAACAAAGACAACCGTGGGTAAATCCAGCATTACCCACACCCAGAAGTGGGTTATTGCTATTATACAATGACATTATTTAAGAAAAAAAATAATTACTTTTCTTAAATAATGGCATTGTACAATGCCTCCTCTCTGCCCTTCTGCAGCTGTCTGGTATTCTGTAGCAGTTCTGATGTACTGTGCATGCGTATGCTTACACAGTACATCAGATCTGTGGGCAGAAGCAATGGATAAAGCAAGATATCCGTTGCTTTTTACAAACTGTAAGGAGTTTAACATAGCGAGACAGCTTTAAGAAAAGCAACAGAGAATCTCCGTTGCTTTCTTTAAAGCTGTCTCGGTATGTTAAACCCATTTAACATAGTGAGACAGCTTTAAATAAAGCAACGGAGAAAGCAAGACCTACGTTGCTTTTTACAAAGTGTCTCGCTATGTTAAAGGAGTTTAACATAGCGAGACGGCTTTAAAAAAAGCAACAGAGAATCTCCATTGCTTTTTTTAAAGCTGTCTCGCTATGTTAAACCCATTTAACATAGGGAGACACCATTAAAAAAATCAACAGAGATAGGAAGATCTCTGTTACTTTTTTAAAGCTGTCTCGCTATGTTAAACTCGTTTAACATAGCGAGACAGTGTGTAAAAAGCAACAGAGATCTTGCGTTTCCGTTGCTGTAAAAAAAAACATACTAATGGAAAAAGTCCAGGCGACCAGACCTTTTTCCATTAGTATAACTCTGATTTACAACATGCACGCTGACCAATCAGTGTGCACGTTTTGGAATATTAATGGGGGGTAGTTGTATAATGTACTTTTCAGACTAGTAAAAGCCATAATAAAGCAGTCAGACTCTCTAGTAGCTTGAAGATTTTTTTTTTCTGGATGTGGATATGTAGTCAGTACTGTGTTCTTCTGACACACCAATTACTTTCCCCCAATTTGTGTTGCAGTCAGAGGCATGTTGCAAAAGTAATGCAATTGGTGTAATGCCAAGTTAATGTAGGCTGGTTTATTAGTGATATTAAATAATATGTATTAATGTTAAAGTTTATAGGTAGTCTATGCAGATATATTTACTTAATACCATGTTGACACACAGCACTCTATATAATCTAGAGACACATCAGATAAATGTTAAATATTTCCAAACAATCATGACGCTTAGACCTGAAAGTCACATGTTAAGGAGTGTCTTGTAAAGAGGGTGCCAGAGTTGTAAGAAAAGATTTGCACCGATATTAAGATGGATGGATGTTATTAGTATTTAATAATATCCTTAATTACACATTTAAAAATGTCTACACCTCATTCCTTAAACAACATTCTCAAAAGCCTTTAATCAATTTACATTAAAAAATTCACAGATTATTTCTCCTGTATCTCTGCAGTCTATATAATCTTTAATAATAACTTTTTATTCCATTCTAATTTTAACTAACAGCTTTGCATAGTTTCATAAGCCAAGCCTTGCAAGCCAGCCCAGTTTTGTCCATGAGTATCAGATGGGGTATGTTGGTAAGAAGGTAGCCAGGGGTTATGTGAGGGGGTATGTTAGTTGGGGATTAATTTATTCACTGTCAACCTCTGTCCATCAGAGGCATGGGGGCCAGACCAGGGGGAACATTGTGAATTCCCATCCAAGGATCAAAGTTTTGTTCAAGTAGAGTCAGGGATGAACTCTACTTCATGTGGATGGATAGTTTATTCCACTGGGTGGGGATCCCTTGTGACATAGATTGGTCTCTCCAGCATGTTCTATTTATGTCTCAGGCTTGTTCAGGTCCTTGAATCTAGTATTTCTGGTGCTATTTGTTTTGTGGATGTGCAAGAGACCCATCAGAGCTGGATCTGAGAATGCCTTATATGCCAGGCATAGGTCACCTCTCGGTAACCTGTAGGAGACTAAGTACAGAGATAGAGCCTTAAGGTGATCTGTGTAAGACAGGGTATTCATACCCTGAATTGGTCTGATGAGGGCCCTTTGGGGGCATTCCGACTGTTGCAAGTGCCTGGTTAGGTACATGTGAAAGGTGGCATTGTACTAAATGATGGGTCTGATAAGGGCTGAGTAGAGTGTTTCTGTAACTTCACTGGATCTGGATGCCATAGCTTTGATTATTGGTTGGTCAACATAGAATGATTTTGTTACTATCTTGGCTGCATGTTGGTCGAAGACAGATTACTGTTTACATATGTTTCCAGATCCCTAACTATCAGGTGAACTCATAAGGGTGTTCTATCAATGGAGTAATTAACTTGGTTGGATAATATCTACAAAGGGCACAATAAAGCATTTCTTCACATTGAGTTTTAATTTGTGGCTTTAGCACTAGTAATTGTTTGTGCTAGACCCTCTTGTAGGATGCCGGTGTCATGAGGGGAATCTATGATAGCTCCCAATTTACAGTCGTCAGCAAATATATGCCAGAGGCCTGTGACATTAGCTTTGATTTCCAAAAAGAAAATACCAAACAGGAGCAGGCCCAACACGGAGCCCTGGGATACTCTTCTGGTGGCTGGTCTCCAGGTGGAGGTGGTGTCACTGGTCTTGACGTATTGTGTCCTAACTGTGAGCCAGCCAGCAATACCACAAGTTATATAGGGTAGGATGCACCATTTTCCATAGGCTTGGTAACCCTCTCAATGAAGTCTACCAGGTAGATTAGGCAAGACCTTCCCTTAACAAAGTCAAACTGGGATGGGTCCTGTATCTATGTTGCCAGTGTTCTTGTTGATCATTTCCATGATAATTCATATCATAGTTTTGCATATTAGACTTGTCAGATTGATGGGTCTGTGGTTACCACAGGGTCAGTTGATAGTCCACCCTCATGAAGAGGGATGACCATTGCGGTCTTCCATTCACCTCACATATAACCTGTTTTGAGGCTGTAGCTGAAGAGCACTTTAAGTGGTCCTGCTAGGTCATGTTTTTGGCTGTTTAGGAGGCAACTAGAGATATTGTTGGGGCCAATTGTAACAGTGTTTTGGTCTTAGTGAGTACTTCCAGGACCTGCTCTCTGTTGATAGTTGCAGGGATATGCTAGAAAAGATTTCACAAGAGGCAGTGGAGGAATGAGGGATGAAGTTAGAGGTAAATGTATCAGCCAGTAGATTCACTATGTCTCCTTGGTCAGTAAAGGTTGTGCCATTTACAACCAGTTCTGCACACTGCTGGGTATTGCCTTTAAGGTTTCTGACACAGCTGAAGATGTCTTTATGATTGTCTGTAGTCTAGGACCTATCCTGACCTCATAATTGGCCTTGTTGAACTTTAATAGGTTTAGTTGAATCAGAGAGCTCTTGTGTTTTTGATTGTTGCTCTTTCTGATTTTGGCCATGGCATATTTTCTTTTGTTATATACCATATTATGGTAAGGCTTCTACCAGTGGGTTTTGTTTTGGGTGATAGAATTGGGCTTACTTCTGTTAGGTACATCAGCCTCAATGCAGCCATTTACATGTTTGTACAGGAGTTGCTGTATGATGGCTTTGGGGTTTTGGAAGGTTTATTTTAAGTGCCTCAGCATAAGATGTTCTATTTCTGTGGTGAGCAGTATGTGTGAAGGATGTAGAATGTGATAATTTTTTTGAAAGTGAGATTTTTGTCTCTAAAAATTATGTATGCATATCTCATGCATACGGTGCTATAGTCTTTAAGGATTAAAAGGTTGTCTGAGTACATGAAACAAGTGCTATTTTGTCTCAGGATGGCCATAAACTGAACATATCCATGTTGTCAGGAACTGTATTAGGGTTGGGCTATTATGGGTAGTAACTTGACTTTATAGGGGTTACCTGAGTGGTGTCTAGGGCTATGGCTAGACATTAGTGCTATGACCTGGTATTAGTTCTGTTTGACATGCTAACTAGCTGCCCTAAGTTTAGCTTTGGGCAAAGCCTTTCTGTGTTACAGGTTAAACTCCTAAATACTAGCTTTAAAAGTAAAATTTACAAACTGTTTGCTACTATACAAGGTTCTGCTAATGACCATTCCATGTTGATCAGCACTGCACATACGTCCCAAATGTACATAATAGAAAAGCTGAAAACTAACTCCTGTGTGCTCTGGCCAATAAACCACTACTCTTTGATCTCCCTGGAGTGCTTCCCAACTCAGAGAGACCAGGTAAACACCTTCTGCCACAAGATGGATGATTAAGGAATTTCTTAATGTAAAAGCACAGCAAAAGTAGCTCACGAGTGTAGAATAACACTAAACAACTAAGTCCCTAAAAAGTCCTCTGGCTGATGAAAAAAATCTTACTTTAAGCATCCCTGTGTGTTTCTCATCTCTTTTTTGACTAGGCAACTTTCTACTGCAAATAGAATTGCATTCCCAGTCTTCTTAATGTAAAAACCCACTTAAATTAGCCAAAAGTAGAAAGGCATCAGAAACCAATCAAATAACTAGCTACAACAAGCAATTAGAATTGCAGTCCAAGTCTTCGTAACGCAAACATACATTTTAGTTATCCAGAAGTGAATAGTTACAAGAAAGAAGTATCACAACTAGCTATTAGTAATTGCAAAGCATTCAAAGGCAGATAAGTCATCAATGAGGAACATACCCACTTTAAGGCAATTTCAAAGTACACTAACAGTCTAAGTACAGGGCCTTCCCTGTGTCATCTGTCAGTACCCAGTAATAGCAGAGAAGATAACACTGGGAGGAGCTTATAGGGCCAGATAATCAGTAGATGAGACTGGGAGAAGCTTCCAAGGCCAGATATACAATAAGAATGGGCAGCTCAAAAGCCTCCACATTTAAAGGCACAGCAGGAAAAAGGTAGGCTGGTGGGAAAAATTCAGAAGAGAGTAAAAATGCATTAAAATTAGACACCACTCAGAAATGATTTAAACACCTTGGCAGAGCAGATAAACCACTTGAAAATACAATCTATAATACACTGCAATTATAAAAATACCTTCAGTTAATAGTTTCCTTCGGATACAGAACAAACACAACAAGAAACACACAAAACGGATTTAAATTGTAAGATAAATGAGATATTTTAAATGTAATTTAAATGTACTTCCCTGGATCCAAAATATAAAGACTAAGATGGGAAAATTCAGTAAAACATCCCAAGTCCTTCAGATGTGTTTCTATAGATATATTTGTGTTCTTGATTCTTACTGCACTTTTTATATTTTGATCAACACCTCCCATTCTGGAGTATAAAAAAATTCTAAGTAGAATGTAGGGGTCATTTGAATTCAAGAAATAAGAAGAAAAATGTTGTACAATAGTTACTTTTTAAATAGAAACATTATAAAAGCATCCATCCATTCATTTTTAATAACTCATTTGATCCTTTATATGGTCACAAAGACAGTGGAGTCTATCCCATCAGCTAATGGGTGCAAGACATTTGAAGTTCATTTTGGACAGGGCACCTATCTCAGACACATACAGAAACACACACACACACACACACACACACACACACACACACACACACACACACACACACACACACACACACACACACACACACACACACACACACATACACTGTCACTCACACACACACACGCGCATGTATAGAGAAGATTGTCAGCCAACTTACTGTATATTTGCAAGGAATGAGGAAGACAGAGTACCTGATAAAAACCCATGCAGGCATACAGGGGACATTCAAACTCAGTACAGAAGACATCTCAACTGAGAGTCAGATGGGGAATCTCTTGCTATGCGGTGGCAGTACTGTCACCATACTTCTGTATCACCCAGTCATAAGGCATATTTTACTGATATCATAATCCCATTATTTGTAATATAAAATAACTATATTTCACTATCTGGCTTTGCCATAGAATGTATAGCAGCAATAAAATGTGTTGCTTAACACTTCAGAAGTATGAAAAACATAAATAGTCAAGAGTCAATTCTACAATTGAAAGAAACGCAAGACATGGTACACATACACAGAGTTCTGATCATAATCATCATAATCAGCCCTCTTTTTCCTATTTTTACATGGTGTCAAGGTGTTACATCAGCTATTGTCACCTTAATTAAATTACTTTTTCTTGTTGTCTTTCACATTCATGTCCAGCTGTTCCAATTGTCAGTATTTGCTGATGTACTTCAGTACTTCATGCCTAGGCCACCTGGATGTCTTCACCAGAATGTTTCTTCTTCTGTCATCTGGGGTATGCCTCTCAGAAGGAGGTTCTATCCTAACACATCCGATATCATAATCATATCTGATCCTAATCATTTTTAAATGGGTCTACCTTAAAACACCGACATGCAAAAACACCGACAACGAAATCACTGACACCACAAAACCGAAAGTTCAAAAACACAAAACTTCACACGCCCGACAAACCACAATCTCGACAGTCAACAAACAAAACAAATCACCTGTCCACAATGCACACACAACACAAGCACACCAAAAACCTTACAAACCTACACTAAACCTTACAAACACAACTATCAATGCACTAACCTTAACCCTAACCCTAAGGTCCGTCACTATCGCACACTCACCTAACCCGCACCCTAACTCTAACTCACTTAACCCGACCCTAACCCTAAAGTCTGTCACTATCGCACACTCACCTGACCCTCACCCTAACCATAATTCACTTAATCCGCCCCTAACCGTAAAGTCCGTCACTATTGCACACTTACCTTACCCGCACCCTAACCCTGCCGTCCGTCACTACCTCATACTTACACACTAGTGCTGGTTTGACATATCGGTGTTGTCAGCATCGGGATTTTCAACTGTCGGTCATCTCCATTGTCGATCTTCTGGTGTCGGTGCTCTCGTCGTCGGCGTTTCCATCTTTTGGCATTATCAGGTAGACCCATTTTAATACATTAGTAGTGTCACATTTAAAAACAAGCATAAGTGACAAAAACCGTTGCAGAAAACATTTCTAATTCATCTGTCCTTTTACAAGTCATCTTGATGACATAGTGTGGAGACAAAAATCCTCTAAAAAGGATATCTCTGGGAAATATATTTCCTAGGCTAAATGCTTTGATGATGTAAATATTCCAGCTGTTCCCATCTTGATTTTAAAAATAGGCCTCAAGTAATTATGGAAACTATTTTTTTACCAGTGTCAGTAAAGGCCTTAGACACCATTTCCTTAATTCTTTTCAAATATTCTTTTCAAAACCTTATACCTTGTTATCTATCTCCTCTAGAAGAATTCCATAGTTACATTTAGGCAGATTTCCCACAAAAGTATCCTGGAAACACTCCATGTGATTGCCATAACTAACAAAAAAAAAAAAATGAAAAGAAAAGTTGTTCAGTCATTGTTAACCCACCAGTTACCTTTGTTTAGATCTAAATCCCTTTTCTTTATGGGGTTAAGCCAACCATACATCAGTGAAGAAAATACTTATTAATTGCATTTTGAAGACTTCTGGTAACATTACATTTCCACCAAGATAGGTATTTAATCTAGGTAAATAAGATTTCAGCAACAACTTGTTTTCAAAAAGCCATACTCTACAACTTGTAGAATTTCAAAGGTATAAAATCGGTAATACTATATACCACTAATACATTTCATCCGCATCTTTACTAGACGTTATGCCTAACAGTGAAAGAATACCTAAAGTGAACTATATACCTTCAGAGTAACCAATAAATCCAAATCCCTACACAATTATTCATTAAAAGCACATTCTTGCAACAATGTTTTTTTAAATCCACTGTCAGAAGTGAAACCTGTAATATTTGCTTGGCACACAAAAGTAAATCATCTGCATATGAATGAATCAAAGGACATTTTCCATAACTAGGATCCTGCAATCTGCTTTTAACCTGATAATTCATGCAACCAATACATTATCTAAACTATCCTTTAAATGAGATGTTAAACTGCGGCCCCCATCTGCCTGAGTTAGGGTAGCTCAAGTGGATGTAAAAGATCCTATGGCACCTATTGAAAAGAGTTTGTTTTCACATTAATCAGAAGTTTATTATTTGTTTCCCATAAGAAAAGTTTTGAGAAACTAGTTTGTAATTGAGATTGGACTTCAAAAATTGACCTGTTAGTTTCCAGTAAACAAATACCATTGCATATAGTGTGAAGTCTAGAGTGGTAACTAGTTCTATTGTTACATCATTGATAAAGAGAGAAAAGAAGAATATGGATGTGGTACCGAGCTTTGGGGTACACCTGTGGTGAGGCAGTTGTTCCCTGAGTACTGAATAATGTAGTAGACTTCAAAGGACCTGTCTGTAAGATAACCATTCGATGGCATTGTCTCCAAAACTGTGCTTTTTGATTTGGTGCAACAGTAACATATAATTGATAGACTGAAAGGCATGTGTCATAGCAGCAACTACTCCATCTGTAATCACACTAATGTATATATTGAGTAGATTTTGTTTGTTGCTGTGAATAGGTCTGTGGTGGTACTGAGTGCCTTATGGAACCCACGCTGGCAGTCAGAATAAAGGCCATAGCTATTAATGTGCTTAAATGTTTGATTGTATAGTAGTTTTCAAAGAGTGTAGCAATAGGGCAGAGGTTGGAGATGGGTCTGTAATCCATCAAGTCCTCAGGAGAGATTGTTTTAGGGTGGGGGGTGATGGCAGAGTGTTTGAAGGTTTGTGGCACAGTTACAGTTGAAAGGGAGAGATTGAAGATATGGATCAGGGGTTTTGCTATGTATACAACTGAATTTCTAAGGAATTTAGTGTGAAGGAAACTGAAATTGTCTGATGTGGTGTTTAAGTGGTTTAGAAGCTTTTTTGTTTGTTTTACAGATATTTTAGTGAAGTAAACTTATAGGAGAATATTCTGCTAAAAGATTGAAATGCTTATTAGTACAGCTGTGTAAGTATTGTGGGTTAGGATTAGCAGACTGAAATTTGGTTGCCAGTTCTTTAATACAGGAAGCAAGCAAAGGCTCACATACTTCATCAAATTTTATCTCTCTTAGTTGTGGAATATCATGCATTAGAGGAATCTGTGATTTGCTCCATGAGATTTTTAATTTCTCTCCAGGAAAAGATTTGGTTTGCTGGGAAGAGCTTATTTGTTTAATCCTTAAATATTGAGTTTGTAGCTATCACAGTTGCCTTTCTTTGTAGTGGGTAAATTCTGTGCAGGTAGGGTTTTAACAGGTCTTTTTTTTCTGTGCTTTTCAGGCCTTAGACATTTTAAAAAAGAAGAAATACAGAGACTGAGTTTAGCTAGGGGCAGGAATGGCCAATGAGCTTACAGTTGGTAGCTGGGAGGAGGAAATCTTGGATTGGGGTCAAGTGTGCTCCCCTTTCTTGTGTTTCTGTTTTGCTTGGTGGGTGTTTTCACTAGTTGTTCAAGATCATATTGTTGTCACACTTCATCTAAAAAAATTGCCTTCAGGGCAGTTTGCACTTTGATTGAAATCTCCTAGTGTTAGTGTTACAAATCCAGATAGCTGTCTTTCCAAATGTTCTATTTGCTCTAAGAGTTCATCTGGCTGTTACTTGTACAACAGACCATCAGTAAAGTGATAATTTTGATATGCCACATTATGTAGTCAGCTGACATCCTTCATTTGCTCAGTCACTCCCTCTACTGGCCAATGCAGCATATGCATTACAGGCTGCAGTAATAAATTTGAAGACAATGCCTGTATGTGATGGGTGCCATGCTGACAGGTATACAGCATTACATCTCTGAAATTTGGTAGATGAGAGCTAGATGCCTTTCAGATGGTGCGCATACCTGCTTGAAAATGTGTACTTGAAATATTACTTTTTTTTCTTTCCTTTTCTTTCGTGTGAAATTAGGTTGCTAGTTAAATGCAGAAACATGAAAGTGAAATAATATATACACCAGCACATTTCATTGAAAAGCAGTAGCAAACAGCATAGTACACAACCTTACTTTTGGTATTTTATGTATGCGTTGGGTGTTAATGTGTTTCTATACACAGCAGAATTTTTTTCCTTTTTTTGTTTTGAGGGGCTGAACATTTCTGCATTACCAATTTCTGAAGTTGTTTATTCTGTACTTAATTTGGGTTTAAAATTTATATCAATGTCTCTTTCATGTTTTCATGTTTTTAAATGTGAACTGTTTAGGTTAGGTAGAAAACTTCATTTGATTGTTTTTTTTTAATGAATAATATTAGTGTTATAATGAGTCAGATACTAGTTTAGAAGACTCATTTTATTCATGTATTTCAGAAGAGGAATATTTAAATAATGAATGTAATAATGCTTATGTTTTGCTCAATACCAATGGTGTTCCTTGTTTTAGTGACTTTATACCTCCGTATTCTAATCAAAACATTCAACGTTTTATGTCAGTGTTGAACTATCAAGTGGAAAACATGTTCTATGAGTTTTTAAAGGAAAAACAAAATGTGCAATACCATTTATTATACTTTATGTAAAGATCAATGGGTTGCTCTCAAACGATTGTGTATGGACCATAGATTGGTCATTAAATTGTCTGATAAAGGCAATAAAATTGTAAAAATGAACCATGAACAGTATATGAAGATGTGTTATAATTATTTAAATAATGTTGACATCTATAAGAAATGTGAAAAGAAAAGTTATGAAGAGGCAATGGATAATTATTTAGAGTTATTATATAAAAGTGTATGTTTGGGTTACTTTAATAAAGCAGATGTAGAAAAAAAGTTAAATATTGATAATACATGCACAGTGTCTTTCTATTGTCTGGCAAAAATTCGGAAAGGTATTGAGGACTTATGTGGCAGACCCATAGTTGCTGCTGAGAAATATTTTTTGAAGAACCTGGGTATCTTTTTGCATGAATATCTAAAACCTTGGGTAATACGGATACCATCTTATGTTAAAGATAGCCAGGATTTTTTAAGTAAAATTAAGGGCATCATTTGGGAAGAAGATATGTACTGGCTTAGTCTAGATGTTACAAGTCTATATACTAGTATTAGACATGATATAGGTATTGAGTCACTGCTACATTTTTAGAGATTTTTTGTTTGAAAAACATTTTTTTTTATTTCAATAGGGATATCTTCCACCAGTTGCAAGGGAAAGCCATGGGGGCTTCTTTTCCACCATGTTTGCAAATCTGGTTATGGCCAAGTTTGAGTCAGATAATATATATAGACATAAGTTTTTTGCGTCTCATGTGGTCAAATACTTTTGTTACATTGACGATTTAATATTCTTATGTAAAGGGGGTTGTGAGAATGTTGAAGCCTTTATTCAAGATAGCCAAGTCAATAATTTTGGTTTAACATTTGATGGTATCCAAGTGGGTAATTGTATTGCATAACTGGATATTAACCCTAAATGGAAGATTGGTGAGCCTATTATAACAACTACACATAGGAGATTTGAAAATGATAATTCTTTTTTGTATGGTAGCAGCTGCCATCCAACACATTTAATTTCTATGATACCATACAATGAATTTCTACATACAGAAAAACTTTGTAGTGGAGAAAAATATTTATATGAGGAAATGTGTAGAACAGATGAGCTGTTCATTAGTAGGGGATATGATGTAAACAAGGTTATTGAATCTGGATGTAAAATATTTCATAAACGTTATTGGTATACCCCTGTAAAAGTTAATGTTGTAAACAATGAAAGAAGAGAGGAATATGATATTTATAATAATCAAGATAGTCATGGTAGAGAGGTTTATTTTGTGACCACTTATAATGTCTTGACCGAAAAAATTATTAGTATTGGCCATTACTATTAAGAGATAAACATTTGGTGAAAATATTATTTAACAATGTTTTATTATCATAACAGAGAGGGAAGAATTTGTCAGACATGCTGGTACATAAAGACTTCATTCCACCGGATGCTGTTATGTATAATGAGGTAGCTATGAATAGAGGCACATATGATTGTAAGAAATGTTGTATTTGTAAATTCACAGTTAGAAAGTTTAATATTATTAATGAAATGCATTTTTTTTCCAAATGGAATTTAGAATTGTAATACTGAGAGTGTTATATATTTATTGAAATGTGACTGTGCATTATATTATGTGGGTGAGACTGTTAGATCTTTTAAAAGACATATACAAGAGCACATCAGGGACATAGTTAATGAGAGAAGGGATCATCCTTTGGGTGCACACCTTAAGTATTTTCATGTGTCTAATCCAGATTGTTTGAGAGCAACTGTTTTAGAATAGATTAATTTGTCTTTGGGAGAATGTTATAACGTTAAAAATAAATTGCTGTACAAAGAAACATTATTTATTCTAAAGTATAATACTTTGGAACCAAATGGTCTAAAAAAAAAGAATGTAATTGGAGGTTTGTAATTAGATAATTGAATGTTAATTATTTTATTGGGTGTATTATATAAACCAGTGAATTTTAATGTTTGTTACTCTTAGAAGGCTGTTGTTGAGCCGAAGTGCTAAGTCTTGGTAATAAATTGTATCTTTGTGTCCGTGACCATCTGGTTGTTTTTTAATACACAAACCTTACCTTTGATAATTTATATATGTTGGGGGTTAATGTTTTTCTATACACAGCAGGTTTTTTTGTTTTTTGCATTGAGGGGCTAAAGACATTTTTGGTGTGTCGGGGGCTCTTGAAAGACTTTTCTGTGGTTTGAAGGGTACTGATTATGACAGAGTTTGACAAACTATGATGTAGCAAAATTAATAAGCAAATGCTGCTGCTGTTAGCATTAATTCAAAGTCTGGATAAAAACACACCAGACTTTGGTATGGTGTAAACTGGAAGTTTGAAATCATTTCTACAAAGAAGAACAAGGACACAATGATGACTTCCACTGCTGCCAGTTCAAAATATTTTACTAGTGTACGAAGTAGACACAAGCGCCTTCACAATACAGCTTCATCAGGTGTAACAATACATCGCACAAAACACACCCTTCTTATAGTAATAATGAAAATCACATGACTTAAAACAATTAACTCCTTAAAGAGCTAATAAAAACAGCAATAGTAAAAAATAAAAACACATAAAAACTATTTATAAACAGGTCTGGATTGTAACTTAGGTCTGAGGGTACATGCTCATTAAGACCACTCCCTGCATTGGCCCTACATTTTTACAAAGATTATAATCCACAGAAGCTAGCTTCCAGTACCTCAGCTGTATAAAACACAAACCACTTGCCCAGCAGAGCAACAGTAGGACCAAACATTAAAGTAACAATGACAAGAAATAACTTTTGTGGTGTGAAACACATTCGTAGTGGTAGCATTTTTAGTTCTAAATTAAGAAGCCTTTATTTTAATCCAGCAAGGACAATTAACAACTATGTAAGGTTTAGCGATTTCAGCTTCAAAAGGACTTCATCAGATTTCTTACATAGTTGCTATTTGTCTTTGCCACATTAAAATAAATACCTTTTAATTTGGTACAAAACATGATTCCTCCATGAATTTGTTTCAAACTATAAAAGTTATTTCCTGTCATATGTATAGAAAGAAAAACTTTGCAGACATTTTAATGATCAAGCTGAACTCTCATGTTTTTATGTCTCTGTGCATTATTACTCTATTTATAAGTTTTTGTTTGCACTGCCCCCTGCTACTAATTGATCATCAACCCCCACCACAGACAATCAGCCTACTTATTCCCCATCAGAGCGAGTGTGTGTGTGAGTGTGTGTGTGTGTGTGTGTGGGGGGGGGGGTCGGCAGGGAATGGTCATCTTTCAGACAGCCATTGGAGGATGATTTTTTTTCTTACTTCCCCCAACATACCCATCTGGCAAGTTGTAGGGTTGGGATGTGCAATGAGATGACAGCACAGGATATCTCCTGAGTTCCACAAGGGGCATTCCATCTGGGTATCCCTGCCCTCCCCCAAGATATAAGCAGTGAGCTTCCAAGTCTCCACCAAGAAGTTAGTACCACCCAGTGTACCCCACAGTACACAAAACCCCTCCACCACCCCTGGGAGAGTTGAGAAGGTCAGACCCCTTCACTTCTGTCATTATGTATATGTCTGGCTTCTACATTGCCAGGGCTAGTAGCTAAAGCCCAGTCACCTAGGATAAGGGGAGGATCCTTTCCCTGCACCATGGAGCCAGGCTTACTTAATTTATAAATCAAAGGTGCAACATAAATCTACATGTCCAGTTTTCAAAATGTTTGGGGTAGTTTTGCAGAACGTATCTTCAACAGCTGCAGGAAATGTGAAGCAGAAGGGGTTGGCAAACACTTTGACAGCAAGTAGGTTGTTCAAAACATTTTTTCTTTCAAAGGCAATAGTGAGTTATTAAGTCTCTACATCAGAACTCAGTGTTAACTAAAAAAAACATTGTGTCCATTTGCAAGTTGTCAGTAAGCAATTGTGTCCACTTATAGACATTGTGTGTGTGTGTGTGGGGGGGGGGGGTGGCAAACAGGTGTGTTACCTAGCCTGCCAAACTCAATTGCTAGAGCTCTGGCATCCACTGTCAAGCAATGCTACACTGAAATTGTTCCAGGTATGATGTCATACCAGGTGAGAAGTATGCCAGTGTGGTGCTGACGAACACTTGGTAATGGCCACTTGTATAACACAATCCTATGGATAAGACAATAGCAGTCTGAAATTCTGTATGAATGAATCGCATTACTTGTTCATGGTGTAGTCTGAAGGTGACTGAGCTGGCTGACATGCACCTGACATGCTCCAAAGCCAGGAAGTTTATTATCACCATCTGTATTTCATCTGTACATCTGCAGGCATGATAAGGAAAACTCTGTTGTACATGCAGAACAGCAGACAATATAAAATGGGTAACATGCAGGTACTGTGTACAGCTGTCATGTACAGCACTGCAAGATGTGAAAGTCACATACTATTGTTCCCTATGTGCAAAGGGCATGACAAATATATAGTCGGTGTGAATTTGCACGTATTTCTGTCAGGATGACAAAACACTACAGTGTCCCTGTGTACTGCTCCCCCTGTATGTTAACAGCATTACTGCAGGTTCACAGGCTTTCTCTCATTCGCTGCCTGCAATTGCATTGCTAACAAATGGGAAGTGCTGTTCACTAGTGGAAAGGCCCACTGAACTCT
The DNA here is from genome assembly GCF_019279795.1 of Protopterus annectens. Taxonomy (NCBI): domain Eukaryota; kingdom Metazoa; phylum Chordata; order Ceratodontiformes; family Protopteridae; genus Protopterus; species Protopterus annectens. The sequence continues at coordinate 696,387,268 of NC_056736.1, forward strand.
GAAATTTATTCTGATATTTAGTTTGCATTTCAATGTAGACAGGCTGGACAATGTTTTGGAAATCCATACAGACCTATGCAATTCCTTATTAGCATATGCTACGAGCAAATTCGAGTGGATACCTTTGGAATTGGGCAAGGTGTAAATACTTGGGTACAATGTTACCCCAGCATAGATTATTTGATTGCTAATGTTGATAAAATTGCAGACTTTGAAACAAATTAAATGAAAGTGATAGACATTTGGCAGCATGTGCCCTACCATCATTTATGGCTTAAATCATGTGAACATTTGGATAACCTACCTGGGCTTATAAATAACAGTAAGAGCACAGCTTATTCATAAAATCTTTCTGTTAAATCAAGAGGAGAAGTGACTGTCTTACATTACAGCTTGCACTAATACTGCAGTTTATGTTGACAGAGATACAGAATAACAGTTTTTCTCATCTGTAAGAATTCCCCTGCCGTAAATAATTCTCGTCTAAATCTGAACACAGCAAGATAAGCAGAGCTTGATAAACTAAGTGGGAAGTTACTGTTAGATCACTGAAGTGCCCTACTGAAAATTATTTATTTACCGTGTTCAGTAGATACATTTTTTACTGGTTTGTTTATTTAGCCTACTGCATTTTTCACAGCTGTGTGGCTTTTTTGACAGAGAATATGAAGATGTGACTCTTCCCACATTCAGCTTATTTTAAGAGTCTGCCCTTTCATGCATATGTACTGGAAATTACTAACTGCTGATCTGAAATAAATATAACATTTCCATTTTTAACATGGGCACACATTTGTTCTCCTTCATCACAAAGTTAGATGCACAGCATGTTCTACATGAATCTGTCAGATCAGCCAGTTTGTTTTAACTTGTGCAGGAATAACCATCATCTAGTTTTCATAAATGTTCTGATGAATGATAGTAACAGAATGGTAAGTGAAATATTTATAGAATATATCCAAGGCTGGCAGGAAAAAACACATTTCTCTTAAGATTTCATACAGCTGCCATAAATGGATAGGTTAGGCTATAGTGTGGTTTTACTTCATTTTGTAAAAGAAGGCACCACTTCTTCACTTTTATATTGGGTTCGTATTTTGTTTGGAGGAGTTTCTGAAGACTTTCCTTCATGTATTTATTTGTTAATTCCGAGGATGGGCTGCTCCGAAGAGCATATCATCCATGATCTTGCATATATGGTACAAATAACAATGAGAATAATGTTAGCTTATTTTTACACAATGCCATCAATAAGCTACAAATTTCTAGCATGCTTCTGAAATATAATAGACAATGTTTGACATAAATTATTTATACAGTAGCCTAAACACCTTTAGCCGTGATTTTTAACAGAAGAGCATTTCCATAGAAAATTTGTTTAATATCTGTCCACAATTACAGTAGGAATAGCAAACTGTAAGACCTTGGAATGTGAACAGTAATGTTAATGATAGCATTTGGGCAGCCATGGTATTATGTGGTTAGCATTGCTGCCTCACAGCAAGACATTCTTAGACTGATTCTCAGCTAGGGTGCCTTCTGTGCAGAGTCTGCATGTCCTCTCTGTGGTCATGATGGTTTCCTTCGGTGCTCCAGTTTCTCCTACATCCTAAAGACATGCTGCAGGTAGATTGGACACTCCAAATTCGTGCTAGGTATGTGTGTGCATGTGTGTTCCTTCTGTGGAAGGTTGGGCACCTTGGCAACTTGACACCATAAAACTCCATTGTCAATTGTTCTGTGGACTGTTGTTCTGCCATGGTGACCCCTAACAGGAAAAGCCGTAAGGAGAAGTTAAACATAGCATTCATTTTTTTAACAAACTGCAGAAGCCTGCACTCAGTAGGTTTTCATAGTGAATTCATCCTGAATGATTCAAAACCTGTTGAACCATTACACCTAACCCCTGAGACCATACACAAAACTCATATGGGATTCAGTCTATATGGAAACCCAAGATCTCTGACCTTATGCTCCAAAACTGTCTCTCAAAGGCCACCAGTAGTTAAAGGACACTTTAGTTGCAGTTTAGTTGCAGCAGTGTCAGAGTAATTGTAATGATGCCAGAGCTTGTTGTGTTGTCCACTCCAAAGATGAGGAAATACCATCATCATACTCTTCTGTATCTATCCATGTCCCATACCCAACACCGTTGACCAGTGTACACCACCCAGCCTGCATTGTGCACTTGTACCGTCTGTCCATACATACCAGTAGCTAATACTGAAGATCACATCATTACACTGTCATTTTACCTGAGCAAAATCATTTACACAACCACTGACCAAAAGAAAATAAGCTACGCAGGCAGACTGAATAGCCACAGCTGCTGCAGACTTGTATATAATGTTAGCAGCAGTCACCTCATCAGCCTTGTAGGCAGTAACATATACTGAAAATGAAATGACGCAAAGAAATCGTGGTATGTCCCCTGCATAACATTACATGTACATTTCTGAAGTAATTCCTGTTAGGTTTGAATGAGTTAAGGGTATCCTGGGATTTTGGCCATCACCATTTTACCAGGAGTTTTCAGTTATGCTTAACCCACTGTTCCAGCTCCCTGGTGACTAGTAGTAGCATGCATAGTGGATGCACCTTGGGGGAAATTGTGGCATATCACTCCACCTCTGCAACAGCTCAGACATATCCACCTGCCCACCACCAGGACTACAGCCTCCCCATGCACAATGTCTCCAGTCTCCACCAGGGATTGTCCCAAATACAACCATGTCACCACCCACTGTCCCATGATGGTAATACCCATATTTCCATGTTGCTCTATCAGCTGCTCGAGCTACTAATTGAATCCAGCTTGACTGAGGTATAGCCATGGAGTTATGCCTGTATACCACCAGGGGCAATACTTGTGCTGCATTTGAACAGTGGCGTTGTTACAGGATTTAAGATAGATGTTGAAGTCAGTGGTATAGATAGCTACTTTTTTATGGGTTGTGAATTTCTTTTAAGTTGCTCAAGAGTGCTTAAAGGTTTATGTTGGAGTAAAGCCTAAAAAGGGCATAGTTAGTTGAAAACGTAAGATGAATTCTCAGGGAAAAATGATTGGAAATGTGGTCAGATTTGACCATGGAAGGGGAGACATTAAGCGTATAGCAGACAGGTGCTAGTTGTGATTACCAACTGGTCAAGGGAGTAGTCACTAATAACGTTAAGGCACCTTTATGCATATCTGTTATATGTGGTGCATGTTCGTCAGTTTGTGGGTGGGTAGTTGAAATCCCCCAGGATGATAGTGCTGATTTCAATAGCTGTAGACTATAGCTTGTTGAGGTAGGTGTCATGGGCAGTGGGATACATACATGGGGTTTTGTAGTTGCCAATAATGTGATAACTGCACTTGTGTAATGAAACTAGGCATCCGGGACTTGAAATTAATTTGCTGTGAGGTTATAGGACTGCAGATAAATATGATAAATATGGCTGCACCCCCTCCAGATATGCCCTGTTCCTCACTGGAGGGCCTCAATAAGTAATAGATGCTGAAGCCAGTTTCTGAAGTCCTGTTATCATTACAGTAGAAATTGTGTTTCATTAAACGTACATAGTGTATGTGCTCAATAAACAAGAATGCCTCAAGGCCAGACATTCTTTTTTGCTTGGGTTTCTAGCACTGGTCAGTACTTACTTTATATCAATATGAATTGAACTTGCTAGCTTGGAAGGTCTAGGCAAGGCACTATATAAGTAGAAAATATATTTACCATTATATGGAAACTGTGAGGCATAAGACGTAGGCCATCCCATGTGAAGCAACTGCGACTGTTGAGTATTTTCATCCAAACTGACTAACTGTTTGAATAAAACCACATACTGAGTTTACTGTTAAAGTGAATTCTTTTCTGTTTTTATTTTGGCATCGTGTATGCTGATGGCAAGATGCTGCTCAAAGCGACCTGCTTAGAAGCCTCGTCTGCATACATTGAGAGTACAACAGTGTCTTTCATTCATCTACCCCAGGTTGAAGCATCAAGATCATTCATCTTGTTTGGACAATGATTAGGTCATATGCATATTTGGTATAAAGAGATGGGGCTTCATGTCAATGTACCAAGCACATTCTTTCCGAATGCCATTTGGTATAACACTAATAGCTGGAAACCACTTTCAGTCAACAGAAAATAAGGTTTAGTAATGATTTTTCTCTTGTAAAGACTCCACATGCTTTAATGTGTGAAACTGTCAGTTAAGAGCCCTCATGTCCATGGTGAGTGATTTCTAAGTCTTTTGACCAAATCTGTCAGGCATTCTGCTCTCTGTTTGGTAAAGGATGTCTGAATGCACTCTTAGAACTTCCCCTGGGGGATCCAGGAGACACCACCAAGGGATCTGTCAAGTACTCTATAAAAGAAAAAAGGCTTCCTAGGGACAGGAGGAAATGAGGCATTATCCAGAACTACATGCACATGTGGAATTGCTAAAGGTCTGGGAGAAGGCAGGCTCAGAAATTCTGTAAAGTGGGCCTGGGCCTGAGAAAACTCTGCTCTCCCAATTAAATGCCCCCTTTATCTTGTGCAGGCTTTCAACAAAGGATAAGTCTGGGGGGGCAGAGGAGAGGGTGTCATCTGAATTCTGGAAAGACTGAGGAATGAGATATTCAACATAAGAAAAGCTTTTCCTCATATTTAGATTCTGAGGAGTCTGAGTCCTCATGGGGAGATACACCTCTCCTTTTAAAAGCAGAAGCTCCTGGAACAGGCACTTTTGGATGGCTGGGCCCCACTGGACTTCATTGAAATCCATGACTTGTGCACCAAACTAGGTTGAAGAGCTGAAGACTGAGGCAGTATGGGCTGTGGCAAGCTAATTGGTCTGTTGGGTTTAGGTGTCCAGGTTTTTAAAACCAAGGCCTCAGGATGCGGGCAGGTAGCTGGCCATTGCATGAATTTCCTCTTATACTACTGCCCTCTCTCATGGTTTCAAACACTTTGGCAGCAGAAGCCATGGCCTGCAAAGCAGCTTTGGAACCCACCAAAGTTAGTGTGGCATTTGTCATAATGGTGTGGCCTCCCACCATGGTGGCCTCCTAAGGGGTTGCACCAGGCATCAACAGAAAACTAGATCATGGATGCAGAGGGCTGTCCATCATCTGGAGCATCCTTCTCCTTGATTTATTATCTTTCTTGGATAGGGATGTGGACAATACCAAGTCATGTGATGAGGCAGGTGATGTTGGGTCAGAAGACTCCATGTGGACAAAAAGAACTTCAACACTACATTTCAAAGTTTTGGAATGAAACCTAGCACAGTCCTGACTACTAGAAATTTCACACTGAAGCCCCAAACAAAACAAGCAATATGAATGGAAATCTTTATGTGGGATTTGCTTCCCAGACTTCAAGCAGTTATAGGCCTTTTTATACATTAATTAGAAGAAAACTTCCCCAGTAGGGTACTTATCTGAAAGTAGATTGGAAGGAGCTTTGGAAAAGCAATCCAACTAACTAACTGTGAGCATTTGATAAATGGAGTAGTGCATCAGACTGCATGGCAAGAAAGAACTGCAGATGGCACAGACAGACACCTGTCTTGTACCCTGATATCTGGCCATCATTCCTTGGACATCTCTTATCTGGGGATGATACATAGACACTGAGAATTGGCCCAGTCGTGGGTTTTAAGACCCATGATTTAGGACCTTAACACTGACTATGAAGACCTTCAGTGGATACCGATGTGCTGTGTAGTGGGTAAGGAGGGTAATATGATGCCAATGCCTTTGTATGCTGATACACCTCATGTGCTGTGCAGTGGGTATGGAGGGGAATATGATGCTGATACCTTTGTCTGTTGCTACACCTCACAGTAAGTAAGAGGGCTTAGTGTTGTGTTGGTTTGCTGGGATATTGTATTATTATGTGTTCTGACAACCATGGTAGCTGGGGTGGCAGCATTCAATTTCATTTGGTACTCACACCTTTCAAAACTGGATTGTATGTCTGTTTGGGTTTAGGTGTCCAATGAGCACGAGGTGCCTAGTGCTATAAGGCTGGCCACAGGTGACTTAAAGGCAGACTGTGGTCCATGGTGGCAGAGAACAGGTCTGACAGTAACAGAATAAAATAAATCAGTGGGGCTCCTCAAGGTAGCAGAGGCACGTTAGAGGATAAAATCCAACAGAAAATATGTGTGGCTCTGTAAGTTTATAAGGCAGACTCTATGACAGAGTACAGTGCACTGTCCAGCACAGTGCACTTTATCAAAATCAATGTGTTATATATATGAAAATTTATCCTGCAGCCTTAGGGGTGCAGACACCTGCAAAAATACCTGCATGTTGCATTTTGCAGTTATCAAACATGGCCTGTGTGGTAATCCAGTCAGTAGATTGGGTGGTTGTAACATCATCTTTGAGATATCAAAGTAGACCCTACAAATCTGTGCATACTATGTTGTTTGCTACTAGGAAACAAAGCACCCTTAAAATTCATAGACTAAACCACATTATACAATCCGACTGAACACAGTTTAGCATTAAATTTCTTCCTGGAAATGCTTACCACTGTATGGGACATGATCTTTCCCATTGTAAAAAGAAGACTCAGATGCCAAAATTCTGTTTGCTAAACCCAGAACTTAAAAAATACTGCAGGCTATCGATATAGCATAGATAACACAACTGGAAACAATAAAAAACAAAAACACACCCTTGTGACACATATCTGCAGCTAAGAAAAAAAGGCAAGACTGGCAACTGATGCTGCAAGAGTCTCTTTTATTAAAAAAGAAATAAGAGACACTTGCAGATAGTCTAAACACTTATGGAAGGAAGTCATACTACTGTCAGAAAGTACTTCAGACTTCACAAAGCCCACCTGCTTCCATGAAGCCACAAAAATGTTATTATTTATAAGTATTTTACAGTTGAAACTACTCATGAGATAATTAATAACTTCCCCATATCAAAACTCTCCACCAGCAGTGGTGGATTAAGTGTACCTTGGGCCCTGAGTAGTATTCAAACCATGACAGCACACCCCCCCCCCCCCACATACACACACTGCCGATGCAGACATCTACATCTGCTTTTTGTATTCACATTCCTGATTGATGTAGATTATATTTACTGTTTAAAAGCAAAATATGTGTTTGAGTACTTGAACATTTTAATTATGTAAAATTTGCTAACCAGTAACAAATACAATACCTATATCAGTCACAGACACTTGTGTACCATCTCAAATATCAGACCATGATTTAAAAAGGGGCCACAGTAAATTATTCCAGCTTGCTTTACAGAAATACATATTAGTCCTGCAACGCCAGCCTTGATCATGGCAGCTTGGTCAGTCCATCTCATCCACAGACAGCCCTTATATGCAGCAACTATGGACACATTGTTGACTGTTTACCTCAGATGTCCAGTTGTGTACAAAATTGATTATGGAAATGTTAAGGTATTTCAAGGTTGTTTTACATGAATATTAGTCAGAAATATAAGTCTTTCAACTTATTTTGCACAAATGCTAAATGTTCTTGCAAAGCTAGACTGTTCAAACTGAGCAAAAGACAAATGACAGGTTAAGTTATTTTCATCTTTAGCCAGCCCTCTTCCACTTAACCTGGCAATTATATCACTTGGCTGAGTGTCTACATCTGATTGTAATAAAATAATGAGCACATACTGTACTTTGGCTACCCTCCATAGTATTCATTTCCAACTTGCTTCACACAAATCACATTAGTCTTAAAAACAGTTCAGTAGCCCAGAATAACTGAGCTAACAGCAACATAGCACAGTCAGTCCTGTATCATGCACAGTTATACATTTTAAATCCTTAGCTCAAGAAATAGGGACCAAACCAAATAAGTAAATAAATAAATGAATAACAGATAAATGGGATACAATTCCTAACATCAGGGGCAGATTTTAATGATGTGAACACAGGGAGGACTTGCTTTTCTGATGCTTACAAATTTGTCAGAGTAACAATTTTATGCATTAGAGTGCATTTTCTAATAATATGAAGACAAACACAAATGATTGTCATTAGTGAATGTAGTCCTCATGAATTTGTCAACAAACACAAATTTTCAGGCGATGAAGATACCAAAATCAAGGAAAGTTCAGACCTATGCAGACAGCCCCTGCATTCAGAAATATGTTCATAGTTAAAAAAAAAGATACAATAAAATATGCCCTGGTGGGTAATAAGAATAGTAACTCTTTTAAAACTGGCTGCTGCTACTGACAATCTGTCCCACTTAATATCTATTACATGAAGGCCACCTCCAAATAAAAAAGTGTCACTGCTCTACTATATAAAAGTTAGTTCACTCCCAATTTGAAGAGAATCTGTAATCAAAACACATGGGACTGTGGTGCAATTTCTGTTCCCTGGGGTACCTCAAAGACCTTCCTTCCTTCCCTTTTTTATAGCAATTAGTTGTGCATTCTTAAATTCAGTGTTGCACAATTTATTTAACATTTGTTTACCAGGAAAGTCCAACTGGGACAGACCCCATTTTCAGCAGAGGCCCGGGGAGAAACAGTTCAGACACATGTCTTTGGAATGTGGGAGGAAACCGGGGGCACCCAGAGGAAACCCATTGAAACACAAGGAGAACATGCAGACTCTGCACAGAGAGCACCCCAGCTGAGAAGTGAACTGGAGAACCTCCTGTTGTGAGGTGACAACACTAACTGCTGCAATACTGGACCATCCACCGCTCCCCACGCTCTACTTTTTACAGACCACTCTTTAAAGGAAGGAAATCCGACATCTACTCCAATTTTATCCAGTATTTCACAATAATAGAATTCAGCTCTTCATTTCACTTAAAAGGATGGTATTCCCATCCCCTGATTTCCCCTAACTAGTTGGCTGCCAGAAATAAGAAACAAACAAAAAAACCCTCACCTTATACTACCATGACTTGTCGCTCTTTCACAGCAGGTGCCAGTTATCAACTATACCATTTAATCTTTCTGCTTCTTGCAGTCCAAAAATTTACAAACAATGGACAGATCAAAACTATGTGGCAAAATCAGAGACAGATATCCATAGTTAAAAAAATAATAAAATATCTGCTAGTAGGTAGCACAAATAAAAGCTCTTTTGAATGTGACTGTTCTGTACTGCCAGTCTCTTCTAATTAATATCTGGTATATGAATGCCCTCATCCCTAACAGTGCACCACTTAATATCTGGTATATGAATGCCCTCATCCCTAACACACAGTGCACCACTTAATATCTGGTATATGAATGCCCTCATCCCTAACACACAGTGCACCACTTTATGTCCAGTAACAGAAATGTCACTTTGGCTACCATGATGTTTTTCCCTTCTGGTATAATGAAGATTTAGTACACATTAGTTAAACCAGTCTTTGCAAGAAATGGTTAAATAGCCCAAAGCAGCCTGCTGGTCTATTGTGAATGAGCTTACATCAGTTATTCTGCAACTTGCAATTGCATCTCAGCTCTTTAACTTGCTGAACCACAAGCCTGAGTCCTAATGCTTAAAATATTTTTTTTAATTAAAATATTCAGTTGCTGATACTGGGTGGCTGTCTATGGGCTGTTCTGTAGCTTTGTGCCCTGGGTAGCCACCCAAATGGTCCCTGTTATGATCCACCACCATTCATCAGTCACTAATACCTCACAGCTGTTGTGGGTACTCATGTTCTAGCTATACACATAGCTGCCTATACCCAAATTTTTTACTTAAGGCAACCTGCTGAAAAACAGTCAAGTACTACAATAACTAGACACCAAATGCAATGTTATTCAATTCAAACGTCAGCTCTCCTTCCTAAAAATGGCAGCCACTTGCATCTCAGAACCTCTCACATATCTGCAACTTATTACCAACTTCAGGCATTTTCCTAACTCTTTCAAACATGTAATCGGAGCCCCATTTCCCAAGAAGGTGCATCCAAAGGAATGCAAAAATTACAGACTAATTGCCAGCCTTTGCTCTCTCACAAAAGTATTTGAAAAACAAACACAGAAGCAAGTGTTTGACTACCCTAATAATATGGACATATATGATAGATAGTGCTACTTTTACAATACCATTAGCATCATGACCGCATTATACTCAGCCGATGACACTATATTCAGCAATATTAACAAATCTAAGCTGACAGAGGACCTATTCATAGAGTTGTCAAAACTGTGAACCGTAACCTGCTACACAAATGTAGCAAACTGAACTTTGGCATCTCAACAATAAATTGTTTCAAAAGTTGGCTGTAAGACAGGTCTTTTCAACTGAACTTAAACAACCACCATTCTGTTAAAAGTTCCTGCAACAGTGGGGTTCCACAGGGATTGTTCCTTGATCCATTGCCCATCTCACATTTCATTAATGACTTGACCACCGACCTTCCTCAGCTTAACATAATTATGCATGCTAATGGCCTTAGTACCCAGATATAATGTAGTTAACTCATTACAGTCGAGTGCGCCTCCGGGTGTTTCTGCAGTTACATCCTACTGCGCCTCTAGGCATCAAATATTGCTTGTTCATATTTGCATTAATAATTCCAACACCATGCTACATACAAGGTATAAGAATATTTTATCTTGAAGCAAACATGATGGCAAACACAATTGTATTGATATTTGACCTCTGTCATATTTGTTGGAAGTGTAAGGTGATAACTTTATTTTTTAAAGGCTCAAGCCACACCCACTGGGAGTTAAATGTGCACAATCAAAAAATCTATACTGGAAGGAATGAGTTAACATACAAAACTTCAAGCCACTTTTGCAAAGCTATAAGAATATACCAACGACATTAGGTTGCTTATTTACACTCTTCAGCATAATAATTTTCAGGACCACACAAAAGTTTTCTGCAAACCATATCATCCATATAATAGGCATAACAATATGCAGAACTAACCTTGGACCCCTCACTTTCATTCACAAAGCAGTGACAATATCAATAAAAGGCCTTGTCCCAGCTAAAACTGTGCAACAAAATATCTTATTTGATTACTTCATCTACTCACCAATCCTTAGCAAGACAGCAATTAACAAAATTTGTAGATTTGCCCTACTATCAGAGCACACACTATTGCCATCTTTCAACATGCATTAACAGGCTACCAGTTAATAAAAGAGCAACTCTGATATCTTTCTCACAGATTTACAAAATTATCAAACTAGGGCACTGTCTTCCATTAAAATCCAAACTCCAAATCAGGCAACAAGTCTTTTCACTCATAGATGTGTATGAGAAAGCCTCCACCAACTTTGGTAAGACGTCAGTTCAAAGCAACTGCAGATGAAAGGCCATTCACACAGCTCACTACCATCTGGAACCAATTCATGGTAGAGATAAGGCAGGAAGACACTGACAAACTCTTTGCAAGACCAAATAAAGGATACCTTAGTGAAGGAAACTGCTGCTCTTGCCTCAATGAAAACAGTTAGGAATAGATATACTACGACAGCAATGTTGTCCCACTCAGTGCTGCTGCTACATTTCTTGTTTCTGCCCATCTTCAAAAGTTGAATTCTAACTGTAAATGACTGCTCTACAATGTTTTAAAAAATCTGTACTGTAAACATTTGCCCTATAATGTTCTTTAATCTATTGTAAATATTTGTTCTGTAATGTATTGTAAATGGCTCCCTATTGAAATGTCATCACTCATAATGTCGATTGCTGACAGACCAACAAAAAACTTCAGAAACAGAGAAGAGTGAATCTTGAACATCACTCTTCATTAAGCTTATTTTTTACTGGGGGAAGCTGCCCGAACCTCCAACGTGAGGGCAAGCCCAGCACACCCCTCCCCCTGAACTTATATATACAAGCTCTGAGATCACCATACCTATTCCCCTTCCTACTGTGCTTCCATCTGTTGCATCTTCAGCAGGTCCTGCTACAGTCGTTCTGCTGCTGATACACCAGCTTATGTGAACACAGTAGCAGCTGCCTTCAGAAAGCACACCAGTGACTATTCAGCACAACAAGGGATCAGGCTGAGGAGTTCTAAACACTTATATGTAGTAAGGTACCAAGTTTGGAAGAGTGGCAGTCTAGCATAGAAAATTCAGGATATGAGCTGCTAATGAGCATAAACCTGTAGTCCTGAGTATGATTCCTTCATTATCCTTTCAAACTGGATGGATCTATGCAAATCACTTAACCAGACAAAGTACCTTAGTTTCCCCTGAAACAGAGATGCATATACAGTGGGCTTACCCTGTTGACAGATAAATTAAAACAAGGATATAAGGCAGTTTTAATTAATATGTGCTTGTTTTAACATGAAATGTTAGGCTCTTTTTATTCAGGAGATGTGCTGCTACTGCATATGTGTGTGTGTGTGTGTGTGTGTGTGTGTGTGTGTGTGTGTGTGTGTGTGTGTGTGTGTGTACGTGCACGCGCATGCAGTGCACACACTTGCATATGTTTATGTGCATGTGTGTGTGTTTTGTGTTTTAGTGTAAATGTATTTTAACACTGTGAATTAATTTAAACTGGACTGCTTAAGTAATGGCAGTACGCTAAACAGTCGCAAAAAGAATGGATGCCAGCTCACAGAGGACATATTTTAGCCCTTACCTGTTGAAAAGTGATCATGCTCCTTCTGCGTTATTTGTAGCTGCTTCTGGTCAGCATGTGTAAAGGTCCACATGTGCTGTATATGTAGATATTAGTAATGTTCCCATCTACACAGATGTGACATGCTTAGATTTGGAGCTAGTAGCTGCATATCACGTTTTATGCAGATGAAGTGTTTGTGTCATTTTTTTCTTGAGTGTAGATGACAGCCTACAATTCCTGACAGTGTTATTTTATCTAAGTTCAGTCCAGTGCACAGAGATTTATGTATATACTGGTGTATCGTAGTGCACAAGTGCACAGTTGTAAGCAGTGATTTACCATATGTGGCTACTAGTGCATAGCTGATGCCTCTTTGTTATCACATTTCACACTTTGTGTGGTGTGCCTTTCCTTGGATACACATTCTTGTGAATTGCACATGGTTGCACTGGCACACTAGTACATGATAGCTGCACCTAGGCATGCAGTGTACCAATATGTGTCACTGTTTACAAAACCCCTGCCTGTCCCAAAACTGAACTGCTTCTCTCTGCGACTTATCTCATTTATCTTATAAGCATCTCCATTTGACTTTCTGTTTCGCAGGTACTATCCAATTGTTTTTTGAATACATGTTATTATTTATCCACATATTAAATATTTACATAGAAAAAATAATCTGATGGTGGATAAAGACCCTGAAGTCCAGTCCTGGTCTGTAGTCCTTATACATCTGTTTTTGAAATATGGTGTATAATTTGACAGTGAGAATTCTGCAGAGATGTTTAATCATTTCTACTCTTTAACACTGATAACTCCTTTCCACATGGCTATTTAATTAAAGTTCTTTATTCTCATTTATTATGGCTTCTGATGCAGACAGCCTACCATTTTTGTTCTACCTTTAGCTACATCTCTCTTGACAGTGTTACCAGTCTGAAGAGACCTTCAGAAATGCATTTAGTAATATACAAGGGGGTTATCTTCTGTCTATAAGGGGCTGTAATAAGGTAACATTTTGTTCCAGGCAAGCTTCTTCATATAATAAAGAATATTCCACTTGCTGCTTTCAATATCAGTTGCTAACCTTTAGGTCATCTGATATGACTACTTTAAGATATTCTTCTTTCAGCTTTTTCCAGTCAGGGGTTGCCACAGCAGATCATCTGTCCACTCATGATTGGCAGTGGAGTTTTACAGTGCCAAGTTGCCAGCCCAGTGCCCAATTTTCCACAGAAGGCACACACTCACACCTAGGGCCAATTTAGAGTGTCTAATCCACCTACTGCATGCCTTTGGGAGGAAACCGGAGCAAACCCACACAACCACAGGGAAGACATGCAGATTCTGCACAGAAGGCACCCCAGCCAAGAATCGAACCAGAGAACCTCTTGCTGTGAGGCGGCAATGCTAACTGCTGCACCACCGTGGCTGCTTGTTATTGCTGCTACTAAACAGTCTATTCCCATTTGCCTTGGTTTCTGTTTCCCTAATGCACTATTTTTAATTATTTTGCAATGAATTTATGCTGACAGAATTCCAACTACAAGTGCAGCTTGCATATGGAACTCTTAACAGAAATGTAATCTGCTGTTTTAAAAAACAAATGTAGAAATGATCATACTAATTTCTCGGAATAATGTCATAACAGTCAGAATCTTTCATCATGCTTCACAAAATCAAATAAGCAACTGCACCAGCAGCTGATAACAAAAGCAAATAACTTACAAGAAAAATAGCAAGAGAAATATGATGACATCATAACCTACGGATATCAAAGCTATTAACTCGGTGTGTTCATAGTTTTGTAATATATTACAGGCTACCAACAAATACAATAATATAATAAACTAAGACAAATTACTTTGCATATAAACAATATATGACTTAAAAGCACCCATCATAATGCAACAAAACGCATGACCATCATGCTAAAAGTCAGCACAAGTTTCACAAGGTGTTCTCATTGTTTGAATATTTCCCAAAAGCGAATGTCTCATGTAGAACAGTATTGGGCTAACTGAAAGAAGAAAGGCAGCTGATATTATCTCTGAAACAATGAAAGCTAAATGCACGGGGTCACATCACCATTGTGGTGTTCCTTCAAAGTGATAAGGCTTCTCTGGTAACTGAAATATACTAAACACTGCCCAACTAAACTGGAAATATGTTATCTGAGTAACTAGATTCAAAGCCATCCTACCATCCAAACTGTTCATTACACAGCTCTGTCAAGTGCATTCTGGTCTGTTATCGCTGTCAAAATTAGGCTATTAAACCTTACTATAATACATAAAATGTTATTTGAAAAAAGAAACATTTGATTCATTTAGTTCACTTACAAAATAATAAGAAATTCTAGATTTCTAAGCTTAGGGAACTCTTTGTCCTTTGCAATTAACAACCCTAACAAGTGGAAAATAGTGCACATTCTTTTCATCTGCCAAAACCCTTCATTTCTGAACTACATTCTTACTTTGAGTAATTTTATAAACAGTTTCTAAATTCACGTCAGTTTTGCCATTTATAAATTCACGTCAGTTTTGCCACAGTGGTATCCTTTAAAGGCTGTGACTCCCACAGCAAAAAAAACAAAACAAAAAAAAAAAAAACGCATTTTTTATGGACTACCACTGTTCACTAGAAGATCAGTTCACATTTTTGGGTTGACAGTCACAGCACAGAACACTGAGAAATTGAGTGCTAAAAGTAGCAAGTGCAAAAATAACTTTTCAGGAGGCAAGCCCATCTGTATCCCTGATTTGGGATCTCCATGACTTCGATGTAGGGTGGATACTGCAATGATAGTGATCATAATACTGTTATCATCTCTGAAGTTCTTCAACCTTGGAGTGAAAATAATTATGTACCAAAGCAGTGATAATACATTACTCATGTCATTGGTGGTGTGGGACTTCCTTGCCCACTACAAAAACATGTTGCCAAAAGTCATTGGTATCACTGTATACCTGACAGCATTATATGGCATTTTGGCTGTTTGAAGACCACTGTTAAGTAGAGGTAATTCATTTTCATCTTATATTGATCCTTTTCTGAAGTGCTAATGCCCCTGCATTGGTCTAAGTTATTATTAATATTGTCTAATTTTCTGTACCCCAAAAATTAGGCAGGGTGCCATTATATGTGATTTCATTTTACAGCCAAATATTATGGGGGCAATGGTAGCACCTCTGCTCTGATTTATAATAAAATAACTTTGGTTTTGTACTTTTTTTGTGTGTCTCTTACAAGAGTGTCAGTTTGTATTTTCTAATGACATATTTTAATTTTTGGTACTGGACATCTCTTATACAGTATTTTAATTGCCTTTTAATGGCTTTAACAATTTGTTTGGATGTTATTCAGACCTAGAACTGCACTTTCAAGCCAGATTTTCTAGCTGATGTATGATGTCTATGACTGACTAAACAGACGTTAGAGTGAACTGACATTAAAATATTTTACTGACCCTGAAGCTAGAATTACTTTATTTTTATAAATTCTGAGCGTCTAAGATGTAGTTAGACTTTCCAGCAAGCAAAATGTTGCAAATAATGTGGGAAATACCTGAGGAAATAAAATACCATTTCATTAAAAAGTTAAAATGGTTGAAATTACTGTCTTTTTGTAGGATTGCCCAGACACTACAACAGAGGTGGATGGGTGAATTAAAGAAAAGAAAATGTATTCTGTGGTGAGGAAAACTTGACATTTGAGTGGAATTATCATTTAAGGATAGTCACAGTGAACTTTGACCAATAGTATAATCCAGAGTATTTATGTAAATATAGTCAAGGCTTGATCAATCACAACTCATAACTTAGACAGGAGTCAGGGTTCATAGAGATGCAAGGCAGATCTGCTTAAGGCTTTCACAACTTGGCAACACTGTGTGGGGATATAGGCAGTAAGGCAGTGCTTCCATGAAGATGGTTGTGCCCTTGGGGTAAGTAAATGAACAGTACAGAAAGTATACAAGCAGACAGATCCATGCAATGAAACATGCACAGCACACAGTCACATTATGTGGATCTTGCAAAAAACTGAAAGTACTATTTCACAGTCTGTTGCACATTTTAATATGCCAGTATTTATATACAGAGAGGCTGTGTCGTGTGCGGTAATGTGTCTCTCAGCAGTATGACACAGAAGGCTGCCATATAGTATTCATAGCCCTATCGCAGAGGAATATACATCCTAATGCAGCAAGATGACAGAGTGATCTGAGTTCAATGTAGTGACATCAAACTCCTTGGCAGGTGCAAATCTTGTCCATCTTCTGTGACAAGCTGTCTCACTCAGTTCATGTGTTTACAGCCAGGTATCATTGTGTTCGTTATAAAATAAATCCAAGCGTGTGCTGCGCAGACACATTGGTTATGATCTGACATTGCGTAACAGATCATGGAATGCTAATGCTAGCCTTTCTTGTTCACAGACTTTTGGCAATATGACCTTTTGGAATCACACAGATTCTTTTATTTTCATTACTGCAGCAGGCAAAATTCGAATATATATAGGGCAAGAAATGAGTACAAAGGTATTTTCCCACCCTGGATACAATAATGAACCAAGACATGAAAACTGCCTAATGCATTCTCTCCTTGATGTGGTTTTGTTCTAAAACATTCTGAAAAATAAAAAATAAAAATAACTCTGAGTTTAATAACATTTGCTAGTTATGGCCTGTCAGTCTCCTTGAAAACTGCTGTTGGTCAGTGGATCATCAGTCGAAGGTAATTATTTTTTTACTTAAATATTTTTATTTCAATTCATTAAAACATTATAATAATAAGGTAATGCATTTTTTAAATGGCTGACTTATATCATGACACTTCCTGTAGGGAATCTATGAAGATTACAACTCTCTGTTCCTGAAACATCATTCTGTCCTCCGTTGAATGACTAATTCCAAAGGGAGTTGTGAACATTGGCCCTGGATGATGCCACTGTTGAAGTGACACCAGACCCCACGCAGAAAAATGTGGAAAGGGGGTTGTGCATGGGTGAATGGTTATGTAGACAATTAAAGTATCACTAACGGTTTAATTTATTACTACATGGGGAAAGTAATCCGAACTTAAATTTGTATCATACCAGCAGGGACACATAACAAGCATCATTTAGGGCAAATTACTTTGGGGGCTTCTTCGTAATCCATTCAGTGTTTCTAATGTGCTACTTTATATACGTTAACGGAAAGCAATCTGTCACAAATTGGCATATTTTATAAAAATTCAACAGACGTAATAAGTACTACAAAAGCTACCCCAAATCTGATACCATCTCCCCCTTAACACTATTTATCAAAGGCAGAAAGGCATGTAGAGGTAAAAAGAAATATGAGAGGAAGGCTATAAAAAGACAAGTAAACAGATGCAATCCATGTAAAAAGGCAAAAGTCCATTTTTGCTATCTTATCTAAGTGTGCTTTTATGCATCCATGAACATAAGCATATGTCATAACTGACATCAGTGCTGCCTCATTAAAATTTATACACCTTTATCTTTCTGAAACACTGTTGCGGTCTGTGACAACAATACTCTGGTTAATGAGACAGCTTACAATAAACATACATATGTGAAAATAAAGGCTACATCTATGTCACGCTGTGCAGCAGCACCCCGAATAGACTGCAAGTTCAACTACCTTACGAAGACAATTACAACTGCGTGTTTTGAAACTATTCCACTCATTGAAACGTCTGCTCTGTATCACACAGTGGAATGCATATCAGATTCTGAAATGCATGTAAGCCTTCTCTTTATAGGCTGGTTGCAGCCTGTCTGCATAAGAGTGCTGAGATTATAAATAATATGTACATAGTTTTACTGGTATTATAGCCTACTTTTTTATTATCAACTATTGCTTGACAGTGTTTGTGTATTTCTCTTGTTATTCTGATATGTTTATTAGTTGTTAAGTATTCATGGATCACAAAACTAAACTGCTCAGAGCAATTTTTAGGTTCATAGGTAGGTACTAGGCTATTGGCCCTAGGGCCTATACAAACCTAGCCATAAATATTCCCTGGCTTTTGCCATCCAAAAAAATTATTTTCCTGTGCCCCTGTCAAGCAGAGCCACAGAAGTTATCCTCGGGGTGAATTTCCTTAGTAATAATTACATAACAGTTGTTTTATCAGATTATCGTATGTCTTAACATCACACAACATACTATGAAAATGCTGTCACTAAACCTGAATGCACTTAAAAGCCATAATAAAACAAATAAAATTTTACAAGAAATGTATCTGACACACGGAGATCATAATAAACTTCACTTTCCAAAATATTTTATTGACTTTATTAACTACATATATTTATGAAAAATGTAAGATAAATATACATGTCAATTTCAGTATACAACTCAAAATGTAAGATTAACAAAAAGCGTGTTCCTTTTCTTTTTAACCACTTTTCCCCAGTAAAGGCACTAACTCAGTCCAATAGGCTCAAAATAAACTCCCTAGAATGCACTGTCATCTCATGGCAATATGAGACCACCAACCTGTAAGTGTTTTTATAGTGTTTTCTTTTTCTAATAATCATTCCTTTTCACTACCCAATATGTCACACGTAAAGCAAGAACAGCAGTTCAGAAATTAAAAGATTGTACCATTTGCATGAGTTACAAATTAGAGCAGTGGGCTAATTTAGAGTGCGCTTGTCAAGGACACTCAGTTCAAATTCGTTTTTAGACTTCTGCCATGGTGCTTGCAGTTGATAAAATGTACTGTTGCTTGTGTAAATAGATAGGCAGATGGTTCAAATCCAGCAGTGACTAACTAGTGTGTGTGTGTGTGTGTGTGTGTGTGTGTGTGTGTGTGTGTGTGTGTGTGTTAGGTATGAATGGCTTAACCCACAGGTCTAATGTGCATAGTCCCACTCAAATAAAACATTTAGTTTGGCCATAGTGACCTAATGGATAAGGCAATGGCTTCCTAAACAAGGACTGTGGGGTTTAAGTCTCATGATATTATCTTGATAGGGGGTGGGTTGGCATAATGGTTAAGGTGTTTTCCTTGCAGACACAAGGTCCAGGGTTTGATTCTCAACTTTTGCAAGTATGGCTGAGCTTAAAAAGCTATAAATGAACCCAGAAAAAAGGCAATTAAGTCAGGTGTCTACCAGTTATTATCCTGCTAACCACAAAAGAGACACACATATTGCTGAATAATAATTAGTCACCACTTAACTGCCTCTTTTCAACCACTGGCAATGACCAAGCTTTCCTAAATGTTCACAGTTTCCCAAATGAATGACAATGATAATTTCACACACATTCCTAGACATTTTCCTTCAGTCAGAATTCTTCTCCTTGGCATTCGATATTCTGATAATGAAAAATTAATTGCTGCTTATTCCCTGAAACAGCACCGTTTTTTCATAGAACAAAAGTGAGCAGTTTTGTAAAGAATTTCATCAGCCATGGACGTAGACCAACCAGAGTACCAGACTTCCGTAATATAGTGTGCGATAGTCCCCAGAGGGAGGGCCTAAGGGGTAATACTGAGAAACATGGAGAGGACCCCTAGGTTGATGAATTTTTCAGGTTATGTGGAGTATGTATGTGCACTAGATGGCAAAGAGAAGCAATGGGCTGAGGCTGGCCCCTTAAGGAAATTACTTAAGTTAGCAATTAATAGATGGCAGCTATATGCAGGAGACTATTTTTATTAATGCTTTTTATTGTTTTCATATAGGATCATAGAGGGTTACTAGACAAATGGCCCTAGAGCCTTTTTAAGCCTAGCAATTCATGCCCCAGTTTTCCCAATTATCAATACCCATGGACTAAAATGGCTTTGGCATATTCCTGTGCCTTATGTCATCTACAAACTTCTCCTGTCCATAATGGCCATAGGGTGCAAGCCGGGCGTGAATTTGTGATTTCTCATCCAATGGTCCAGACTGCATTTGAATAGGCTTAGGGAAGAGTTCAGCTTCACAGAAAAGGGGTGTCTGTCCTAGAGAAGGAGTAGTCTCTGAAACACATACCTCTCCCCTTAACATGCTTTGTTTATGTTACAGAGAAGATTTAGATCCCTGGATCTACTAATAATAAGATAAGAACATTTTAGTGAACAATAAAAGTGAATTAAGCACTTTCAACATAATATGGAATCTAAAACATTATGTAAAACAGATATTGCATAACAAAACAAAATAATACAAACAATGCCTATATCATCATCTCAACTTTAAAAGCACAACAGATAGTCTCTGCTTTGAGATGCAATAAATCATCAAAAAAGTGGAAAACTGCCCTTTGGGGCTATGAAACAAAATGAAAATTACTCACTACTTATTCAGACAAGATGTTACACAAAGCACCTTGGACCTTCCTGACCTGTCCTATTCCTGAATTGTACCTGACCTGTCCTAGTCCTGAATTGTACCTGACCTGTCCTAGTCCTGAATTGTACCTGACCTATCCTAGTCCTGAATTGTACCTGACCTGTCCTATTCCTGAATTGTACCTGACCTGTCCTAGTCCTGAATTGTACCTGACCTGTCCTATTCCTGAATTGTACCTGACCTATCCTAGTCCTGAATTGTACCTGACCTGTCCTATTCCTGAATTGTACCTGACCTGTCCTATTCCTGAATTGTACCTGACCTATCCTAGTCCTGAATTGTACCTGACCTATCCTAGTCCTGAATTGTACCTGACCTGTCCTATTCCTGAATTGTACCTGACCTATCCTAGTCCTGAATTGTACCTGACCTATCCCAGTCCTGAATTGTACCTGACCTATCCTAGTCCTGAATTGTACCTGACCTATGCTATTCTTGAATTGTACCTGACCTGTCCTATTCCTAAATTGTACCTGCCCTATCTGACCTGTCCTATTCCTGAATTGTACCTGACCTATCTGACCTGTCCTATTCTTGAATTGTACCTGACCTATCCTATTCCTGAATTGTACCTGACCTGTCCTATTCTTGAATTGTACCTGACCTATCCTATTCCTGAATTGTTCCTGACTTGTCCTATTCCTGAATTGTACCTGACCTGTCCTAGTCCTGAATTGTACCTGACCTGTTCTATTCCTGAATTGTACCTGACCTATCCTAGTCCTGAATTGAACCTGACCTGTCCTATTCCTGAAATGTACCTGACCTGTCCTACTCCTGAATTGTACCTGACGTATCTGACCTGTCC
Source organism: Protopterus annectens (assembly GCF_019279795.1). Lineage (NCBI taxonomy): Eukaryota > Metazoa > Chordata > Ceratodontiformes > Protopteridae > Protopterus > Protopterus annectens. Next base: position 696,408,967 of record NC_056736.1, read on the forward strand.
TATTCTTGAATTGTACCTGACCTGTCCTATTCCTGAATTGTACCTGACCTATCTAACCTGTCCTATTCTTGAATTGTACCTGACCTATGCTATTCCTGAATTGTACCTGACCTGTCCTATTCCTGAAATGTGCCTGACCTGTCCTATTCCTGAATTGTACCTGACCTGTCCTATTCCTGAATTGTACCTGACCTATCCTATTCCTGAATTGTTCCTGACCTGTCCTATTCCTGAATTGTACCTAACCTATCCTAGTCCTGAATTGTACGTGACCTGTCCTCTTGTGTACTCGTCACCTTATCATATGCCCGTAATGTTATTTATGTTTATCAATCCAATCTCCACTCAAAAGATCCTCTCCAAGCCTTTGCTACCATGCATCTGACCCATCCACCCAAAATCAGCAGCATTACTTTTTCCAAACACATCCATCCTAGTTCTTCAGCATCTAACTCTAAAAAAACCAAAAAAAAATATGTCCTTGGTATCTTTTTAGTAAAAATCTTTTCCCATTCATTAATACACTCCAGCCAAGTATGAGTGATACTGTTGCATTCCCAGAACATATAAAACAACCCTGCATGATTTTTCCCACATCTTCAACACGTACATTCTCCTTTGCCAGTCACTTCCAACATATGGGGAGGGGGGTGTTCTGAACTTTCTATGAATCAATCTAATATAATGAAACTACAAGCATGTGAAAAACTTTTCCAAAGTACTCAACTGCAGTCCTCAGTAGAAAAGTCACCTCCTTCACTATTCTTCTTCCTAATCCTCACATTTTGCATGGCAGACCAATATAATGTTTTACTCAACATCCTGTGAATTACATCATAAGTGTAATTAAGGGGTCTTTCCATGAGCTCTGCTGAGAGTGTTGAAGTCCATAGATACTAAAACCTTTGAGAAAGCAGGAGCCTATTTAAGGCAGTGTCAGTAACAATGTGGAAGTCATCAGGGTAGTATCCAATATGTGTGGTTCCAGACAAATATCTGGACACACACAGACCAGAGTGGTCAGTCCCAAGAAAGTCAGTGTTTATTCTGTATTTGAAGACTTGCCACTGGAAGACCCTTTGGTTGGAGAGCCTGATCAAATTTTTTATGAACAAGTATAAGGCCACAGATGTTTTCTGCTTCATCTGTTGAGATATTACTTAAGAGACTTGTGCTTAACAAAGACTTTTTTGTTGTCAAAATATTTATCAGATACTTTTAGTTGCCTAATACACTGGTATATCAGAGAACTTCTGGCTGCCTGAGACATTCATTTGCTCTAGATATAAGCAGTGTAACAGACATGATTTTTTTTGTGCAAGAAACTTTTAATTGAAATATGCAGTAAGCAAAATTTGCTGTGACTCTGGCCCTGTGTGTCTAGCTGAAAACTTTTACAGAAGGCATAAACCAAGGAAAGTGACACCTCATACCTCATGCCTCCGGGAGGTCTGGTGAGAGGCACTGAAAGTTATTTTTTTTCATTTAAGTTTATTATCATTATTATTATTATTATTATTATTATTATTATTATTATTATTATTATTATTATTGTTATTATTATTATTATAATTATCATTATTATATTATTATTATATTATTATTATTATTATTATTGTTATTATTATTATAATTATTATAATTATTATTATTATTATTGCTATTATTATTATTATTGCTATTATTATTATTATAATTATTGTTATTGTTATTATTATTATTATTATTTTCTATCAAGGTATTTATTCATGGAGTCTGTATGTTAATTTGCCTTTTCTGAGATTTTACTGTTACTCTTCAGCATGGCCAGACCTGGTGATACAGACTTATATTAATCCGCTTCACTGTGTAACTGTGCAACCATGACCAGTCACTGGGGGAGACCTGGCAAGAGATAAAGAAACAGAGAGAAGGACGTTTTGTATGACTGTTGTTCTTTGGCTTTTATGCACCCATGCAATGTGCTTACAAACCTTGTAAAGTTGTTCTGGTTAGGACCTTTCTAACCTATATCTCTGAGTGCAGCCATTTCCTCTGGTTATTGTAGTATAACAGAAATTATTTGAAATCACAAAGCGCTTTATGTTTCCACCTATCACTTCATCTCCTGCACCAACTTCCTCATGCAGGTAAAGCCTAAACCTACATTAGAGCACTGTTGTTGTTGTTGTTGTATCTTTCGGCTTTTCCCAGTTAGGGGTCGCCACAGTGGAACTCCGGTCCGCTAATGATTGGCAGTAGATTTTTACATACCGAGTTGCCAGCCCTGACGTACAACCTTCAACGAAGGTACGCCCATCCACACATGTCTCCACACAGAAGATGCTTTAGCTGAGAGTCGAACAGGGCAACCTCTTACTGTGAGGCGACAATGCTACCGCAGCACCACCACCGCAGTAAACTTACATTAGAGCACTAAACACCCTTTTCTTAACAGTACGTACAGGTATGCACACATTACACACAAACTATTCAAACATAAAAAATGCAAACATATCTTCTCCTTCCCCACCCTTTACTCTAATCACAACTAGCAAACACACACGTGCACATCATGAAGATATGTGAACTCTGCCAGCCTAGCCAGATAGAATTTTGTAGATACTTGTGTCATTTGTAAATATTGATATAAACCACTGGCTTGTTCTCGTATATAAGAAAATTGTATTGGATGTTGGACTTCAAAAATGTAAACACATTGCACTCTGCTGGAGGAAAGCTGATAAGTCAAGCATTGTATAATTGTTTGATCTCAAAACTCGGAGCCGATATGTCTGGATGAAGGAATTCTTCATATTGTTTTGAGACCAGAGTTAACTGCTAGAATTTGCATGTGTAATGTCCTTTATTGCTATGTTTCCTGACCAGGTGTAAGCTTACTGAGAAATGTAAATATAAAGTTTCTCTCAGCCGGGGAACCAGAGAATTCTTAAGAATGATGTAATCTAAAATGAGTCAGCAGGATGTATTATCAATTTAAAGGACTTTCTCAGAGACAGAGCATTTTGATTTATCTTGAGAACATCCAACTCATCAGAACTCTGCCTGTGCTCTGTATGGAAGTAGGATCTTAGAATTTAGTGTTTGCTCTTAGATATAGATAGGAAATAGGAAGTCTAGTCTAGCTGTTTTCTGTACTGATGTCAGAACTATTCTACTGTATTATTTTAAGCATTTTCCTGTGCTCTCTGAACTCTTGACTAGCACTGTGTAGTAAGAGGTATTGTCTTGTGTTTTTATTATTTATTATTAAATATTTTTAAATATTTCAACTGTGGCTGTTTTGTGTAGAGATAGTTTAAGCTCTAGAGTACATTGCATGTATATAGTTATACGGTACAAGGCCGTTCCAATAGTCTTGCTGCTCAGTCACACTTACTGTTTGGATAATAATATTGCACAGTAATACTTGGACACCCTTTGATAAGGGCCTTATTAGTAGCTGATATTAATGGATGATGGCAAGTGGTACTACCATATAGTCTGGGCAGAAGGGGCATAGCTGGAGAACCTGTGCCAGCCTTCCCCAGGAGTGTCTGTGTGTTTGTATATAACTCATATCTCAAAGTGTGAGTGTGTCAGCTACTTGGACAGGGACATGAAGCACTGGTTGGACAGAGAAGGTGTGGGAGGTTTTAGCTTGACCACTAGGCTGAAATCTGAACCCTATAGCTGTTCCATTGGAGATTCTTATTGGGGATCTGGAGAGAAAGGTAGAAACCATCCCCAGATTGACTATGATTTCTGTGTGTTCTTAAGGGAAATTGTAATTTACTGTGTGTGTATTTGCTATCCTTCCCAATGTGGACACCCCTCACTGGTGTTAGTGGAGAAGATTGAGGCTCCTTGATTGCTGGGCCAGTGCACGGGTGTCATATATTAATTTTTGGCAGTGGTGGGATATCCACACCACATATTAATTGGTTGGCAATTGGTTTGTAGTGGTGTGGATAGTGAATTCCTGTAGCTTGTGTACAGTGATCATTGAAGGTGTTTTTGTACTCTAAATCAGCCACAGAGTGAATATTCAGAATTCAGATCACAATTGTTTTATTTCTTTTATGAGCTTAGTTAGTCAGGGAGAGCAGGCAAGCATGTCAGCAGAGGAGTATTTAAAGCTGAGAAGGAGCCAGTTGGCTGAGATGTGCCAGGCTAAAGGACTGATCCAGGGAAACCTGACTAACGCAGACATGATTGCAGCTTTGGTCACAGCTGCAACAGAAAACAGTAACCAGGAGGATGATCAGACTGGCCGTGGAGATGTACAACACTCAGAGAATGGACAGCTCACCCTTTCTACAGAGGACTTAAAAATCCATGTGAAGCTAAAGAGACTTGAGTTGGAGGCCAGGCATTTGGAAATGGAAGCAGCAGAGAGACTGAGAAGTCTACAGACTGAGGCAAATGAGAAACTGCTATGCCTGGAAGCTGAGGAAAAGGAGAGGCAGAGGCAGCACGAAAATGATATGCTGACTCTTCGCCAGTGTCATGGAGGTAATGGGGAAGGGAGTAACTGGACCCGTAATGGGGAAGAGAGTAACTGGACCTCAGAAGCACAAAAGGTCAGTAAATTTACTCCGCAGTTTACAGAGGGGGATAATTTTGATAGTTTCATTTATATGTTTGAGAGGGTATGTAAACAGTATGATGTTGACCAAGGGCTATGGGTACGGTTCCTGTCCCCCTTACTCCATGGTAAAGCTGTAGCTATTTTGTCCAAAATGTCTAACATTGAGTGTTTTAATTATACTGCTGTTAAGAATTGTTTATTAGAATTCTTTAAGTTAACACCTGAAACTTATAGGAAAAAGTTTTGTGAGCATAGACGCAAGGCCGATGAAAGTTTGCATGAATATGTTGCTGAACTGAGCACTTATTTTCATAGGTGGGTAAGTGGATGTCAGGTCACCACTTTTGAAGGGCTGGCAGGCCTTATGGTGAGGGAACAAGCTCTTAGCACTTTGCCTGAAGACATGAGGATCTGGTTAGCTGATAGACAATGTGCTACTTCAGAGGAGTTGCGGAAGAAGGGAGACCTACACCTACCAAGCAGGACATCCCTGCACAGGAAAGGGACCCCCAGTACTGCTCATGGGTCTAAAGGAACCCATGGTGGGCAGCCCAGACTGCCGCAACAGAATCTGTCAGTAGCAGGGGAAGCCACTAGTTTAGGTACACATCCAGGACCTAGGGTTAAATGTTTTGAATGCAACCAGTGGGGCCATGTGGCATACAGATGTCCATGGAGGCAAGGTGGGGAACAAAAGGTGAGAGAGTCAGTAAGTGGGAAAGACAAAATGCCAATAGTAGGTTGTCTTGAGACAACAGGGGTACTAAACTACCATTTAGTACTAACCTATGAACCTATGAACCTATGAACCTATCCTGCAGATGTCCTGATAGGGAAGGATTTTGATGAGGCAGTCCCATGTGCTCATGCAGTTACATGCAGTCAAGCTTGGAGACAAGCATGTGGTCTGGTAGCCTAGGGAAGACCCAGCCAGACCGCATACTTCCAGCTAGGAATGGTGAGGTGGTTACTTCAGGGAGGGAGCTACTCTGTAGCAGTGAGACTGGAGATGAGCCACAACTGCTTGTGGGTGCTGATGTTCCCTTGGACAGAGTGACTGCAAAGCTAGAGGTGAGTAGTAGTAGCCAGGCTGACAGTGAGGCACCACTGTCAGAGGATGCCAGACTTCCTGTGGAAGGGGAGCTGGGAAGGATTACAAAGAGAGAGTTGAGACAGGCTCTGCTCTCAGACTCTACATTGCAAGGCCTGAGGCAGGTAGCTAGTGAGGCGCCTGATTCTCAAAGGAAGGGGGAATCTGTATAGTGGGACAAAGGGTTACTATACAGAGATTGGACTCCTGAGGGAGGGCTAGAAAGTGAGAATACAGCAGTTGGTAGTGCCTAGAGCCTACTGTCTGGTGCTTTTAACCATAGCCCATGATATTCCCTTGGCAGGTCATATGGTAATAAAATGTACAAAGAGATGTATTACGTAGAACTTCTATTGGCCTGGAATTTCCAGAGATGTAACCGGGTACTGCAGGACCTGTGAGCAGTGCCAAAAGTTAGGCAAGACAGGAGACAAGGTGAGAGCTCCTTTGATGCCTTTGCCTGTGATTGAGGAGCCATTTCAGAAGGTAGCTATGGATATTGTGGGGCCTCAAAGTACCCCAAGTTCCACAGGGAGAAAGTATACTCTAGTGGTTAGAGATTTTCAGCAGAGTAGGTTTCCCAAAAGAAATATTGACTGACAGAGGTGCCAATTTCATATTAGAATTGCTGGATTGTCTGTGGAAGTACTGTGGGGGTGAAGCACCTGAAGACTACCCCCTACCATCCCCAGACTAATGATCTTGTTGAGAGGTTAAACTCTACAATTAAGTCCATGCTATGGGCATTTGCAGACCAGTTTAAGAGGGAGTGGGACAAATATTTGCCCCATCTGTTGTTTGCTTACAGAGAGGTTCTCCAGGAGTCCACAAATTTGTTACCCTTTGAGTTGCTGTATGAGTGTAGGGTGAAGGGACCTCTAGATTTAATTCATAATGAGTGGGAATGTGAGTGTGAATCTCACAAGGAGCCTGTTGTGGCATATGTCCTAAACATCAGAACAATGCTCGGGAACTCATAGGCTTGGCCCAGAAGAACCTGGCAGAAGTCCAACAACAGAAAAAGGCATGGTATGACAGAAATGGTCGAGCTAGAGAGTATGCTGTTAAGCAGCAGGTAATGATTCTCATTCCTGTCAGACACAACAAGCTACAAACAGCTTTGAACTGCTAGGCAGAAGGCAGGAGCACAAATTGTATCATGTTAACATGATGAAACCTTACCAGGATAGGGAAGCCCTTGTACTGAGTATCTGCAGTGGATTGCAGGAAGAGACTGTTGGAGATCTGGTGACTGATCTCCTCAGTGAGGCTCGGACTGACACCTCAGTGGAAGGGATAGGAATGTCTCAGCAGCTATCTCTTACCCAGGTTTGAGAAATCCGAGCAGTGTTACTGGAGTTTGGGGACATGTTCACTGGGAAACCAGGGTGCCCCCACCTGGTGCAGCACCAGGTGGATACAGGACCCCAAAGGCCTTTTAGGCAGGCCCCTTATAGGGTGCCTGAGAAAGTCAATCAGACTCTGAGGGAGGATATACAGGAAATGGAACTAAGGTTAATTCAAGAGTCCAACAGTCCCTGGGCCTCCCCAGTGCTGCTGGTGCCAAAGAAGGATGGCAGCACCCAGTTCTGTGTGGACTACAGGAAATGAAATAGTCACACAGAGTCAGATGCTTACCCCATGCCTAGAACAGATGATGCCCTAGAGCAGCTGGGTGGGGCTAAGTGTCTTATCACCACTGATCTTACCAAGGGTTACTGGCAGGTGCCCTTGCCTCCCAGTGCTAGAGAGAGGTCAGCCTTTGTAACTCCTTTTGGCTTGTAGGAGTTCACAAAGATACCCTGCGGGATGAAAAAATGCCCCACTGACTTTCTAGAGGCCGGTAGATCATATCCTATCAGGAGCAGGAGGGTTTGCCCTTGCTTACCTAGATGATATTGCCATCTACAGCCATTCTTGGCAAGAGCACCTTCAGCATGTCAGGAAAGTGCTGGGTAGACTATAGAGGGCAGGGTTGACCAGTAAGCCCAGCAAATGTTAGGTGGGTATGGCAGAGGTCTCCTACTTGGGACATTGGAGAGGAGTGGTAAGATCAGGCCAGATCCTGCCAAAGTAGAAGCCATTTAGGCATGGCCTGCACCTGTTGCCAAAAAGCCGGTGAGGGCATTCCTAGGGACAGCAGGGTACTACAGGAAGTTTGTCCCCAGTTATAGTACCATAGCTGTTCCCCTCACAGACCTGACAAAGAAGAACAGACCAGATAAGGTAGTGTGGAGCACAGCATGTGAGCAGACATTGCAGAAGTTTAAAGAAGCTTTGGGAGGACCCCCTGTTTTAGCCAGTCCAGATTATAGCAAAGACTTTGTTGTGCAGGTGGATGCTTCAAACCATGGGGTGAGGGCTGTACTTAGTCAGATTTCTTCAGAGGGAGAAGAGCACCCAGTGGTTTATCTCAGTCATAGGATCCAACCCAGGGAGGAATACTATGCAGCTGTAGAAAAGGAATGGATAGCCATAGTGTGGGCACTGCAGAAACTTCAGCCTTATCTGTATGGAAGAAAATTCACTGTAGTGACAGATCACAATCCCCTAACATTGTTAAACAGAGCCAGCCAGCAAAATGCCAAGTTGCTAAGATGGAGCCTAGGGTTGCAAGCATATGATATGTCGGTGCAGCACCGCAGTGGGAGTAGCAACACCAATGCAGATGGGCTCTGAAGACAGGGAATGGGGTAAGGTATAAACAGATAGACCTAACCCTCTCAAAAAACATTTCTCAAGGGTCACTTGAAAAACTAGCTTGAGTTCTCTTGGGGGGGGGATATGTGTAGATATGTGAAGGCTGTCAGCCTAGCTAGATAGAATTTTGTAGATACTTCTGTCATTTGTACATGTTAATATAAGCCACAGGCTTGTTCTTTAAATAAGAAAATTGTATTGGATGTTGAACTTCAAAATGTAACCACATTGCACTTTGCTGGAGGAAAGCTGATAAGTCAAGCATTGTATAATTGTTTGATCTCAGAACTCAGAGCTGAAATGTCTGGATGGAGGCATTCTTCCTGTTGTTTTAAGACCAGAGTTAATTGCTAGAATTTACATGTGTAATGTCATTTATTGCTGTGTTCCCTCACCAGGTGCAAGCTTACTGAGAAATGTAAATGTAGAGTTTCTGTTAGCCTGGGAACCAGAGAATTGTTAAGAATGATGTAATCTAAAATGAGTCAGCAGGATGTATTATCAGTTTAAAGGACTTTCTCAGAGACAGAGAGAGAGAGAGCATTTTGCATTTGTCTTGAGAACATCCAACTCACCAACACTCTGCCTGTGCTCTGTATGTAAGTATGTAGGATCTTAGACTTTAGTGTTTGCTCTTAGATATAGATAGGAAATATAAGTCTAGTCTAGCTGTTTTCTTTATTGATGTCAGAACTATTCTACTGTATTATTTTAAGCATGTTCCTGTGATCTCTGAACTCTTGACTAGCACTGTGTAGTAAGAAGTATTGTCTTGTGTTTTTATTATTTATTATTAAATATTTTTAAACCTTTCAACTGTGGCTGTTTTGTGTAGAGATAAGTTAAGCTCTAGAGTACATTGCATGTATATAGTGATACTGTACAAGGTCACTGCAGTAGTCTTGCTGCTCAGTCACACTTACCATTTGGATAATAATATTGCACAGTTATAATTGGACACCCTTTGATAAGAGCCTTAGTAGTAGCTGATATTAGAGGTTGGTAGCAAGTGGTACTATCTTACAGTCTTTGCAGAAGGGGCATAGCTGGGGAACCTGTGTCAGCCTTCCTCAGGAGTTTCTATGTGTTTGTATATAACTCATATCTAAAAACAAACCAAACAAATTTAAAACAAATAAATAAGGCAGTAGGTATTCTCCAGACAAAATTTCAATTCGAGCGTAATAATATGCAAATGTCATTAGACAAACAGATAAGAACAAACATAGTTTAAATAAGCCTCAAATAAATGACATCTACATTGAGTTCAACATAATTAAAGGCACAAACCTTCCCCAAAAAAACACATAAAGATATTAAATCCATTTAAAATTGTAAAATATACAATAAATACTTCATGTAAAATTAAACATAATTAGTATATATATATATAAATATATATATGTATGTATCTATCTATGTATATATATATAAATATATATATATATATATATATATATATATATATATATATATATATATATATATATATATATATATATATATATATATATATATGTATGTATGTATCTATATATATATATATAGGTTCATAGATTCATAGGTAGGTACTAGGCTATAAGCCCTAGGGCCCATACAAGTCATAGTTCCAGAAAAAAGAGGTTAAGGAACTTGTGCTGATGATTTATGACATATTTTCAGGGTTGCCTTGCAGCACCATTTTATTGTAGGACAGCAGTAAAATTGCGCATTGTGAAAAAGTTAATCCGAAGCCATACTGAATAGCAGAGAGTCAGTGCCAAGCAGTTAAAGAGCTGCAGAAGATGTTTAATCCTGGGAGTTATACAACAGTCACAGGATGTGTACCCTGTATTGCTGCCCACCAAATCTGATTTGCCAATAACATTTTGCAATAACTTCAGAAAACTAAATATTATTTCAAGCTTGATTTATATCCCTTGTGCTGAGCAGAAAGCCTAGAAGAAAAGTTGGTCAAGGATTGGCTTCTGCTCACATTGAACCTAATCAAAGGTTGATGACAGATTGCCTCACCCAAAGAGGCTTAGGAGAAGAGAATATGGTCCACACTGCATGGTCTCCATGGAGCATCAGTGATGTTCCAGAGGTTGATGGACAAAGTTATGTGACCAAACAGTAGATATTCACCAACATATCTGAGTGATGTAGCTTGTTCTTAGAAGATTGGGAAAGCCTGTTCACTAAGGTCAAATCCAATTTAGACTCCGTTTCTGAATGCTGGCTGAGCTGGCTGTTTGGGCTATGTCATAGGCACAAGGATAGTAAAAGCCCAGGCTGAAAAATTTCAAACAATACAAGATTGACCAACACCCACTACAAACAGATCAAGTCATTTTTGAGTCCGGATATTATTAATAGTTTTTCAAAATGTTGCCACTATTGCATGCCCTCTAACTAACACAACCAATGAAAGCACCCGGCTAAATGTCAAATGGACAGACACAACAGAACAGGAATGTCTGCAGTGTTGTGTTCTGAGCCATATTATGGTTTCTGATTTCTCAAGTCAACTTATTGCCCTTATAGATGCCTCAGAAGTAGGCAAAGAGACAATGTTATCATAAATTGTTGAGACAGATACACATCCTATTAATCGTAAGGTTAGCAATGCAAAGTGGTGCTCAGCAAAAGCAGTTGGAGTACCTGACATTGAAGTGGGCTGTCATTACACTGAAATACCTTCATTTAGGTAGAGAATTTCTACTGGTTGTTGACATGGCATGCTACAGTGGCAACACAGGTAGAAAGATGTCATTACAGATTACCTAGATAGTGTGCCTTCAGCATTTTAAACTCAAGATGCTACCTCACCTAAGCCATAGCTACCCGAATGGGCTGCCATTGTCCCCAGCCTGTGCACTCTCTACTGAATATATCTGCCTTCATAGGAAAGGCAGTGCAGCACAGGGGGTGGGGGGTATCATGTAAGGTGGTGACTGCACCGGCAAAACAAAGTGAGGTTTTAGCAGCTGGAGTGGTATTTTCCAAAGGGGAGCAGTGAAGGGAGAGAGAATACTTCTTAGGGAAGTGCAGGCCAAAGAGAGACAGGTCACCTTAGTAACCACGTTACACTAGGCAACACAACCAGAATGCTAACAGAGAGGGCTGGGAAAAATGTCAAGATCTGTGGAATTGTTCTGTGAGGAAGAGGTTATAGTATGCTGGTGCAGAAATCAGAGGGTGGACTTGCCTTGCTATAATGATTATCCTGAAGCAGAAATGTGCTGTTACTTGGCCACTGGAAGGATTACTGAGACTGCTTAAATTGCTTATATGATGTAGTTTCTGGAACTGAAGTCTGCAACCAAAACACTCATCTGTGGATAAAAACTGGATTGTATGGGCTAAAACTAACAGTGAATATGGCTATGCCCCCCCCTAGGTTTTGAGTGGGCCAAATTTTCCTTTTATGCTTTCTAAATAAATCTACAATTTGAAACTGACTTACCGGCTGCAGGTAGTCTTTTACTGTTACTATAGATGCATGCATAAATTCACACACACACACACGTGCATGCACACACACACACACACACACACACACACACACACACACACACACACACACACACACACACACACACACACACACACACACACGTGAACCCTAAATGGTTCAACTTAACATTAGGATGACAAAAGTGAAGTTAGACAAGTAAAAATGGTTGCGGGCAGTCCTTCATGAGGAAGGGTAAAGGAGTGTAGGAGGTGTGCAGTGAGTTGATTAGTTTGTGTTATATGTGCATGATCACGTCACAGTGGAGACTGTAAGTATGCCCTTTCCCTGCTGTTGTGTGATCTCAGAGTTAGTATATATAAAGTAGAGGAGGTATAAAGGGTGCAGTGGGGCTTGCCCCCAGCAAAAAATCCCTGTATTGATGTTTTTGTGGGTGTGTTACATTGTTGTGTTAAAACTAGTATGTTGTGTGAGTTGTGAAACTTATATTTTTTTTAACATTTATTTTAATTTGCTTGTTACATGTAGTTAGCTTTTTGGTCACTCTTTTGATTTTTTTTTTGTCTACATGTGTGTGTGTGTGTGTGTGTGTGTGTGTGTGTGTGTGTGTGTGTGTGTGTGTGTGTGTGTGTGTGTGTGTGTGTGTGTGTGTGTGTGTGTGTGTGTGTGTGTGTGTGTGTGTGTGTGTGTGTGTGTGTTTGTGTGAGTTAGGGTCAGGGATGAGTGAAAGCTGGGTGTTGTGTGTTTGTGTGTGAGTTTGTGTACTTCAGCTTAAGGGTAAGGGTTAGGTTAGGAGATAGATGTAGTGTTGTTTGTGTGTGTTTGTGAATATTTATGTGTCTGAGTCTTTCTTGTGTAATGGCAGTGTTACAGGAAGGTTTTAATGATGTTAAGGTGTAGGGTTAGGGTTGGGGGAAGGGCAGCATTAGGGTCAGAGTTAGTACCCATTACTAAGGTGATACGGGGGGGCAGACATGTGGGCCTTTAGTAATGCATAAGGCAGACTCTGCTAGTTGTAAATATGCTTTTCTCTTGTTTTTTCTCATTAGAACACAGGATATATAAAAAAGCCTGACATATGCTTACCTTGGGGGTAGATACCACATAATAATCTTTCTCCTCCATCCTCACTATGCATCTTTCTACCCGAACCCTTAGATCTAACAGTCAAAACCTCCTTACTGTACACAAACCATCATGTATCATCAGTTTCTCCCTTGCACGCAAATGGAACTCACTCCCTGCCCACATCTGTACTACACAAAATCTCTCCTCTTTTAAGACATTGCTACACTCTTATCTCTCTGCTACCAAGGAATGATCCTGCTCCCATCCATCCTAACCCCCCCCCCAGCCACTCCTCCTCCTACCCGCACTGCCGTACCCTACCTTAATTATGCTTTCTGCCTGCCACATATGGGGGGAGAGCAGGGGGAGGGGAAATATGTACATTTCCTATTTAGGAATCGTATATTTTGTACTACTTCTTGTTTGGCCATCGATTGTTTGTAACTAGAACATACTGTATCAACTTCTGATTTTTCTCTTGTATTATCTGTTGCATGTAAATATTATTACTGTATTCATTTCTTGGTAAACGTCTTGTTGATTTTTTGTACATATCTACTATGGAGCTTTTCTCCCCAGGCCTCCATTGAAAACTGACTCATCTTCGCCCAATGGACTTTTCTGGTTAACAAACTTCAAATAAATAAATAAAATAAAATAAATATGCAACAAGAAGATTAAAATAGCTCTACAGGAGATGTAACAAATAAAGCTCTGACAGAACAGAGGAGCATTAGCCAATATATTTGCAAAATATTCCCTTTTTTAAGGAAAAGGCCCTTGAGGAAATAAAAATATTTTAGCACACTGGTTCACTTATGCATAATAAGACAAATTCAGTCTTCTCTGGCTTCATCACTGCAACATAAATTACCCCGCGTATAAAAAGTCTGTTGTACCCTCAGGGGTGGATGCCAAACATGCCACAGCAGATGGATGAATGGCTCAACCAGAGAAACTCAAGCAGAAAAAAAAGAATCATCAGTGAAAAATATTCAAATCCTCCTTTGTAGTAGAATAGCAGGTAATAGTAGGTGCGGTTCTTCCTTCTACTTTTAAATACCCATGAACGTCAAAGCTTCTCCCTTCTTTAAGCTTCTTTTCTTCCTGTCTGCTGCCTTTAATATTTTTCTGCTTCATCATAATCTTCTTCACTATTTCTAAGCCACTCTGTTTCTATTTAGTTCATTCAACTTCAACTTTATTAAAGTGCTTTTTTACAAAACACCAGAACTATAGTCAAATAGAAAATCCATATAAATTACTATCGGCATAAAATAACAATCATACTATGGTGGTTTAAATGAGTATATGTATTCATTCATCCCGTTCACAGCACCTCATGATATAACATATCAAAAAGTTTATTTTTTAATTCATTCCCTCCACGACAGCTGTTTTGAGTGTGTACCTTTAACTCCCAGTGGGTGTGGCTTGAGCCTTTAAAAAAATAAAGTTATCACCTTACAGTTCATAGGTTCATAGGTAGGTACTAGGCTATTGGCCCTAGGGCCTATATAAGCCTAGACAAAAATGTACCCTGGCTTTCCCCACCCAAGAAAATTATTTTCCTGTCCACCTGTCAAGCAGAGCCACAGAAGTGATCCCTGGGGTGAATTATCTATTTCCCATCCAATCATCAAGATTTTTCTTGAAGAGTGCTAATGAGGAGCTCTGTTTGACATAGATAGGTAGTCTGTTCCAGAGTATGGGAAGTCTCTGGGACAGGAATCTATCCCTTCAGCATGTTCTGTTTATTGTGGTAACAAGGTTTAGGTTCCTAGAGCGTGTAGCTCAGAGGGAATGGGATTTCTTTAAGTGGAGCATGCCCAACAGCTCTGGGTTTGACATAGCTTTGTATGTTAGGCAGAGATGTGATGGAGTAAAGCTGGAGTTTTTTGAGACGGTCTGCGTAGGGCATCTGTTTGAGGCCAGTAATCCTCTTTGTGAGGTATTTCTGTGGCCTTTCCAGTTGTTGTAGATGTCTTGTGAGGTACATACCAAAAGGGGCGTTGTACTCTATAATGGGTCTAATGAGTGATGAGTAGAGGGGAACAATGACCTCTATTTTTCTGGATGAGAAACCTTTTGAGATGAAGTGAGCCACGTAGAAGGATTTCCTGACCACTGTGGCAATGTGATTATTAAAGGAGAGACTACTGTCCACCTGTGTCCCAATGTCTCATCACATTTTTGGCATTAAGTAGACTGCCAGCTATGTGGTAGTTCATGGGTACAGAGTTTTTACCAACGCGGATGACAATACACTTTTTGGCATTGAGCTTCAGGCCATGGCTTTGACACCAAGCATCTGTCTTAGTGAGGCTCTTTTGTAGTATGTCCACATCGTTAGGAGTTTCGATTATGGCTCCTAGTTTGCAGTCATCTACAAACGTTGTTAGCCAAAGACCTTCTGTGTTAGCCTGTACTTCAGAGAAGTAGATACCAAACAGGAGAGGACCCAGGACTGAACCCTGTGGTACTCCACTTGTCACTGGTCTGAAGTCAGATTTCTAACAAATACTCATTGACAGAGGTCAAATCTCAATACAGTTGTGTTTGGCATCATGTATGCTTTAAGATAAAATATTCTGATACCTTCTATGTAGCATGGTATTGGAATTATTAATGCTAATACAAACAAGCAATATTTGATGCCTAGAGGCGCAGTGGGAGTAACAGCAGAAATGCCTAGAGGCACACTCAGCTATAGTGAGTTAAGTTCCCTCCTGAAGGTGGACAGTGGCAAGCACTTCCAAAGCCATTGAGGTAGAAAATCGTGCAGGTGAGGTGCCTCATAAGAAAAGGAGCAGTACACAGACATCACAAGACGCATCTGTAGAATTGCTAGCTGCCCTTAGATGCTGAGTGTAAAACCCATGCGAGATGGTAGTAATACACAATAAGTTCCTTCAGGTTGGAGGTACCAGGTCATGAATGAGAAATAAACTAACTCTAAGACTTTATAGATGATTCTGTAGAACACAGAAAGCCAATGCAGACTGTGCAGAACAAGTTGTGATATGCTGGCAATGAGATATGCATGTAAGTAGCCTTCAGCAGAATTTTACACCATGTATATGCACTCCAACTCAGTGTTAGGAATTCCAGGGTAAAGGGCATTGCAGTAATCCACCCCTGAAATGATCAACACATTAACAATGACTTGAAGATCACCTTGACATATTAGGTGCTCATGCCTTGGTATGTTTTGCAAATGAAAACATGAGAACTTCACAATGGTCAACAACTGGTCCTGAAATGCAAGCCTGGAGTCTGCTATAACACCTACATCTTACTTTAATTGTCCTTCCTAACAAAACTTGTCTGTCTTTACTGTCTCTTCCAACCTTTTATAATCTCATTGCCTTCCAATAACCTTTAATCCCGCATTCTCTTGCCTAATCATTTCAGCCTTTACTCTTCCCATTACTAACTCTTTCACTTCTTGTTTATAATAGCTTATATTTCTTTACTATATGTAAGTACTGCCTACTGTTTAATCTGTTAGTCTTCTCTACTATCTTCTAGATAATATAATCTTTATGTAAATATATGACATATATCTTCTGCTATCCCTAAGTACATATTCCTATTGTATGGCTGTGCTTTTCTCATATTTTGCTACCTACAACATCACATAGAGCTTAGTGTAATATTGTTGGATCATAATTTCTTTCTTCTTTAGTGTCATATGATATTTATCATTTGTTTCTATTTCTCTACTGCTTGTATGTCATGTATCTATAATTTGTATTTTTTTTCATTCTCACAACAGTTAAGTTGAACTTTTCTCTATGAGACTCAACTGAAAAAGGATACATTGCTCAGTCAGACTATCCTAGTAAACAAAGGGAAACAAAAATAAATAGATAAATAATAAAATAAAGATGCACATATTTGACATTACTGTTTGTTATACTACATGTATTAGGAGTGTTTCAAAGAGTATTTGCAGAGAATATTGAATATCTGCTAAGTGTAATTAATGACATACTTGTGTGTGATTGTATGCCACCAGAATGTAATGTCAGCCTAATTAAACTGTTGGGTAGACCTAGACATAAAGGACTGAAATTGAATTATACTAAATACCAGGTCTGCAGGTCTCATTTTTGATATATTGGTTATGTCTTAACTGTTGATACTTTCAAATGTGGCTATGAGAAAGTAGAAATGTAGATGCAATATATTTGTGTGTGTGTGTGTGTGTGTGTGTGTGTGTGTGTGTGTGTGTGTGTGTGTGTATGCAGAAATCTAGGAGCAAGTCTGTTTTAATATGGTTCTTACAAATTGTCCAATATCATCCAAATTATATCCCTAATCTGTATAATATTACTGTACATTTTAGCAACGTTTTGACTAAGATTTCTCATGGTATTGTTTTTCTGAGTTCTTAAAAATCTTGTAACACATACTTCCACATGAAGGTATATTATGATAAATAACCTTTGACTTTATAAACTGATGCAGGTTGAACAGGTCTTGGTGTGCTTTTGGTTCAAGAAAGCAGACCAGTTGGTTTTAGCTCCAGAACACTGATAGACTCTCTGTTGAGGTATAACAGACTGTAAAAGGAAAAGCAGTAACAGACAAGTGTGAGAAGTTTCACAATTATGAATGGTAAACAGTAATAGTTCAACTGGATTACAAACTGTTCAACAATAGCTGTAGAAAACATTTGTTCAAAACTCCAGCTAGATTGCACAGAATGCTAATTTGCTTACAAAAGTATATATTTGACTGGATTGTGAAATGTAAACCTGTAAAATAAATGCATATTGTGGATAATCAAAATAAAGCATCTTAAGTGAATGAACAAAATGAAGGCTTTTCAGAACATCAGTTAGAAGTTCACAGGAAGGTCTTTTAACTGCCAGTATCAACTGATAAAATAAACCAGCAAAGAAAATATGTGCAAGAAGATGAAGAAATGAAACATTTAAATAGTTAATTATGAATATTTTGCCTGAGAAAGGAAAGATGCTTCCCTACATCAATCAAGCATGTTTTCCATATAACAATGGATTAACCTGCTTACACTATTTCATATTCAGATCTGACAAGGCCATAATAACAACAGAAATGAGGCAAAAGATGTTCAATAAAAGCTTGAATTACATCAATATTTGTCACAAATTATGGTAAAGACTGAAATGCTGGTAAGGGACCATGGAATTTGTGCCCAATATCAGATCAAAATAAGAAGACAGAGATTATTATATCTTTCAGTATTCCTAGACATCCATGGCACACAGTGTAGATTTATACTGGCTTGGAGATTATTACTACACTGTCTGTGTCAACTGTTTTTCAAAGTTTCCTAATACAGTACACCTTAAGATTTGTTAAGCTCAAAAGTAGTATAAGAGTAAAGTGTATGTTCCCCAGGCATGGGATACCAGAAGAGCTGGACATAGAGAATTTCATCACTTAACATCCAGTTCTCACTCCCTGCAAAACAATAGCCAGGTTGACAGAAGTACTTAAGCTGTCAAATATATACTCAGGAATGCTTAATTCTCATCTGAAACAGAATATTTCATGGTATTAAACCACAAAATAGTCCAGGACAATAAATTGGATTGTCACCTTTACAATTGCCCATGGGATGGAGATTAAAATCAAAGCTGCCAACATCATTTGTGTTGTTACCAGCTGGAGTAAAACTGTTGTAATTCAGAAAATGAACAGAAGATAAAATACATAGTATAAATGTTATGTTTAGGTAATATAAAAATGTATGACATTTCTGACTGAGAGACAGACTCTTATCAGGAATGTCAAACAACCTGCTTTTTTATTGCAAAATGCCATGAACCAGATTTCATGTAATGAAACAACGTTTCAAACAACAATGTAACAATTACTTGACATTTCTTCTGTCACAACTGAGCTGTGTACCAGATTACCACCTTCTCAGTTTGTGAAAAGATTTTCATTGCAAGACAAAAAGTCTGAATGAAAAAACCAAGGTGGAATTGATTTTTGGTTTTAAAAGCAACTTGGTCTACTGTAGCATGTAAAGTACTTCATGAAACTGCTGACAGTGTTTTGTCATATTTTGAATGCTCTGTTCGCATGAAAATGTCTAAGAAAAAGAAAGAACGAAAAAGACGCTTGATCCATGTTGCCTAAGATGAGTATATAACTCTAGTTAACAGAGTTGTAAAGAGACCTACAAGGATTGCATATTATAAATTGTAATGTCACATGACATATAACTTTAGTGCAGAGCATAGTTATATGATATAATTTTAAATAAGTTATAAAGGATTTCTTCTTTATGTGTAAATAAGACTATCATAGACATTAGTGACACTATAACTTTAAAGATTAATGTAAACCTAATTAGATATGTGACAGTACCATGAGAATTAGTTAGTACACATTCAATAAAGCTGCAGTTTGGATGAATTATCATGGCGTCTCTGCTATTTTATTGATGGCTTATTCTGATTTTTATTCCTGGTATAATATGATATATTTTCCCACTAGAATTTTGATTTCCAGCTAATTGCTTTTGCACACTGAAGGACTTCATCAGAAGGATTATAGAGCAGTATTATCATGACCAACTTGTCATCACAGAATAGTGTCACTGATGGATGACTCAGGGAGTCCCCCAGTCTCAAACCAGTAATCTACATGGAAGTAACTCATCACAGAATAGTGTCACTGATGGATGACTCAGGGGGTCCCCCAGTCTCCAACCAGTAATCTACATGGAGCATTCAGGTGGCCATCTGGTAGTGGGACTGAGAATGGGTACAGCCTTGGTGCAGCTATGTCTAAATTGCAGTATTCCCTCTGCATAGTCTGCATAGGACTAGCACAATAACATCATCTGGATGGATAGTTGCATCCTCCTGAATCCCTGTTTCTGGTCTAGGAACACAAATCAGATGATGAGTTTTGTAACACAGAAAACTCTCACAAATATAGACCAGCAGTAATATTAATGGCCAGGAACAATGCTATTAAATCTTGAGAATTTGAAAGAAATATCATTAGGTTTACTGCCACTTTTAAGATAAAATAAGCAAGTAAGGGTAATTTGGGAGACAAACAATGGAAATTTCACCTATTTCTGAAACATAAAGATGACCGATGACAGATGCATCTATGGTGCTTGTTTTGTGCTAAGAACACATTTATCCAGACTGCTACCATCCCAAAAGGGATCACTACGTCACTTAATATTCTGACATGTTCAGCAACAGTTTGCATGTCAGTTGCATCTGTTTTCCCCATGTGTGAAGCACAGCACAGTGTTTAGCACACATGCCTTCACATCTGACATAGCTGCAGATATGAAGAAATGGGGGTATACCAATCCCAATGAAATCCCGATCAACTCACAAAAGGAAGAAAAGACTGGTTTCCTGGTGATGTCATTGCTAGGGATGAATTCGATTCAGCTCTCTGGCAAAGCATGATCAAGAATGAGGACTTATGAAGGAAAATTTCAAGTGAGATTCTAATGTTGAACAAATAAGTTAAGCATGTCATCTACATATGAACACATCTGGCAGTCTGGTATAGAAAATTAAAGATACAAGCTAGTAATGAGCTTCAGCCTTTAATCCATGGTTTGATTCTAATTTGACTTTAATGTCATAGGATTCAGTACTAAACTTTTAAACATTTCGCTTGAGACCATAGTCATAGCACCTTCTGTTTATGTATGTTAGTCCATCTTGTAGAATTTGGGATTTATGGGAGAGTTGATGGGGGCTCCAGGTTTAAACTCCCCTGCAACTTCATCCAAAGTTCCTTGACATTAGCTTTGATATCAGAGAAGTAAATACCAAATAGAAGAAGCTCCAGTACCTAGGAGTTGGGGCACGTCTGCTAATGTGCTTCTTTGGGGAGAGTGTGCTCTCAATCTTAATTTGCTAGATTTTGTGTGTTAGTCAGTTTTATATCCATCATGATTACTTAAGGGTTTACATTTAGCTAGATACGTTTTTCTGTGATGCAGCATTTAGTAGCTTTGGCTAAGTTGATATAAGATATATGTACCAACTTACCCTCACCCAAGGCCAAAGTCATTTTTTTAAAGTCAACCTGATTTGGGCCAAGGGACATTAGGTGGCCAATTTCCTTGTTTATGAGTTCCATGATGATGCATTCCATTATCTTACATGTAAGGTCTGTAACATTTATAGGTCTGTAGTTAGCAGGATCAGTGGTGAGGCCTTCCTTGTGTAGAGGAATGACCGCCATAATTCTCCAGTCCTCAGACACCAAGTCAGGCAACAGGATGGCTTTGAACAGGTTGAGGAGTGGATCAGTAAGACAATAGTTCATACTAGCAATGAATCCTCCCAATATGTTGTCAAGCTCCAATGAGCTTTTATTTTTCACCTCTTGAGACAGTCTTTAGGACTTGTTTAAGGGTGATGCTTGGGGAGAGGTTCACAAGGGGTCAGGCTCATTAGAGATGGAGAGATTTTAACTATATTGTCTTCTGATATACATTAGCTGTGTTTTCAGAGGCAAAGTATATATTGGCTCGGAGCACTGCTTGGTGTTGTTTCTAAGGTTCCTAATATAGTTAAAGAAGGACTTGTGATTGTTTACCAATAAGCCATATACAACAGTGATTCTGTCAAGTCTGTCCATCAGTTTTCTGTAACAGAAACATTTGCTGAATGCCGTACTGCTGAATAAATAAGACAGCCCATGTAGTAGGCATAGAAAAATAGACTGCAGAACCAGATAGCATAAAAATGATTGATAGATGCATGATGCGGGCATTCAAGATTAGTGGAATGTCAAAATTGTTATTTAAGAAGAGAGAAAATCGGTTTGCAGAATTGTTTCATGTATTACTTCATTCTCTACTGCATGTAAGAATCTGAGAATCTTCTTCCTACAAATGATAATACCAAAACTCCTGTGTGGATTTACATGTGTCACAAGACAACAGATATGATATTCATTGCCAAGCAGAAAACGAGTAATCTAGTAATCTGGGAATAAGATTTCATATGTATTCTAAGGCCATTTAGTCTTATGACCATGTATGACCTTATGACCATGTATGCCTTGCCAATATCCTCCATCAGGCCACACCTCCTTTCTGCTGGAAGGTCACACCAGGCAATTACAGACTAAATTTCTGAATATCTATCCTGTCATTCAGATTACGGTTAAAGAAAGATAGTAACTCACACTGCTTAAGATGCAGGGGAAGTTTATTCTAGAGGTTTGGGAGATGCTGGGTTATAAACCTGCCCCCTCCTCCATGTTTTGTTTATCTGTTGGTGAAAACGTAGGCCCTGGTTCTAGTACTGGTGGAGACATTGGACTTGTGGAGATTCAGGAGGTCCATGACAAATGAATCTCTTATGCTGTGGTAAATGAGACAACGAACTCCGGTCAGAAAAGCCTAGAAGAAACAGAATAATGGGATGGAGTTTCCAGCCTCTCTTAATAGCTCAGGGACTTTAGGTCTGTGATCTTTTTGGTCAGGAACCTTTGAGATCTTACTCAGTGTTGAGTATAAGGCAGTGATACATCTTAAACCTTGACGATATTCCTTTTGCAATTAACTGTGCTATATGAAAGGAATTTGTGACAAACATAGTCACATGATTGGCAAAAGAGAGGGAATTAACTCAGATTCCTAGGTCCTTGTCTAATTGTCATTATGTAGTGGTGTGTTGTGTATACAGTATGATAAGGAGAAAAGTTATCTGATCAAAACATAGACATGCTTTTATTCATAAGGCAATGATTTTTAACTCCATTCTGAAGACGTGTTATGGATGGTACCATCAAGGTTTGACTGCTCTACCATATTTGTCAAGGTCGTGAGGTTTCTGCATTTCTAGATGACTGCCAGCATTCATTACAGTGGTTCAGCTAGAGAAAGAAAGAGGAAGAGAGCAATGCCACCTCAAAACTTAAAGTTCAGCAAGCATGTACTATTGCGTGATACCAGCAGACAATAAAATCTTCAATAGGGATCACTGGAAATTCTAACAAATGAGGAACGAGTGAATCAATCCTTGATCTTTATGCCAAGTTTTTCAGTGTACGTACATCGATCTGCAATATGTTGATAACTGTGCATTTGTGTGCACATGAAGCGCGATCTTCTAGCCACATTAAGTCAAATTTGCAGGCCTATGTTAAACATGCTGTGCTGTTTTGCCCACTCAAGGCCTTGAAAGTAGCATTTTACAGCTCATGAGTGGAAAGCTCTTGGAGTTATCCATGCACATCCCTTTCCTAAACAGCTTTGTTTGCCCAACAGTCAATACAAACTGTGTGATTCCGCATAAGGTTTAGAAGCTGCATGAGCCTATCAGCATAAGGTTTGGAAGCGGCATGAACCTATCAGCATACGGTTTGGAAGCAGCATGAGCCTATCAGCATAAGGTTTGGAAGCTGCATGAACCTTTCAGCATAAGGTTTGGAAGCTACATTAGTATATCAGCATAAGGTTTGGAAGCTGCATGAACCTATCATCTTAAAATATAGCTTATAAGGACTTGCCAAGATACTGGTATATAGTTCACTTACAACCATCATACATACTTAGTGATATGAAATCTTTGTCAGTTAGTGATATTGTCTAAGGATTTTGGTAAGCTATTACTAAATATTACCCATTATGCCTATGAAGATATCCAGATTATCAAGTGGAAAGCCCAGCATACTAATGTGACCTTTCACACTTGAGGCCAGTGACTTCAACACTGAGACAATCATTGTCTGGAGTCTGCTGCACTGAAATATGAGCATTGTTGTTATGTATTACTCCCTTTAAGGGCCTGGTATGCTGAGTGCAGCTAAAACTTACAATACACATACAGTCATGCTTGTATGCTGTACACAGCAGCACCGAGTCTGTGGTATTAAGCATGTATGCTGTACACAGTATCACTGAGTGTGTGGTGTTTTGCATGTATGCTGTACATGGTATCACTGCGTGTGTGGTGTTTTGCATGTATGCTGTACACAGTATCACTGAGTGAGTGGTGTTTTGCATGTATGCTGTACACAGCATCACCGAGTGTGTGGTATTAAGCATGTATTCTGTACACAGTATCACTGAGTGTGTGGTGGTTTGCATGTATACTGTACACAGCATCTCTGAGTATGTGGTACAGTTTCAGTAGCTACAGCTGCTGTGTGTTAAAAATGAAGATCGTTATAAAAACATGGGCTTGCAAATCATGGTTGGCATAATGATTAAGGTGTTTAACTTACAGACACATGGTGCTGGGTTTGATTCTCACATTGGGTAATTGGCTAGGCTTAAAATGGTTAGCCTAGTACTAACATATGAACCTATCAACCATGATGTGTGAACTGCCTGAAGGTAACTCACTTTAGAGGTGTGAATCTCATAGTTAAGGTTCATGGCTTACACAACTCAGCAAACTGTACGTAGTAGCATTGTAACAAGAATGACTGAACAAAGTTTCAAGCTGGAATAGCTGCAGCACCATCAAGTCTCTACAACAGTAGGATGAAGAAAATGAACTGTTAGAAAAAATGTCTAAATGCTGATGGTTTGCAATCACTTACCCAAATGGCAGTTAGTTGAATGGCTGGTTTTCAAATTCATGGTTTCCAATGGGCAGGAAACCAAATCAAGAGTGGTCTACCATGTTTAGTGGAGTTGCATGGTGCACTCGACCTTTCAGGAAGCGACGTACCAAGACTTCACGCTTCAGTGAGGAACAGGGAATTAGCTCAGTTCCTCACTGTAGTGCGATCTCGGAGTTGGTATATTTTATGTGCAGGGGGTATGGGGGGTGCAGGGGGTGTAGCCCCCCCCCAGCAAAATAGTAGAATTAACGTACCATTGAATGTAGAGTTCAATGGTACATTACTGTGCATAGTAGTAGGTGAGTGACTTCACCTACTGCTATGTCGAATACATCGAACCATGGAGTTCAATGTATTCAGATTCATTGTGGGCTACTATTCAGAATTTCGGATTCAACATTTAAAGTCGACATTATAAACATTCGACCAATGTTGATTCGACATTCCCATAAGTAAACCAATGCTGATCAATTTAACAGACATAATGCATTTTAGTAAAAATCACCTTTCAGTATGTGTTATTAAGGTTGTTAGAGATGATATTTTAGCAATTCAGCTATCATTGTTGGTAGTTTTATTTATTCAGACTGTCCAGTTTTTATCAATCTGTTTGATCACAAATCTTACTCAGTAAATGCTTGTAGTACCCATAGAACTGACTGAGATTTCATACATCTCAGCTTCAGGACTGTTGTTGATAATTTTAGGTCATTTGTCTGTATCTGTATGTCAGTAGTGTATTTACATCTTAAGAAAATTAAAAGAGGTAGGAACACCTCTGAGATTTGTGAGAGCTAAATAACAAATTCAGTTCACAAAATGGACTTCATCTGGAAAACTGGTGCCTCAGAATGGCTGCTGCAGGGAAGTACTCTGGGATTCAGACAGGCTTAGCACAATGGGGAGGCCTTAATTTGACAATTTTCACCATCACTTTAAGATTTTCTGACTGTAGCACTGCACTGCAAATGAGGTTTACCCTTGCAAGGGCCTCAGCACGAAGGGCAGTCTCACAGGTAGTTCTGCAAGATAATGTGGCAGTCTAGGGAAGTGGGTAATACTAATAAGCCACATGGTCTCTCTGGAAAAGTTGGCCATTCCCGATTTGCTTGACTGAGTAAAATTTTACTGCAGGAGAGAAACAAAAATGACTGTTGTAAAAGCACAGCAGTTTCCCATTCACTTGTATTTGAGCACTTATAGAACAGGTAAGTTCATCAAAGACATGGGAGTGCAGTGTCAGTGTGTGTGTGTTTTTTTGCTTAC
Source organism: Protopterus annectens (assembly GCF_019279795.1). Taxonomy (NCBI): domain Eukaryota; kingdom Metazoa; phylum Chordata; order Ceratodontiformes; family Protopteridae; genus Protopterus; species Protopterus annectens. The sequence continues at coordinate 696,434,689 of NC_056736.1, forward strand.
CTGTAGGGGCATGATTGGAGCTGAATTAATGTGTGTGTGTGTGTGTGTGTGTGTGTGTGTGTGTGTGTGTGTGTGTGTGTGTGTGTGCGTGCGTGTGTGTGTGTGTGTGTGTGTGTGTGTGTGTGTGTGTGTGTGTGTGTGTGTGTGTGTGTGTGTATATACCAGGCCTATCTTTTCCAACATGATATATGAGCCACAAACGGGGTCCTGTCTGACAGTACTAGTGTATGATTCAAAGACACACTACTGACCTGATAATGAGTTTTTTCTCATCGTGGCCATACTTGTCTGTGAATCACATTTTCTCACCATTGCACTAAATGACTGACCTGCACTGACCAATTAGCGTGAAAAGTGAGTCTGTTTTTGAATCCTAGGGGTGATTGTAAAAGCTGAACCGTGTGAACTACAGCTGATATAAGATGACTTTGCCTTTCAAACCTTGCTACATTTTCAGAATGAATGCAGCCAGTAGGGGTAAAGCAACAGTATGCATCACTGTAATTACCTCTGTGTGCTAGATACCCGGGAGGCAGTGTATGTATGTGTGTGTGAGCGCAGGTGCATGTGTGTATATATGTATATGTGTTTTTGCGTATGTGTTTGAATTAGAAAGATAACTGTTTGTAAGTCTGACTCTTAACTCCCATATCCTAGTTTCTATGTCCATCTAGCTTATGGTCTGACATCTACTCTCAGATCAGTTATGGTCTAATGCTGAGTGCTGGTTCTGAAAGACACTGCAAAATGACTTGTGGAACACCTCAGTAAAATATATATGGAGATTGCATATTGAGACAGTATCATATGGTCTCACTGACACTGCAACACCATTCAAATATGACTTGATTTAAAAAGAACTGAAATCCAACAACACTTAAAAGAAATAGAAGTGACCACTGCCTCAGTGCTGTCCTCACAAACAGATGCATGCAGTTTTTGTGGCCTGATCTGTGGAGTCAACACAAAAAAAGAAATTTTATGAAATGTTTTATTGACCACAACAAACATCAGTGACTCAACCTATGGTAAAGCATGGAACCACAACTTTTTTGCAATGGATATGCCTCCAAAACTCCATATGTAGGCAGACTTTCCACCATCAAAGTTATTACAACCAACCCAGAGGTCACTGTCCCTCAGGCCAATTGCAAGCCTTGATCAGAGTGGCCACATTTGATGAATACCATCATGTAAGATTCCAGATATTATGAACGAAAGTAGAAGCAGACCACTGAATTGCACAATTATGTATGATGATGTTTTTTGAACCTACACACTTTTGTATTAAAATTACTAAAAAGACACGGGCTTAAGGCATCAGTTCTTATCAATATGGAAATGTAGGACAGATAGGATAAGCATTTTGTTTATCACTTGTAAACTTTCTTTACATATTGCAGTCTTGTAGAATATGTTATTGCTTCTAGCATGCCTGCAGATTCCACAGAAATTCTTCATTGTATTTTTGCAATGGATAATTCATTTTTAAGTCAGTGTTTTATTATTTAAATACTGTCCTGAACTTTTTGTAGCATTACAGATAGTATGGGTTCTGACTATATACCAGTAATGGTAAAAACATGAAAAAAAATCTTTGTGCAGTGTTGCAGTAAACTATGCATAACTCATAATGGCTTTATGAAAGGTTCTCAGGATTTCAACATTTATTATCCAACAGGATAAATTACTTCAGAGCCTCCTAATGCTTCTAATATTGCACTTTTCATATCCTCAAGAGACTACTCTGATGTGCTCTTTCAAAACTACATTCACATTAATAGTGATGTACACTTCCACCAGAGAGGAAGGAGGTTAAATATGTCTATATTAGACATCTCTGAGGTACTATTACAAATCTCATCAGTTAATAATGGCTGCATCAATTTCATAGTAATTATGAAGACTCACTTCAGTGGTTGAATGACACAGAATGTAATAACCTAATGTAAGCCTCAGTTATGGCAGAGGAGAGAATTGACTTCATCCGTTAAACATTCTTCCATTAGAAACCAATTATATAAAGTACCCACAATTGCAGTAAAGTACTTAAATAACAACGGAATGGATGTACTCATAAGTTTTAGAGTGAAGCTTTAAAAATATGGCCTAAAACCTGCTATCGAACAATTATTAATTTTTTACTGTCATTAGCTACATACAAAGAACAAAAGTCCTTTTGTGTGAACTTTGCTGTAATCAGTAATTTCACTAGTGATTAATATAATCTTAACAATGATAAATAAACCTTAACATTTGAAATAGGATTTCTAAACAAACTATATTTTGAACCTATTTATTAAGCATAAATAAGGCTGTGTTTAAATATTTCTTTCCAAATCTTAGATCGATCAAGATTCAGTGCAGTCAGGAATACATTTATTTATTTATTTGCTTTTTGTTTATTGGGATAGTCCAAATGGGTTTTGTAAAAAGTCCTTTTCAGTGAAGGTCTGGGTATAAAAGCTCTAACATCAGATGAAAAAAATAAAAATAAAAAAACAAAACAAAAACAAACAAAAAAAGCAGCAATATATAACAAAGTATAACAGATTAACAATTGTACAGCGTATGCAAGTATATGTTGATTAAACTAACATAGATTTCTCACAATAATCAAACAAATGATGAGCACATTTTCCTGGCAGTTTGGCACAGAGGTTTTAAGATGTGTTGAAGGACTTAGCGTCAGTTCTGGGTTTGCTTCCTACAACTGCCACGTGCCTACAGTATATCAACAGGTTTTTATGGATTACGTGCAAAGAACCATTCCCATGCACAGTTGGTGTTTGCACACACTCCTAGAAAACAACTGTTGTTAGCAATTGTACAACACTGTTGCATTAGGTTTTATGAAGTTAACTATAAAAAGAAAAAAAAACTTGTTTTTATTTTGACAAATGTTGCAGTGCAGCATAAATGCATTCAAAATCTGCATAGCAGTTAACATACTGATAACCAGTGAGTAGAATGAGGGCGGGCTTTTAATAAGGAATCCAACGCTAGTAGAAATTCAGTGCAACTATAAAAAAACAGTTTTACATTATGTTTCAGCTAGAAGGCTAACTATTCTTATCTAAACAATGCCCCCTTCCTTGCCCATGGCTGTTTTTAAAGGCTTACCCACATGTACTTAATTTTGCAGTACAGTATCCAAGTCTGTTCCCTACTTGCCTAGTAACTCTGTAGGTGGTGCTGACTGTTCACTTAGTCCCTATAGGAGTCAGATATGAGTTGTAATCATGGATGCATAGTTGCGGTTGTAGCTATGTCCTGTAGTTCCTTCACTTTGTCTATACCTGTGCATCTATTTTTGCTTCAAGTTTCCTCTCTCTCTGTTTTCAGTCTATGCAAAGAATGTGCACGTTATTATCTGCAAACAACTGCAGAATTAAAAGAAAAAAAGTTAATCTAAGGCAGCTTATACCTGTTAACAAGGGTCTTTGCACGTAATAAATCATTGACCCCTCAATGATGTCATAATTCCATTTGTCATTGTAGCAATCACCATAGAAAAATGTAAATTCACTGAATGTGCAGAATTAGCACACTGGCTTTTTTAAATAATATAACATAACTGTGCATATACTATAAAATAAGGAACACAACAAGTGCTATTCTTTAGGTATTGTAAGTTATCTTGGTAGTGTTTTCACAAAAGGGGATTTGCATATATTTTTCAACCAGACGCTTCATATAGGTCAGTCTGATAAGGGATTGTATGTCCATTGTGCATAGCTGGATAACAAATATGACATTTTAACTTCTAGTATAAAACATTTTGTCAAAGCAGTATATAAATATTTTCCACCATTAGAATTTTGTCTCAGTATGTGAACTCCTGTTGACTTGCAGAAGTTAGCAGCTCCTCTTAGCATTTTATTTATTAGTTTGTTTATTTTAAATGAAGAAATACATCACTTTAATCTGAAATGTCAGTATCTGAAAATCTAAAATCAAAATGTTATGGGTGTTGTACCAAGAGAACTAAGGACCGTGTGTGTCCAGAGTTGTGACTGTATCAGTTTAATCTTGTTCCTAATAAAACAAATACCTATCTGAAACATTTTGAACCTGGCAGGTATGAAACAAATAAAAGACAGACTCAGTTAATAGTCCAAGAAATGTGTTTTGACTGATGGTCACATTTACTGTTTTAGAGGTCGTAAGGTAACACTATACTCACTCCAGGCTTAATTCTTGAAACAGTAAATACGTATTAGCATATTCTCAACCCCCTGAAGCTAAGAACTATATGTTTATGTATGATCTGATAAAAAATGGGAAATAGCTTTGAATGAAACAGCACATATAACAAACTCCACGTAAAAGCCATAAAGGACATAAGCAGAGAGAGAGAGAGATAAAGCATTTCTGCACTAAATTTCTGTGACATTAGCAATGTCCAAAGAAGGCTGCTAACCACTTTAAAATCTGCAGGAGAGGTAATAGCTCAGCTGGTGAGAATCATCATGCTTATTAATTGATATAGAACAGACCATTTGGCAGTGACCATTTTTTGTCTTACTGAAGAGAATGTCACACAACTAAGTTGCAAAATTAATTGTAAAAGCAGTGTAAACTTGAAAAGGCCTGACTCAATTCCGTAATGGCCATCACTGGAGCTGTTTACTACTGCCGAGCGTTTCCTTAGGATTGTGGCAAACATGGTATTGACAGAATGAGTTGAAATGGTGATTGAAGGAGTCAGGTGATGGACAGGAAATAACTGTATCAGTAGATAGATGTAAATAAAAAATTGAAAAAAAAAAAAAATCAATGAAAATTTGATGAGACCGTCAAGCCCTAAAGTTACAAGACGACTGAGCAGTAGAGCCAGCAGTAAAATGATTTTTCCATCCTATCCGCCTCCTAAAGATTAAAATGATCCCTGCTACAAGGACAAGAATAACAGTATATGTGCACAATTCATTAAAATCCAAACAGCAAAGTTTTCGGATGTGGGAGGAAACCAAGTTACCCAGAGAAGACCTATGGCGACACAAGAAGAACATGCAAACCTCACTCAGACAGTGACCAAAGGTCAGGATTGATCCCCAAAGCCTGGTATAGTGATGAGGACATCTGGATATCTTAATGACTAAGCAGCTGTGCTATTAGTACGCACTTGTCTTCGCTAAGCCAGTTTCACAACTAAAGGATAGGTTGAACAGCTAAACTTACTTGATCACAAACAGCTGTATTAAGAGCAAGCAGGAGAACAAGTCCCCCCTCAGGCACAAATAGGTGATGCAGTATTCTGCATAATAATGAAACTATTGTGAAAATACTGAATGCAGTGCAGACATCAGGTGGTCAGAAAACTTAGGTTCAATCCATGGTAATGTCAATGAAAAATGCACCATGTTTAGGTGGTAAATGTCTGGGAGAGGTGCTTATAAGCAAATGATAGAGAAACTTACTATAACCACTGAGTGCAAAGAAGAGATGGGAGAAGGTTTACACATCTTGCATTTTCCATCTGTCACGGAAAAGAGCTAAGTTTGAGGCAAAGGCATTACAAATTGAAAAGTATGAAATGTGAGGAGAAATTGTCATCCATCTCTGTTTGTCTGTTTATTAGAAGACAATGGGGAGAGCATACCAGGGAGGAAGACATGCCAATGTGGAAGACAGGCTAATTGGGAGGGCAGGTCAACATGGAGGACAGGCCAATGGAGATGGCAGGCCAACGGAGATGGCAAGCCAATGGGGAAGACAGGCCAATGGAGATGGCAGGCCAATGAGGAGGACAGGCCAATGGGGAGGGCAAGTCAATGGGGAGGGCAGGTCAATGTGGATGACAGGCCATTGAGGAGGACATGCCAATGGGGAGGGCAGGCCAGTGAGGAGAGTAAGCCAATGAAGACAGCAGACTAACAAGGAGAGCAGGCCAATGGAGGAAGATCAAATCAATGAACAAGAAAAAGCTGCTCTGGTAGCATACAGGGATAAAGTCATGACCACTGACCAGCTGACCTGGGTTCAGGTAGAGGCTTCGACAACTGACAGAGTGGCAGGAAAAGCATGAGCATGCCTGTCCTGGGTGGAAGGGAGCTTACTGACATGCTTACAAAGGGGAGGCATGGTCCAAAGAAGGGAATTGCCCCTGGATGCAATCAATGAGCTTGCGGAAGTCAATAAGGGGAGTGGGTAGGACATTAAAAAAGAAAAAAAACAACATGTTAGCACACATGATCCAAGCCACCAGGATCCATGACTAGCCTCAACAACACCAGAGTTAGTCCGGGGGTAGGGGAATAGCTGGTAGACCCAGCGTGGACATGGGGTATTAGGGATGGGTCAGTAAAGGTGAAGTCTGAGGGGACCAAAAATATAAAGACTGGGGAATGATGACTTGAAGATGGCCTGAGGATATGGGCTGAAGTGTCCTGAGGATAAAGTACTACATGAGACAGAGCTTAAGAAGAAAACAGGTATAAGTCAACATTATTTACATATAATGAGAGTGCCATAAGTTACAAAATAGATACCTGTGTAAAACAGCACATACCATACTGAAACAAATTAAAATTAGGCCTGTTTGAGCTGTAATATTGATCAGGCTAATAATATTATGGGGAACTGACACAGAAAGCAGAGAATGATGAAATGATAGGAGAAACTCTACAAAAGAGAACTGTAATACCAAACACTGCTTTACTTAACCAAGTTATTCAAATCAGCACACATTATATACAGACTTATAAGCCATTGTACAGTGGAAGGCCGTGACCTCCCACAAATGCCTTTTGCGGTCTATTATAGACACAAAAATGTAGTATTGTACTTTATCATCTACAGTGTTTGTACTGAAACATAGATGAATGTAGAGACAGACCACATTTAAAAGAATGGGTGCCATTCATATCACTACTAATCAGAGAAACTTACCTAAATCATTTCAGGTTTAAACTTTTCTTCCAAAAATAAGTTCCTGTTTTATGCATTGTCCTTGTTTATTTTAAAACATTCCAGTACATGTTCCCTGTCTTTATTCTAGAATGACTGCTGCTTCCATTTCCGTTCCTTCTTTTACCGCACCTATACCTGTACAGACTGCATCCAGATGTTATATTGTAAATGTATTACAAAAAACAAAATAAATACATTTCTGCATCATATGAAGTATTAGCTAATTTGCAAATGTAGACAGTAGTTGTGTAGGGCTTGTGCTGTGCATATACAACTTTGTACCTCAAAGGGTTCATTTATGAACTATGTATGCAAATAAAGGTTGTGACCCTCACTGTTGATTCACAAACATGTGATTTATTGTTTACTGAGTTTATGAAGTTTTAGGTTCATAGATGGGTACTAGGGTAATTACCACTGGGGCCTTTTAAGCCTAGCCATGCATCCCAAATCTCTGAAAAGATCTGGTGCCCTTGGTAAGTGTAATCAGGGGCTTGGGAGATGAACCATTTACAGGCTGTCTGTGTCCATTAGAGACAATGGTGCCAAACCAGGGATGAATTTCCTGTTCCCCATCCAATTATCCAAGTTAAACTTGAATTGGATTTGGGAGGAGATCTGCTTTATAGGGATGGGGACCCTGTTGCAGAGAAGGAGCAGTCTCTGGGATACATACCTGTCTCTCCAGCAAGTGCTGTTTATATGCCTTTAAAATGGGTAATTCTGGTGTTGCAGGAAGTCCATCAGAGTGGGGTCCAAAGGTGCTTGTATGCCAGGCATAGTTCTCCCCTCATCAGTCTGTAGGAGGCAGAATACAACAATGGGGTTTGCTGTTTACACTTTGTATTCTTTCAGTGAAGACCTTCTGGTGACATTCCAATTGGTGGATGCACCTGGTTAGGTACATACCAAAGGGGGCATTATAATCAATGATAGGTCTGATGAATGCTGAATACAGTAGAACACTGACCTCCTTGGAACTAGAAGCCATACCTTTATTTATATATTACACAGCATAGAATGATTTTGTCACTACAGTAGACACATGATGGTCAAAGGCTAGATTACCATCTAGGTGTTTCCCCAAGTCCCTCACTACTGGGTCACCTCTTTGGGGTGTATTGTCACTATGACAGTTATCATGAGTGGTTGACTTCCCACAGGATACTAGTATGCATTTCTTGGCATTGAATTTTAGTCAATGGCTCTGACTCCAGTTATTTGTCGATGTAAAACCTTTTTGGACCACATTAGTGTCAGTGGTAGATTCTATGACTGCTCCTATGTTGCTGTTGTATGCAGATTTGGACAGCCAGATGTGCTTCAGAGAAGTAGATGCCAAAAAGGGACGGTCCTAGGACCAATCCCTGAGTAACTCTGCTGGTGACTGGACTCTTTGCAGAGGTGGACTTCCCAGTTCTAACTTCCTGAGTTCTATTGGTGAGCCAGCTAGCTATTCACCAGGTGACATAAGGGTCTGTACCTAACCTCTTGAGTTTGTCAACAATCCCTAAGTGGGGTATTGTGTCAAATGGCTTGGTCAGGTCAAGGTAGGCAGTGTGATCTGTTTTGCCTGCATCCATTGCTTTGGTGACCTTCTCATTGAAGTCCAACAAGCTGAGTGGGCATGAACTGCCCTTGACAAAACCAGACTGGGTTGGGTCCCATGTCCGAAGGTTTCTTCTGTCATTAGTAATCATTTCCATGGTGATTCTTTCCATGACTTTGCATATGAGAGTAGTGAAACGTATAGATCCACAGTTTTCAGGGTCTGTAGATGGCCTGTCTTTGTGCAGAGGGATGATGGTTGCTGTTCTCCATTTGTGAGGCAGAAAGTCTGCTTGCAGGCTGTGGTTTAATAATGATTCAAGAGGGCCTAATAGGTCATATTTCATGCTGTTTAAAAGTCAGCCTGGGATTTTGTCAGGCCCATCAATGTGTTCCTGGCCTTAGAGAGAGCATTTAGAAACTGTTCTCTAGTGATAGCAGGTAGAGTTATATTTGATAGTATTTCCTGAAGGAAAGCTGGAGAGATAGAGTTACAGTTGAGTTTGTCTGTTAGTATGTTTGCTATATCTTCTGGGTCAGTATAGGTGGCTCCATTAACAATGAGTTCTGCACACAGTTGTGTATTGCCTTTGAGGTTGTGGGGTTGTGGATATAGTTAAACAATGCCTTGTGGTTGTCCTTGCATGGGAGGCCAAATTTACCTGAAATCTGGCTTTGATAAACTTTATTTGTCTTCTAAGTTATTTGTTCTGCTGGGTGCTATCCCTTCTGATTTTTGCCATGATTTTATTCCTTCTGTTATACAAACTTTTGATGTAATGCTGCCAGGGTGGCTTGTTTTTTTGAGTTAATTTTGCACTTATTCATTGTGGGTACACCTGCTTCTATGCAGCTCTTAGCATGCCTGTATAGGTTTTTTTTTTAACAGTTTTGCATAGCTAGCCATGTTTACTGTGTTTAGTGGGGCTTGACATTTTGCAAAGTTATCATGTAATAGGAAGTTAGCCTTAGAGTAGTTTCTGAACATTTCAGGATTAGCTGTAGTTCCGGGTTTTATTTTTACTTCAAAGGAGACAGTTGTATGGTCTGACCTTACCAGAGAAGACATTACACTAAGAGTTGTGCAGTGCTCTTCCATTTTAGTGAGGACTAAATCCAGTATGTTTCCACCCCTGATTGGTGTATTGTCAGTCTGGTCCAGGAAATTTGTGTTTACAAAACTAGGAATCTCTATGCCTGCACATTTGGTGCCATATAGGATTCCCAGTTAATAGTGGGATAATTAAAGTCACCTATGAATATGTTATTGGGTTGGATAGCGAGTGTTTCCAGTAAGCTTAAAAAAAAAGTTATGTTCTTACCATAACGTTCCATCTGTGTTCATTCATTCATTACTGATGGGTGTCAGTTCCGTCCTTGGAACCGAATCAGCCTTTATAACAAGCTCACACCAACCAAAAAACTCTCGAGCTAAGTTTACCCACAGTGCCCCTCTCCTTGTTACCTCAGATCGAGTTTGCCCGTAAGAAAGAAAGCAGAGGCTTTTTCTGAGCAAATTCCCTAAAAATGGGATTTGGACCAAATCTGAACCTCCAGGAGTCTTATGGAGGAGGAAGGAGGGTGGAATGTAATGAATGAATGAAGATCAACAACACAGATGGAACATTGTGATAAGAACATAACTTCTTTATTTGATGTTGTTAATCTTCGTTCATTCATTACTGATGGGACAGAGTTCCTAGCTACTACGTCCTGGATGGCCCTACAGAAGGATGTTCCTGAGCACCATTAAACCAAAGGATGCTGAACCAAAGGATGCTATACCCCTGGAGACCAAGTCCAATTTGTGATGAGTGATAAAGGTATGAGCAGTAGCCCATGTACCTGCTACACAGATGTCATCCATGGAGGCCCTAGAATGAAAGGCAACAGATGTCGCCACTGGTCTGGTTGAATGTGCCTTGACCTCAGTTGGTAGAGGAATTTTGTTTTGTTGATATGTAAAGTATATAGAATTCCTCAAATATTTAGAAAGAGTCACTTTAGAAACAGATTTTCCCAAATTTGGTTCTGAATAGGATACAAATAACTGGTCAGACTTTTGTGGTGATTTAGTTCTGTCTAAGTAGAATTGTAATTGTCTATGTACATCCAATAAATGCAAGTTGTATTCTCCTTTATTAGAAAAATTGGGGAAGAAGACTAGCAGGTCGATTTTTTGATTAATGGTGAATTCTGAAATAACTTTGGGCAAAAAGGAGGGATTAATCTGGAGTGAAGCTCTGTCCTTATGAAAGACCATGCAGGGAAGTTTTATGCATAAGGCTTGTAGTTCAGATATTTGTCTTGCTGAGGTAATAGCTACTAAGAATAGAGATTTCCAGGATAAAAATTTTATGTCGCAAGTGGCAGCAGGTTCTAAAGGGGATCGAGTCAATGATTGCAGAACTAATGTCAAATTCCAAGGTTTGATTGGTTCTTTGAAGGGTGGTCCGATGTGTGAGACACGTTTAAAAAAGGTTTTACAGAGATGGTGGAAAATCAAGGACGAATGTTGGAAGCCGTTGTGGAAATTTGAAATAGCAGCCAGGTGTACTCGAATAGTGGAGGCTGCCATTCCTGAATGGTTAAAGATTTGACAAATAGTCCAGTACAATACTAACTGGGCTGAGCAGGGGTCTAGTCCTTTCTGTTGATACCAAGTGGTGAATCAAGCTGTTAGCCTGAGACTGAATATGTTTGCATGTGTCAACCCTTACGGGTGAGACAGTAATTTCGGAGTTGCATCCAGAATCCATGGTTGGTGTACTAGGTGAGGCCAAAGAAAGGGAAACCAAACTTGTTGGGGCCAATAGGGGGCAATGAGGATTATGCTGCTTCTCAACTTGAGAGCCTTCTTTAGAAAATGTGGGATCAGGGGAAGGGGAGGGATAGCATAAAGATGTCCTGTGGGCCAGTCGTGCATCAGAGCATCCCTTGGGGACTCTCCCTCGAGGGAATTAGGGCAAAGTAGCTGCTGCATTTGTGGTTTTCTGGTGAGGTGAATAGGTCACAGCAAAGCTGGCCAAAGCAGCTGAAGATCTTCGCCGCTATGGTTGGATTGAGGGACCACTCATGAGGCAGGAGACTGCATCTGCTCAGTTTGTCTGCAATCACGTTGGAGTCCCCGGGAATGTGCATTGCTATCAGAAAACAGTTGGAAGCTATCGCCCATTGCCAAATTCTCATGGCCTCTCAATACAATGGGTAGGACCTGGTTCCCCTTTGTTTGTTGATATACCAGACCACCGACATGTTGTCAGACTGGATAGCAATTGTTCCTGACCTGAGGACAGATTGGAATGCTTGCAATGCTAGAAGCACTGTCCTCAGTTCTAGAACATTGATATGCAGATGGACCTCCACTTGTGACCAAGTGCCTTGGAGTGTCTTTCCCTGGAAGTGCCCCCCCCACCTGATCAATGAAGTGTCTGTGGTCACTATAGCCTTGGGCTGAGAGGGGAAGAAAGGGCAACTCCATAGGACTTTTTCTGGTTTCATACACCAAAATAAATCTTGTTTGCATCGATTTGTTGTACAGATCTGGAAGGACAATGGATGAGTCAGAGGAGACCATTGTGTTAATAGAAGCAACTGCAGTAATCTCATGTGTAGTGTCACGAGTGGAACTATTGTTATCGATGCTGCTATTGATATGAGTAGTTGGAGGAGTGCCCGAGCTGAAACTTTCTTTTGATAGAGTATCACCCGGAGTTGAGACGTCAGTCTTTCTAATCTGTAAAGGGTGAGGGAGACTAGGTAACACTGAGTATTGAAAGTTGCCCCTATGAATTCCAGAGTCTGAGAAGGAATTAATTTGCATTTCTCCGTGTTTATTGAGATCCCTAAGGATTTTGCTAGCTTTATTGTGTAATCTAAGGCTACAACCAGTAGAAGCTTGGTGGTGGCGGTAAGACGCCAATCGTCTAGATACAGAAACACCCGGAATCCTTGAAATCTCAAGTAAGCTGTTACCACTGCCATGCATTTGGTGAACACTCTGGGGGCCATAGAGAGATCAAAAGGCAGTACTTGGAATTGGTAGTGATTGGCTCCCAGCCAGAAGTGGAGGAATCTTCTGGAGCATTTGTCCATTTTTATGTGGTAATATGCATCCTGAAGATCTATTGACCACATCCAATTGTCTTTCAATAGGAAGGGTAGGATAGACTGAACCAAGACCATATGGAATTTTCTTTGTTTGACAAATTTGTTTAGGATGCTGAGGTCCAAGATTGTCCTACAGTCCCCTGTCTTTTTTGGCACTAAAAAGAACCTTGAGTAAAATATGGATCCTATTTGGTCTGGTGAGACTGCTTGGATGACTCTTTTTTTAGGAGCAGCTTTTGTATTTCTTGAGCTGCTGCTTCTCTTTGACTGGGTGTAATGCAGGTATGTGCCTTAGTGACCTTGGGTAAGTATTGAAGTGTATGTGATAACCTATAGCAATTATCGTCTGCACCCAAGAATCTGTGGTTATCGTTTGCCAGGCAAAATGGTGCAGAGAAAAATGGCCCAACTGCTTCCAAAGGTAAGCAATCGGGCTGCTGTTCACGAGCGCTGATAGGGCTGTCCAGAGAAAGAATCTCCGGCTCCCTGATTATGCGGACATCCTCTGCCTCTGTAGGGGCATCTTCCAGATGAGTTTCCTCCTCTTCCCCAGGGGGTACACTCGCCACATGTGTCACAGAAAGAACCTTGGTACTTCTTGTGCCACATCTTTGCACTCCTCTGATTCCTAGAATAAGATCATTGGGGGGGGTGGAAAAAATGTATGCCCATGGCAGACAGGGTCTTGCCATCCTTTTCACACCTGGCTAATGTGTCTTTCACTTTCAGGCCAAACAGGAAAGAAGCTTCACTGGAGCATTGAGAAAAGAAGACTTAAAAGGGTCCATAAAATCACAAAGGTGCATCCAGGCATGACGTCTCATGACAATGCCTGCACCCACTGCTGTAGCTACCCATTCAGTACTGTGAGAGATCAACCACATGGATGAGTTAGATATAGATTCCAGAGTTGCAAGCTGTGAGGCAACTTTGTCACGTACATCATCAGAAACTGCTGCTGCTAAAGTTCCCGAGAGTTCCGAGATTAGGTCTCTCTGGAGCCTGGTAAAGTGTGCCAAGTAATTCAAAGACTGGATGGAAGGGTGGATGAAGAAAACACTTGCTTCCCTAACCTGTCAATTTCCCGAGACTTCCTGCTCAGGGGATGGACAGTATGGCTCTCCTTGGTGAGCTCTTTCTTAGTGGCCACTGCCACCACCATAGCTTCTACCGGTAATCCTTTGGATCAATGTGGACTATCTTCTGGCGGAGAAAGAATTTTGTCTAGTCTCTGGGGAATTGGTTCAGTGGTGTCAGGAGTTTTCTAGGTGCACTGCATGATGAGCTGAACTAATTTGTCTGCAGGCTGGGTCACCCAAGAAGTAGAGGGTCAAGCATGAAGAGCCTGCTAGAATGCAGACTCCTCAGAGGAGGGGTTGGTGGGCTTTCAGCCTCCCAGCTGTTTTAAAATTTCCAGTATGTCTCCAAAGGAGACATCCTCATGGGGCAACTGTGGAGACCCTTTCTCTTCATCATAGTCTGTATCTTCAGTAAGGGATTCCTTGGGGTAGTCCACGTGCTTCCTCTTACATGATCCCTTACATGGTACCTCCTCAGCAGGGACATCTGAAGAGGACTCCGAAGAGAAAGTTCCCTGTGGTAGGGTATCCTGAGGCTCTTGTGCTCGACATCCCAGTGTGGTGGACTGTATCATCTGTGGTGCAGAGGGAGAATATATATGGTACTCCAATGCCGAGGGAACCAACTGTGTGCCTGCGGAGGCAAGGGCCCTCTCCATCACCTGGAAAGCTGGTCTGCCCGAAGAGGGATGGGAGCCCCGAATCAAGAAGGAGAACTTTGGAACCAAAGTCACTCCCCTCTCTGATGAGCCCACCCTCATGGAAGGAGCCCCAAGAGGACTTGGTGCTGCCAAGACAACCGGAGCCAAAGTGGATGGCACCATAAAATAAATAGTCGCCGTACTAGGGGTCACGGTGGCGATAGCCCAGTCATGATCCTGACAATGTCTCAGCTCTTAGTGAGCCGATGGCCAAAGGGCAGGCTCTGGAGCCATGGTGAGGTCTATATGGAGTATATAGGAGTATATGTTGGAGTCTGTGGAGAAAATCCCTCAGTTCCAGGTGGGAGGGAGGGTTTAGAAGGAGTTGTGATTCTTCTGGCTGCAAGGATCTGATCCACAAGTTTTACCATATTGAATTCTGAAAGACTTCTGGAGGAGCGGGATGATATTCCTGATGGAGAGTCTGGTCTCTCCAAGAAGGGGTTGCATTGTTGCCCAAAAGCTGTGGGGGAATATTGGGTGCAAGGGAATGTTTCACTTTTCAGCACCGTGGTCACAAGACCAGTAAGATGTATAGGGAGGGGTGTAAGTAACCAGAGTTGAGAGTACTATTTTTGGTGTTGAAAGGGAGTTTGGCGCTGTAGCAGAAAATAAAGACATGGATGGTTCAGTGGTCATGAGTGGTACCGTGGTTGGTGCTTGAGACAACATTGCAGAGGATGGTACTGTGCTGGGTAGTTGAGGTCCTGGAACTGAGGATGGCACCATGGAAGGGGGTTGAGGCCCTGGTGCCGTGGTTATTGGAGCCAATTTCAGGACTTTTGCCTTAGATGTTGAGTCAGTACCATGAGTGGAAGATGGAACAGAATGGCTACTTCATTTATATTCCTTTTTAAGAGGGGGTGAGCCCTCTGACCCAGAAATAGCCTCCAAAGAGGGTGTTTTTAGAAGACCCTTAAGGATTAATTTATTTTTCCTCTCATTTAAAGGGTGGGTGATAAAGCCTTTACATATCTCGCATGGCGGTTGAACAGACAAATGTGGAACACCCAGGCAGTAAACATAAGACAGATGGGTGTCAGAGTTTGGCATTTTTCTACTACGTTGGTCACATTGTTTGAACCCCATTTGTTCCCTTTTTATCAGACATAGTGGAACAAGATTCTCAAACAACAGCACAACTCAAAACAATTATGAACAAACTCAAACAATCAAGAAAAGGGAAATAGAAAATATCTATGAAATTTTTTTTTTTTTTTTACAACAGATAGATATCCCGAATGGGTAAAGAAAGATAGAGGAAAGGAAAGGCCTGTACCAACGATGGTACGAAGAGTACCAAAATTGGTAAGAAAAAGGAAAGCGGCACTCAAACAGGTATAAAACTCTAGCGACTAATAATAAAAAATGTAAATTGTTATAGTTTAACCAGAAAAAAATCAAAAAAGGTTTAAGAAGTAAGGAATTCTTAAAAACTTAGCTGAGAGGTAGCGTGACGTGTCTTGATATCTATGTGGCAAATGATATCTGGGCTAACAAGGAGAAGTGCACTATAGGTAAGCTAGAGTTTTTGGCTGGTGTGAACTTCTTATAAAGGCCGACTTAGTTCTGACGACGGAACTGACACCCATCAGTAATGAATGAATGAAGATTAACAACATCAGATTACATGTTGTGTGTTTCTTGGGTCATAGATGGGGACCTGTAACTTGCTAAAAAGTGGTATGGGATTTTGCATATGGTGATTTGAACACGGAGAAGGTCAAAAAGAATTGTCCTGTTTGATCAGCCTTGAGGTATGTTTATTTTTGATGTAACCCGAGACACCTTCACCTTTAGCCCCTGTCTATATAGTTCAGGGTCTAAATGTGTGGAAGGCTTTATAGCCTTGCACTGTCAGTGTGTCCTGCACGCCAAGTGACCGCACAGATGCCAGCATTCTCAAGGATGAGGAGAGCATGTAGGGAGTTTCTTGTTTAGACTCCTAGCATTGAGCAGTATTACCTTTAGATTTTCTTGGTTTGATTTGCTATGTTGAAAGTATTTTCAGTATGGCATTGCCTAAAATGGCACTATGGGGGAGAACACTGTTTTAGCTAGTATTTGAAAGCCTAGAGTGGAGAGAGGCAAACTATCCCAGGCAAAGCAGCTTGGTATGTTTACCATCTCCTTCCATGTTGACAAATATTGCACTCCCTTAGAATGACACAAGAAGCTAAGCCAGTTATTAAAAGTCCGTCATCTTCTGTTCATATTGTAACATCACCTTTGGAAAAGGTAGAATGCTGCTTAGTGCTAGGCTCATACCAGCCTGGGACATATATTCTGAGAACTCCATGATGTCTGTCTTAGTATAGTCTGGGGAGGTGCATCTCAGGTCATTTACAGCCACATGCTCTATGACTGAGTTATACTGATATTTGTAGCCCACTGACCTGAGTGTGCAAATAATATGGCAGATCCTGACCCCTGATAAGCAATTGACTGTTATTTTCTCCTTACTCAGCCTGGTGAGAGGGACATCAGTGTGAATCACAATGGAGTCTTCAAAGACCAGGATGTTGGATTGTATGGAGCCTTGCCTTATATGCTTAGAAGCAGCGGCTCCACGAGATATGGCTGTATTTGTTGATGTTGGTGTTGATTTGAAAGGGTGCATTTGGTGGTGCTGAGAGCACTTATTAACTGTGCTTCATCTAGGACGTCTTTGAGGCCAGTGCCTCAGTATATGTGGCTTTATGTGTCTGCTTTATGCTGTGTGTGATGGGTGCAGCATATGTACTATTGAAACCTGATTGACATTGAGTGTTTTTATATCAGAACTTTGTCTCCAGTAACATTATGTAAATACATTTCTCATATATCTTATCAGTTTGTTTTTACAATTAGCTGGTTGTCAGGAAACATGAGGCAATTTCTTCACTTCCTCAGGATGCCCATATCCATCATGCTGCTAACAGAGACAGTGATAAGTTTCATATTTATGACAACGGGCCTATTTTTATTAATTAGACGGTTGTGCTGAGAATGTAGAGTAAAGTCAGGAGTATCTGGTTTGCAACTCTGGGGGCAGTGCTTGTTACCACATACACTTGTTGCCCTATGTGCAACTATGTGAAATTTCAAGAGTGCTTTTACAGGACAAATGTCAACTCAGTGTGCCTGCATTTATACAGGCCTCTACCAAACATTTGAGGGGAAACTACTAAAGTAGACCCCAATGATTCACGAAGCATTTATGGAGATATTCTGAAGTTAGTGTAGACAGTAGGTATCCAGGCAGTACTTAGTGAAAGTAAGGAATTAGCTTTGTCAAAAATGATGAATAGTGGGGATTCACCTAATTAGCCACTGCTAGTTGCTGGGATACAATGCCCGTGTGTTTCCTCTCTCACTAGAAACAAAACAGTAGCACCAACTGTCGCTCATCCGGTCAGGATAAAACAGACGAACAACTGTGGGTTCAGTTCAAGCAGGTTTATTATATACAAACACATCAGGACTAAGGCTTGGTAACTGAAACTTAAACTTATAAACCGACTGACTACCACACTCATACATGTTAACACTCTGGTTGTTCACTCAAAATGGCACTGCTGCCTGCACATGCTCAGTATTTATATGCACATGCTCTGTTCTGCATCCTACCTCTTTGAGAAACAGATCATGTGTTAAAAGATATTATACAATGCATCTCCGTTAAGCTTTTCAGAGAGTCGTGATGTAATATGAATATTTTTAACAATAAGAGACACTTGACAATAAAACAAGGACAGCTCCGTTGCTTATTTTAAACTTCGCTATTAAAAACATTGTTTTCTTAAATAGCAGATACCATATTAAGCCACGAACTTCCGGTCGGGGCGTACTCGGTTACAACTTTGATGTTTACCCACACACAGCTTCTACTGACGCGGAACTGCTTGTTATAATATTCATGGATATGCACTTATACAGAACTAATTCTTTGACATGCAATCATACAAACTAAATACATACAAAACATTCATGTCCAGGTTGCTGTGTATTTTACACTAGGTCTAGAAATAAAACCTGATCATGTAACATAAAAATCAGAATTGGATCTAGCAATGGGGACTGTCTTTAAGGGCTGCTCAATTTTTGGGACATCTGGGACATCATCAGGAATGGAGATGGGTACTGAGACACATTCTTCAATATGAACATTGGGTTGCTCTGAGATCTAGAGTCTGTATTACATGTACGATGCTGCGATATCATTTCAGACACCAGAAGAAGATGCCTGTGATTTCTCCTGTATTCTATATCCTCAGATTCCATGATTTAGGATCTCGGCTCGGTACATATACCTTTCACTTGACCAACTCGATCAAAGCCTTTCGCTCTTTGCATCCTCATTGTCTCTCCTTCTTTCAATGGACGATGAAATCTGCTCATTGCATCATAGCTGGACTTCTGAAAGGAACGTTTCTTGAAGAGTTGGGCTTTGACTGCTTTGTTGTTTTTAGCATTAGGCATCAACAAACTAGAACTGATAAGCAAGGTTGCTCTGGTTTGCCTAGATAGAAGTCTCTGAGCAGGTGAGCCAAGTAGGTTGTCATGAGCTTTATTTCTGAGATTAAGTAAATTCAAGAAGATATCTGTATTGTCACACTTTGACCTTTCTAGTAATTGCTTTGCATTCGGTACTGTATGTTCAGCCACGCCATTTGACTGTGGATATTCAAGACTGCTAGTAACATGAATAAAGTTCCACTCTTTTGAAAATCTCTGCAACAATTGACTGGTAAACTGGGTAACATTGTCAGAAATAACTGTGTGAACTACCATGGACTGAGAAATTATGTTTCAACTTAGAAAAAACAGTACTGGACATTAGGTTTGATAGCAAATCAATGTCATACCAGTTTGAATAAGAGTCTACCAACACTAAGTAATTTTGATTGTTCCACTCGAATATGTCAGTGGCTACTGTTGACCAAGGTAGTTCAGGAATTTGGCTTAGCTGAAGTGGCTCTTTTTGCAAATGGGGCTTAGTACTATTGCATACTGAACAAGATGAAAGCACTTTATCAATGTCTTTCAACAGAGAAGGCCAAAATACTAATCCTCTCACCCTTCTTTGGTAGATTTGGAACCTGGGTGGCCATGAAACAAAATGAATGTATTCGTGTTGTAAGGAAGTGGGAACAATAACTTTGGGACCTTTGAAAATTATTCCATCCTCCATCAACATCTCAACTCTGTAAGGAAAATAAGGTTGCACTTCTAGCAGCACACACGATTGCTTTGACAACCATCCAGCATTGATGAAGTGGCTGAGCTTCTGTAAAGCTGGAACAGTCTTTGTATGATCACTCAGCTCATCAAGTCTTGTGGTAGAAAAATTACAAGCTTCCATGACATCAAAGTCAAACTTCTCTGCATGAAACTGTTCCGTGGTATTTCTAGGTGACCTACATAAGCTATCGGCCAGATAAAGACTTTTGACTTTATGTAGACCATTTTGAGGTTATACTTTTGTAATCTGAGCATCATTCTGTGTAATCTTGCTGGGGCAGTAATATGCATAGGCTTTTTTTTAAATAGTGACTAAAGGTTGATGGTCAATTTTGATCTGGATCGCTCGGCCATAGATATAATCATGGAAATTTGAACATGCAAACACAATTGCTGAAAGTTCTTTTCAATCTGAGCATACTACATTTCAGTTTGGGTAAGAGTTCTAGATGGATAAGCAACAGGTTTGCCTTCCTGAAGAATAACTGCACCAACACCAAACTTAGAAGCATCATAGGAAAGAACTACTGTTTTTTGGACATCATAGTATCTTAAGGTAGGTGGAATGGCAATTTGCTGTTTGAGATTATCACATGTTCTCCAGTGCTGTTCCAACTATAATCAGGCAGCATTTTAGCATGTCAGCTCTCTTAAGGGCACTGATAACTCACTAAAGTCAGGGATAAACTTGCCCAAGTAATTAACCATACCAAGGAAACACTGTAGAGCCTGGATATTGTGTAGAGATGGCATCTCAAGAATGACTGCTTGTTTGGAAGGGTCTGGTCATAAGCCATTACTGGTAAATAAATGACTTACATAAGTAACTTGTGATAGCCTAAATTTACATTTCAGAGGATTGAGCTTTAAGTTCACTTCCTGTGCTCTGTCCAGACCTTTCCTGAAGTTTCTGTCATGTTCTGCTTCACCATTGCCTCCAACCAATAAATCATCCACTATTATTGCACACGGATAGCCAAATAAATGTGGTCCATTGCACGCTGAAAAACTTCACTGGCAGAATTTATTCCATAAGGCATTCTGAGGAATCTGTATCTACCAAATGGGGTGATGAATGTATTCAGTAATGAGGATTTGTGATCAAGCATCACTTGCCAAAATGAACTCTTTGCATCCAAGACAGAAAAAACAATGTCACTTGGCATGAGGGCAGCTACCTTTTCGAATGCATGCATGGGATGGTGAGGTCTCTTTAATGCTTTGTTCAAGTCTCTTGGGTCATTGCATACTCTGATTTCATCAGAGCCTTTCTTATGAGCAGCTACCATGGAAGATACCCACAAAGTTGGTTCAGTGACTGGACAAATCACACCTTGCTGCACTATTTTGTCTAACTGGACCTTGACTTTGTCCTACATAGCTATTGGAACTCTTCTCACTGGTCTGACCACTGGACTGACCTCTGGGTCTATTTTCATGGCGTACACAACTGGAAGTTTCCCTAGTTTGTCATCGAAAACATTGGCATACTCTGAGAAAATAGCATCAGTGAAACTGGAACTAAGACATGTGCTTATATGATGGGCTTCTTTGGTAAAAGAAAGCAGTTTCATTCTCAAACTGTCTCCGAGACATAACAATGACTGCACAGGTCTTCTCACTATATAGAATGCAAGCTGTAACTGTTACCAGCTGAATAGCATGAAAACACTAATGAGCCTTCAGTTTGAACTTCTTCACCTCCATAAGCAATAAGCTTTGCACAATTGACCAAATTAAGTTGCTCACCAGCTCTCACCCTAGCAAATGTTTCTTGTGACATAACATTACACTTTGAACCAGTTTCTACTTTGAGCTCCGTGGGTTTACCTTTGATCAGGACAGTACAAAACAAAAAAAGTTCTTTCCCAATAAATCTACTGCATTAACCTTTTCACTGACCACTGATACATCATCTATATAGAAAGTAGGGTTGCAGCTTTTCACACGATCAACTTACTTTTTTGAGTGACTTTTCTTAATAACTGAATGAGACTTGCCTGATTTACAATACCTGTAAAAGTGTTTCCATTTTTTACACTTGTGGCATTGCTGACCTAATGCTAAGCATGTCTCTCTTTTTCTGACCCATGACTGGCACCACAATTATTACAGATAACAATAAGACTTAACTTGGGTTTTGCTGACTCACCCTTATACTGCACTGACCATGTCCGTTTTGCTGAGCTAGTCTTAGAACTTGCTGGAAAGTTATGGGTTCTCCCTGAAAACCTGCAAGGTCTACAGCTGCCATGTGCTTAGGTCTGTTTCTGCTTGCTATGTGCTGCATGCTGTCAACGTTGGCTCTAGAGGCTGCTGAAACTATGCTCTTATCACTTGTAAGCATACTTGTGTGCCTTTCTGTGACTCATGGATCTAACAAATCTCTATAGCTTTGCTCAATGTTAAATCACCATCACAAAGCAAAATCTTTCTCACTGGAGCATTGTTGACACCACATAAAAGACAATCCTTTATTAACTCATCTTTCAAATTACCAAATCTGCATGTTTTGGCCTTATTTCTTAAGTCAGTGATATAAGCTGCAAAAGTTTCTCCTGGCTTTTTGTCTGTTATATAAAATAGGTGCCTCTGTAAAGTAACATTTGGCTAGGGGTTGTACATTTCTCTAAATTTGCGTTTCAAGCCCTGTCTTGATTCAGCCGGTTCAACAATATGTTGGTTCCCCCTCTCCTGCATATACTGCTGGTGTGTACACAAATGAATGCTCTGTTTCAATAGCTTCTGACCCTGCTAAGGTAAGTACAATAAATGCCCTGGTATGTGCATCTTTGTGAGACAAAGCTGCTTGTATGAAAATATCATATTCCTGCTCAAAAACTCTCAAATTCTCTGCAATATTATGATCAAACACAAGTGGACTGGGTCTGCGAAATGCCTCTGCCATATCAATACACAGTAGTGAAGGTGCTTGAAATCCTGTACAAACATACATGCACATATACATGCCAAACCTAATGACAGAACTTGTAATTATGTCCAGTAGCACAAGAGACTCAAATAACTGCACTTTGCTAAGTAAGTATCCGTAGCACATGAATACTTGGAAATAACTGTACCTTGTGAAACCACTCTTTATGAGTGTAAGAAATGGTTTGAAATGACTCTGTGAATAAACTGTACACGGCACAAGAATCTCAGAGTAAGAAACACTACAAAATGAATACACTTTGCAAATGAACTGTATACAGCACAAGAAACTTTCCAAAATGGCCGTACTTTGCAAAATAACTCTGTACAGTGTAAGAAACACTGAAATGGCGGCACACTGTGATTAAATGTACACAGCACAAGAAACTTTTCAAAATGGCTGTATTTTGACTGCACCTTGTGAAATAACTGTACTTTCACACAGTAAACTCTGAAATAACTGTAAAATAATAAAGCATACATTCTGCAACATTGCACATTCTGAGATACTTTGAACAACTCTAGTTATGCTTTGAATGGCTTCAGTCAATGTGAAATAATAGCTCATGTACAAAATACAGTTATTTAGTAAAAAAAACATGCAGTTGTTCGTTTTGCTTTAAACATGCTCGTTTGCAAACCAGAGGTGATTCTGAGCCCCATATGTATATTTCTGATAATTTTATGAAATATTGTGGTTTTAAACACTTTGTTTAATTAATAATGGGTTTTGTGCCTATAATATGATTAATAATACATTTTGTGCTACTCAATTAATAATGCGTTCTGTGCTTTACAAATGCTCAGTGTCATTTTCTTTGTAAAATAAACCATTTGTGCAAGTTTTATTTACCTGTAATTTGTTTCTGTCCTTTTTTAATTGTTTGAACCCTGTATCGCCCATCCTGCTTAATATACATTCACCTTTGGCTCTGCACCTCATGGTTTAATCCTGGTTCTGACACCATGTTGCATGTCCGGTCAGGATAAAACAGACAAACAGTTGTGGGTTCGGTGCAAGCAGCTTTATTACATACAAACACATCAGGACTGAGGCTTGGTAATGAAACTTAAACTTATAAACAGACTGACTACTACACTTATACATGTTATCACTCTGGCTGTTCTCTCAAAATGGCACTGGTGCCTGCACGTGCTCACTATTTATATGCATGTGCCTAGACCTGGAAATGCTTCTTAAAGTTACAACACATGCTGTGTTCTACACCAACCTAAGATGAGAAGCAAGCCACAGGTTCTCTGGTGAGCAGCAGTATTGTCTCAGATGATGTAGGATCATGTAGGTTTGTTGTAGCCTTTTCCTGGTAGATACCTTTAATAGCAGACAGACCAATCTGGAAGGTCTCACATAGGTTTCAGGGGGAGGGGGACAACAAATTTGAAAGCAACTGCAGGAAATTAGCTATCTGTCAAACTTTTACTAAAGTTTTGGCAAAAAAAAATTCGTTTAAATTTTTTTGCCAGTATTTGAATGAAGTTGTGATGACCAACCACTGCAAACCAATATGTGACATGGATTTCCCATCTCTGGGCCAGTAATCAAGAAGCCTGAATCCTTACCACAGGCACCTGTGGGGGGACGTTCACTGGGAGGATAACAGGTACACGCACAGTATTTCCAGATGCAGCTCTCTGCATCAGGTACAGTTTTCCTTAAGAGCACACAGAGACCACAGTCCATCCAGGGCTGGTTTCTCCCTCTTTCTCCAGACCCCAATAAGACTCCCCACTGGCACAGCTACAGAGTTGAGTGGTTAGCCAGGGTTCCAAGCCAAGTCCTCAACACTCTCTCTGTCCAACTAGTGCTTCGTGTCCCTGCCCAAGTAGCTGATGCACAGAGTCTTGGAGATTTGTTTTACACACACACACACACACACACACACACACACACACACACACACACACACACACACACACACACACACACACACACACACCTGGGAAAAGCTGGCAATAGCTATGCTACCTTTGCCTAGACTATAAGGTAGTTACCACTGCCACCAGAACCCCTCGCCAGCTACCTTAAGGCTCTTCCAAGGGTACCCAATATACTGAGTGAAATTAATATTAATGCAAATGGTAGTTTGACCAAGAGCAAGGCAATCAGGAGTGGCCCACACAGTGTCACTAAGTAAATATGCAAGTGCTCTCAAAACTTAAATATCTCTACAAAGATTGGCTGAAATGAAAGGTTTAAATATATTTAGTAATAAATAAAAGAACAAGACAATACCAAATATCTAATCACAGTGACATCAGAGTTCAAAACCACAGGAAATATTTAAAATAAAGTTGCAGGACAGGGTCAGACAGATAAAGAAAAACAATATCTAAACTAAGCTTCACTATATTCCTGACTGAATTTAAGATAATTATACTATTCCCTAATAACTTACTTAATAGAGCAGGGCAGATGATGTGGTGAGTGGCCCTTCTTGTTGTTGTCAGGCCCAAGACACAATACAGAATGCTCAGTCTCTCACTAAGGGACTTCTCAAAATAACATCTAAAATATTGCTTCTGAGATAGCTTGCAGGATGACATCATTTCTGGTTATCTGACTTATAGTTCCTATGCAAAACCCCCATTGCTGGAAGTTGGCAGGACTTAGCACCTATCTGTAAAAATACACACACAAGGGCTCTTGCTCAGATCTTTGGCAGGTGCTGGAAGTCAGAAAACAATTCCATACCTCTATGCTTCTAAAGCAGTAATTAGTTCACCACAAAGACAATTCAGAAAGCTTCCTTATACATACTTTGTGTCTCTGACTGGCTTGAAACCTGTGAGATAGCATCTTTATGGCCTAGACTATAAAGTGTTTTAATTTCAGATATTTTTCTCGGGTTTGCTGGACTGAGGTTAACCCTCCAGTTTCCTCTGTTAAAACCTATACATTTAAACAGTTACAATAGTGCATGTACATTTCTATACTCTCCAGTAAGGCACACTGTGGATACGTTTCAAACCCAAGGACTTTACAAAATATCTTTTTAACACAAATGTCTGTAGAAATCAGTTTGAGATACAGATGGCATACAGTGTTTATACATTTGTAACACCAGCATCTTGAATGACCTAGTTCTAATATATTTGTAACCCAAGCATCTTCTATAAATCAGTTTGATATTCACAAATGACATATAAGTTTTTATAAAATTCCAGCTAGCTGTGCTGGCAGCATTTCCTTTCGTCATAGAAGTAATCAAGGCATGGGTAGGTAATGGTATTAGTGTGTTGTGCAGACAAACCTGATATACTGCCTTATGTATACAAGAACTATGTATTTATTTATTTAACATTTGTTTACCGGAAAAGTCCGACTTGGAACAAAGCCAGTTTTCAGCGGAGGCCCAGGGAGAAACACTCCAGATGCATGTCTTTGAAAACTATAAATAAATACTACAAATAAACTATAAATTATACTTTTCTGAAAATCAACATTAAAATACTACTTTTTTAGTAATGTTATTTACTTGCAGGTATGTCTTTTTTTTAAACTGGACACAATTATTTTTACTTGATCTTTAATTCTAACATTGAAAAATGTTTGGTGAAATCAATTCTGCTTTGTTTACATAACTTGGGTACATTTTTGTATTCTTCTGAACACCATAATCTTTGTCAAATTTATGACTTAATGCCTGCTACTCTTTAATTACTCAGACAAATTTGTAACTAATTTACTTGATGATACATGTAAGCTTAACATGAACATATACTTCATATTTAAATATGCATTTATCTGTAATATTTTTTTTCTTTGGACCATTACAAGAATAATTCTGCTTCCACAGCTACTTTTTTATTAATTTTTACACCATTCGTATAATAATGTTGCCATTTCACATTCCTGTTGATACATGATAATTGCATCACTATATTTTCCTTATTAAATTTGTGTGGTGAATTTTGTGTTTGTTCCTTAAAACATTCACCCTTCTTCAACATTCTTTTGCCATCATTATTATGAGTCAAAAAACACCATTTTTCTCATGAAGAGTAAAATTCATGCAGCTGTATAGGATCTTTTCCTACCATAATTAAATAAATCTCTACTTCTCTATCATTTAATAAACCTTCCCTGATTTTATGAATGCTGGTTCTGTAGTTCTAGCCTAGTCAGAGAGTTCCATGTTAATAAACCTTCTGTTTGACCTGAGAACCATTCAGAAATCAGCTTTTTATTCTTTTCAAATAATGAAGAACCTAAATCAATTTTGGGACACAGTACCCCTTTTCTGAATGCATATCCAGAAGGTCTTGTTGGTGCAAACTGAAAATTTGACACTAGCAATCTTTAAATTCCATTTTTATTTATTTAACATTTGTTTACCAGGAAAGTCTGACTTGGAATGAAACCAACTGAAAATTTGACACTAGCAATCTTTAACATCCATTTTTATTTAGTTAACATTTATTTATCAGGAAAGTCCGACTTGGAACAAAACCAATTTTCAGCAGAGGCCCAGGAAGAAGCACTCCAGATGCATGTCTTTGAAATGTGGGATGAAACCAGAGCACCCAGAGGAAACACACATGAATGCAGGGAAGACATGCAGACTCCACACAGAAGGCACTCCAGCCGAGAATCGAACTGTAGAACCTCTTACTGTGAGGTGATAACACTACCACTGCACCACTGCATATGTCTTTTGGTTCTGTATTTTTTTGTCCTCTTTGTTAATAGTCTAGTTTTGTTGATGTATATGTTTATTATACAGTGACTGCTCATTACTATTGAAAATCAAGCACTCTGATTGGATATCCCAACCAGTGTGCCTGTTGTAAGTTGAGCGTACACCAACAGAAAACCATCTGGCTGCTGAAGTACCACTTAGCGGCCAGACTTTCTCTCAGTACATGTGGAGGAACAATGCAAAATATGGGGGGAAATCAGGTACATTCTGCTAAACCAACTAATCAGAAACGTACCTGATTTACCTTATATTTCTCCATGGTCCCTCACAAATCTCAGCAGTCGTACATTTTGATTGTCCACATTTTTGCCTTGTAGTTTTCTGGCAAGCCACAGTGGGATTGAAGTTATTAAATAATGACAGACATTTCAAGGCGAGACTTCCTGTCCTTCTGAAAATGCAGTCTAACTCAAACCTTCTTATTCCAGCTACTTTCTAAGTTTATAAGAACAATATTTAAAATCTGTCTCTAATTCTGGACATTTGCCCTGACATTATGTTGTCCAGATTTCTTCTACTGAGTATGCTGGCAAAAACAAAAACAAACAAAAAAAAAAAACATCAACAGAGACTTTCTTTTCTCCACTGCTTCTCTGCACTTATGTATTTTGCAAGTGTGGGAAGGAAAGTCCTATATGCATGCACAACACAAAGAAGAAGGTGGAGAAACACTACAGCACCGTTATACAAAGACACTGTTTAAGAAAGATAAGCAATTTTTTTTTAATAATATCATTGTATAATGGCAATAATCAATTCCTGTTAGTGGGTATATCAGGATTTATCCATGGTTGGCTTTGTTTAATCACTCGGGGTTTGCCGTCATGATCAAACCACACCAACCATGTGTAAATCCTGATATACCCACACACGTTTGTGGACTATTGCTTAATTAACACCCAAGAACAAAGATTCCCAAGGGATGGAGCAGCACAGCAAAGACCAACTAAAAGTAAACCCGCTATCAGGAGAAGCAGGATCCAAAGCAAGTCCAAAACTTGGAAGGAAAAATACCAGAAATTAGCGAAAAAAGCTTTTTATTGTCGCTTTTGTCCCAAAGAATAAAACCCAATGCACTCCAAAAAGTTTAAATAGTACAAGCACATGCCCCCATTAATTAAACAAACAACACACCTGAGATAATCAACTCCTTCATAATATTGCTGTACAAAATACAATATAAAAACATTCCATATAAAATCATGCCTAAACAGACATTTAAATACACAATTTCCACTCATATTAACCACCTTTATACATGTTTATATATTTTTGCTTTGGATCCAGCTTCTCCTGATAACAGGTTTGTTTTTAGTTAATTAACACCCACTTTACTGGCTGAATACACAAAATCCATGACAATTGCTTACTGGCTGAATTATATGCCAGTTTGAAACTTGAAAGTTAGGCTTTCAAAAAGGAAAATATATAAATCTGGGTCTAGTAACCCATGGTTGTGTCACTTGTAATATTAGAAAATTACTAAATTTTACTTCAGTTGACTTCTTAACTTCTTACCCATTTAGGAGGTAGACACACACACACACACACACACACACACACACACACACACAAAAAAAAAAAAACAATTCACATATAAAATGCTATCACTAAAAGCAGTCTCACATCAAGAAAATTTGAATGGAACAAAAATGTTCCTAATAAAAAAAAGCCAAGAGGAGCCTTAGCCAGACCTTTCTTGTCATCCCTTTTTATGAATCCTGTCTCAGGACCAATATAACCTCTCCTCATCTACATAAAAATGAAAATCTTACAGTGAAATTGTCCATGTTCCTTTGGGCCATTACTGTGGAAACCACTTAAGCTTCTCATTTCAGGAGCTTGGCTTCTGATCGACTTTGCTTGACCCATAAAGTACTTTACAACCCAGCCAGGCAGCCCTGTCTAATGTAGTCACCTAAACAGCAGCTTCCGGATATCTGTATATCAGCCATTTTGCATCCCATTTTTCATGTAATAAACACTACAACTATATCTTATGTTTGTATAGGAAAACCCTGGTATAAGCTTCCTCCTTACTTAATAAACACAAATATACATTAATTCACATCTTAGCTAGATACATAACTTAGTATAAATAGCAGTATTACTTACGCTCTCAATCAGTGAATGCATATGCTTATTTTAATTATAAAATTAAATTGTGTCTGCTAGGCAGAATTATGCCTTACAGTATTTATTTATTTATTCATTCATTCACTCACTTTGTTTGTACACCTGTGTCAGCTTTTCCATTCCTGCCACTTCCTTCCTGTGTGTTCCCTTTTTCTACTGACCTTCTCTTAGTTTTAGTTATAATATGGAAGTAACTCTTAAAATGTATTGGAAAATGAATTTTCTATGTAAACATCAGAGCTGATATAAGAAAACTGCACATTTTGTTGTTCTATGGTTTTAATGTTAAGACTGTTCGTTTTTTCTATGTAATTCACACCTCATTTAATTTCTTTATGAATATGTATATTTTATTATTAATATCTATTGCTGGAGTTGTCTTCCCCAGCACTTGGGCATGACCTGTTAAATGTAAATAAATAAATGAATTAGAAACATCCAACACCACACTCTGGGCATGTCCAGAAAGGCTGAGGACTCTGCATTCCAGGACAGCTGTGGAGACAGGTCTATATCATAATGTCGAAGTATTACAAGTTCAAATCACAAAAGATCAAACTTGAATGATCAAACTGTAATACTTCGAAAGTAAAAGAAAAACATATGAAGTGTAAGTAAAAAAAATGCTCTATGCAGGGAGGGCAAGCCATGAGGGGGGTGCAGGGGGGCTTGCTCCACTGCTTACACCCTTTATGTTGTTTTCCCCATT
The DNA here is from genome assembly GCF_019279795.1 of Protopterus annectens. Classification (NCBI taxonomy): domain Eukaryota; kingdom Metazoa; phylum Chordata; order Ceratodontiformes; family Protopteridae; genus Protopterus; species Protopterus annectens. The sequence continues at coordinate 696,464,762 of NC_056736.1, forward strand.
GAAAATGCCATTGACATCATTTCGAACTTTTGATAGTTCGATCACTTGAGTTTGATGTTAAGTGATTCGAACTATTAAATGTTCGATGATGTGATATTGACCCATGGAGACACCACTGTAAAAGTGAAGACTCAATCAGGACTTGTTCGGTTACCACTGAGTATTCGTTTACAACCCTTATTAGGGCAGTCTTAGTGCTATAGAAAGGTCTCAAACAGGACACTAAGGATCCAAGGCATGTTGTGCAGTTACATAATATCCAAGCTACACATACATGACCATCTAAAAAGCTTTACCAAGAAAGGCAGGTGTTAGACAGGTTGGTAAGCCATCACTGGATATGAAAACAATGTCATTATTAGTGGATGATTTCTGTTACTTACCATGTCCAAACCAATTGGAATGAGATGGCTGGATTAGCTATAAAACAATACATTTTACAACAGAAGATCACTGATGTGCAACCCTTAACTACTCTTTGACCTAAACTAAGTGCTTACCTTATCAGAATGCATTTTAAATGTCGCACATAGCAGGGAGTGGAAGTTTGCAGTCTGCCAAGGCAGGGTGATATCTGCCTACAGAGTAATTCAACTATGACTTACAACAAAAAAGTAAGTGGTCACAGCCAGATCTTATGTTTTCACATCCCTTTTTTATGCCTCATATCTCTTGAAAATCCAACTTCCACTCTTGTAAATAAAGTTGAACAATCCTACAATGGATTTGCACATTTTACTTCAGGACATAACTGTGGACCTCGCCAGTGCCTGTCTCCTCAGGTAACTGTTTGGCTTGAGTTCAAGCATCTTCCTATTTCTACCCACATTTGCTTGTCCTATAAATTAATTAAAAAAAAAAAAAAACTTCCCAGGCCTACCTAATGCAGTCACCTGAAGAGCTCCACTCACATTATTCATTGCATCTTTATATCATTAATTCCATATCCCATTAACATGCAATAAAAATAAATATGTCTGTATTATCTGCCTGTGTAGGAGACACCTCATTCTGACACAAGAAATGCAATTGACATAAAATAATTCACATCTGTGTTAACTACCCATGTCAGCATATTTTTTGTGTCCATTCTTTCTCCCACTTTGGAACCTATGCCTGCACTCATTGTTCTATGCCCTTAGTTTCTCATATGTGCAGTGGGCTCCCCAATGTGATTCACACCAGGAAAGTCTCCCATTAGAGAGAGTACCACATTGACAGAGGCAGGGTATGTTCCATGTCTGGCTATGGGGAATTGCACATTCCTACTTGCAATAGAGCAGAAGAGACCAATCATGGCTGTCATTTTGAAGCCAGTGAGGACCTTTACTTGCACATTCCTACTTGCAATAGAGCAGAAGAGACCAATCATGGCTGTCATTTTGAAGCCAATGAGGACCTTTACATGGCTTACATCACTACCCCAGGTGACAACTTCCACGCATGCTTTTGTGTAAGCTGGGAGGGCTACCACCACTTTGTGCCTCCCCTCAATCATAATGAGATCACACATACTGTGTCCCCTCCGCCTCCTAGTCTGGCCAGCTAAATCCTCTTTGTCCTGACCTCTGGAAAAGCTCATTGAACAGGCCCTAGCTCAGCCTCCCTCCCCTCTCCCAGGATAAGCATGCCCATTTTACCTGTTGCTCCTTTTGTTCACGTGAGCCACTCACTGATCTTGAGTTGTTTGGACTATAATTAGGGCTTTATCCATCTATAACACAGAAATGACTCACCTCTGCATAGATCAGTGAGGCAATTGTGGTAATAGCTAAGGTCTCACTCAATGAATTCACATCTTCAAGTTGATTATAATACCAATGAATTTGCAAACTTTGATTATAATATCAACAGATGCGCATACCCAATTTGAAATTATAATCAAAGTGAGCATGTGCATTCTTTGATATTATAATTGTGCATTCATTGATATTATAATCAATGAATGCACACTTACTTTGACTATAATGCCAGTGAACATACATAGTCATTTTGATTATAATGTCAATGAATGCACAATTATAGTATCAAAGAATGCACATATCAAAGAATGCACATAGTTTGATTATAATATCAACAAATGCACATGCACACTTTGATTATAATTGATTATAATATCAACATATGCACATACTCACTTTGATTTTAATGTTGCTAAATGCACATACTCACTTGGATTATAATACCAATGAATACACATTCTCACTATGATTATAATACCAACAAATGCGCATACTCACTTTGATTGTAATATAAATGAATGCACATGCTCACATTCATTATAATACTAATGAATGCACACACTCACTTTGATTATAATACCAGTGAATGTGCATACTTGCATTGAATATAAAATAAATAAATGCACATACTCACTTTGATTATAATATCAATGAATACAGATGCTCACTTTGATTATAATATCAGTGAATGCACATTCTCACTTTGATTATAGTATTTTGTTGTTTTCACCTTTAGAAGTACTCATCGTTTTTTGTTGTTGCTTATATTCCTGTGTCAGTTTTTCTGTTCCGGACACTTCTTTGCTATGTGTTCCCTTCTCTTATTCATCTCATTTTATTTTTCACATGAGTAATAAAAAGAATGTTAAGTTACTCTTATTTTTTAAGTATTGGAAAATGTAATTTTAATGTAAAAAGCAGACCTGACATTCCAAAATGATATATTTTGTTATTCTGTGCTCTTCTCTTGTGACTTTGTTATGCTAAGATTGCTCATTTTCTGTATAGTTCCCAACTAATTTTATTTTTAATAAATATGTACATTTTCTTATTAATGTTTGCTGATGGAATTATCTCCCCTGGACTCCACAGAAAATGAGCCTTCTTAGCTGGGCATTGCCTGATTACACATATAAATAAATAATATAAATTGGTCTATATTACCAAATCAAAACGTCAAATAACCGAACACAAAAACATTGACACATAAAAATCAAACTACCAAAACTATGAATGTCCACTTCAACTATTTTTTTCCCAGGGGAAAAAATTACTTGGCTGACCAAAACCCAAACAAACTGTCAAACCCTACAAAAGTGTGGGGCTTCACCCCCCCCCCCCACAGCCCCCTATCTAAATATACCAACTTTAAGATCGCTCTACAGTGGAAATAAGGGTTAATTCTCAATGACAGCTGAGCAATGTTTTCCTCTGAGAAAAAAATCGCTGAAGTGGCAGCTTGTAGTTTTGGTAGTTCGATCTTTATGTGTCTATGTTTTGGTGTTCGGTTATTTGCAGTTTTGATTAGGTAAGATAGAACTATATAAACACCATGTTTTGGGTATGTCCAAAAAAGTTCAGAGAAATGAAGAAAGTCCACAAAATACCATGACTGGCTACATCAGATGTTGCCAAAAGATTAAAGGTGGCAAAAATTAGGCAGCAACATTGATGTCTCTCCACATGGTGCTTATTTTCAACCCAAAGTAAGGAAGCATTAGTGCTTTGGTAAGTTCAGAAACTGGACTGATATGGATCCAAGAGTTTTCAAGCTGGACCCTCTCAAATATTTTCCCCGACAAGGCAAGTTTGAGATTGTTCAGTAAGTTATCTAAATAAGATTTATTTATGATTTTGAATTAGTTGATAAATTCTGCCCTATGTTGTATAATGATTACGAAATAAATTCCACTGGGGACCAGACTAGGAAATTCAGAAGTAAATCTATCTGGTTTTAACTATAAAACACATTTGCCAACTGAAGAAGACAGCTCTGGTGAATCAAGTACAACTCATAACCCCTCTCTCACCCATAATAAGAACTTTCCTTATCATAATGAATGCTGCAAGCTTCAAGACACATTCACAGAATGTACACAATCTTCCTTAGGCTACATGATGACAAGTGACTGTAAACATCACTTAAAAGTCCAACTTCTAGTAACATTGCTTCCCGCAATTAAGATATGATCCATTCTAAGTTGAGAGCATTTGATTTTAACAGCTGCTAGTTTTCCAGCATCTCATAAATCAAGTAATTTTTTTCCTTTAGAACTTTACTTTGGTGATTGTGAAGTGCATCTTTTACAGATTGCCAGGCAGTATATTTGAGTTTGTTATGTTATTAGTAATGCTAAATTAAGGGTAGGATACAAAATAAAACTATCTTGATGTATGACTGGATGGCATTTTGGTACCATTTATGCTGCTAGCAACAGTGTAACAGAGTGAAAGGTCTTTAATTTCCAAGTAAGTCATGTGAAATACATTTGACTTGTTGAGGGTACTTAGAGGCACATCCGGCAAATAAAATATTCAGAGAACAATGAATACATCATTAGGATATACAAATCATTTTTTGAAGAGCAAAGCCATGGGGCAGGAAAAAATAATGTGAAAATTACAACTAACCATTCCTTACTGCAGGTATACACTTTTGAGCACACATAAATCACCTACATAAATAAGTTTCCTCCATGGCATCACTATCTTCCATTATATAAACTGTTCTACTTTCATATGATTCAGATCATGTTAACTTATGAATAATACAAATGGCTGACAACTTCACCTTACTGAATGAATTCAGTAGTACACAGTTTAGCATACAATAACCTATTCATTGCAAAGCAACTTGTTAGCATCTCCTTGCAAAGAAGAGGAGTATAGTAGAAAATAATTTATGCTTATTGCAATGGTTTAATAATATGACAATTGGAATGTCATGAATTATATCATAAAAATCTGATGGTGTGTATGTATGGCTATAAACACACATGCACATATATAAATACATGTTTTCAAGCATGATTATTCTTAGAAAGTCATTTGTGTACCTAATTCATAAAATGTGATATACTGTCAAAGATAAAGGTTATATCTACAATCAAATCTGCAGTGTCCAGCGATATGAAATGCAAGCTATCGTTGTGACTTTTAAGATTTGTTTAGATTTGCCTTATGAGGTATGGAATATTTGTACAGGGTCTAAAAATAAGAATACTGCCTGTACAAAAAGAACAAAATAAATAAATGTTCATGTTGTTAACAGTAGGTCATGCCCATGCTTTATTCCTACAATTCGGAAAAAAAAAATGCATTGAAGAAGAAATGCTTCATCTCTCTTGCCTTGCATTCTTGAATCTTGTAATCTCAGAAAGCACTACTCATAGCAGACATCTTAAAGACTACCAGATAAAGCAATGCTTGAACACAAATATGTTTAGACATATTGTGATTTTCCATATGAAATAATCCTAACACCCTAATACACTACTTCAGTATGACAATAAACATCTCAGCGTGTATAAACCCCACAAATCCTCTAGCCAAAGACTCTACTCATATCTTGTCACTAAAAATAGAATTTTATCCCTCTGCAAATTAGATCTACCTCTAACCTCTCTAACTTCAAATAACTACTAAAAGACTACCCAAATAAGACTTGGATCTGCTCCTCCACTACCCCAGGCTGAACCAGTCCCTCTCTCCTTCCACCCCAGCATACTTTGACTATGTTCTAAGAGAAGAAATTTGTTAAATCTATTTATTAGATAAAGGACAAATATATTTTTGCCTAGGCTATATTCTCTAGTCATCTGTGTTCCAAAAAGTGTGCTTAGTGTCATCTCTTTGAACTTCAACTTGTAACTAGTTTATCTGTTAACAATGTTCTTTTTTAACTGGCTATATCTGTCCAAATATTTGCACTGTGTATGAAAAATTTTACACCATTTGAACTTAAATTGAATGTTTACTTAGTTGATATGTTGTTTTTCTGTATTAGGTTTTGTAATAACTTTCTTTAACTGAAACGTTATTATGTCAATGTCTAGCTTTTCTTCCCAGGCCTCTGCTAAAAATGGGATATTATCACAGTCGGACTTTTCCGATAAACAGATGTCAGATAAATAAAAACTAAAAATGCCCATATTCACATAATTGTCTCTCTTTAAACCAGCACTGTATTCTTTACAATATGAAAAATTAATTTAAGATAGGAAAAAAATAGAATGGGTTGTGTGCAGCTCCTAGTTCATTTAAACTCTGGGACATCTATTTGCCAGCTATGAGACCTGACACAGAAAGCCGAGGTAAACTGTTACATGGCAGCAACACACACAGCCACCCACAGTCACCAAACACTCAGCAAATACTTTTAAGGAAAGTATGGATAGAAAACAAAACACTGCATAAGGTATTCTCAGCTCATATTTTTACAAGAAATGCTGACAAACATAAATAGGATCCACAGCTAGATGACACATTTGAAATTGTCCTTTTGCAGGCTACTCAAAATAAATTAAGCCTGGTGAACCAGCCTTGGAAGACATTCAGACAAGCTTGGCAGAGAGCCTAGAAGGAGCAGCTTAAGTCTTGTTTCCCTTATGTGAGTTGCTGGGATACGGTGCCAAACTCGTGGGGCACATGGGACACAACAGCTGCTGTATTTGTGTTCCGTTGCTAAACCGTTTAGATTAGCATAAGATCAAGTGTATCAAGTATATTGTTATTCTGACTTTTCATCTATGCATGTTCCTGTACAATGCATAAAAAAAAAAATATATATATATATATATATATATATATATATATATATATATATATATATATATAAATATATACATATATATCTATCTATATCTATATATATATATATATATATATATATATATATATATATATATATATATATATGGTACACTTTGTAATTTCGAAATACTGAAATCTCAGATTTCAGTATTCCAAAACCACAAAGCCGAAAACCCAACCACAACTCACAAACTCATAAACACACAACCGCAAAATTCAAAATCCCATACTCATACTACACATACAGTACACACATAAACATACACAAAACTCCCCCCCACAATCAAACAAACTAATCTAAACTACACCCATCCAACTGCCTCCCACACCCCTCCGACTTATATATTCTAACTCCCAAGATCGCACAAACAGTAACACAAATGAAACTCACACACACACACACACACACACACACACACACACACACACACACACACACACACACACACACACACACCTTACAGTCCCTCAAACACACACATAACAGTCACAACACACACTTACACACAATAAACCCCTAACCAACATATTTACACACACAAATTTACCAAAATTAAACCCAAACATCCACATTCCATACCACCGGAAGCAGAAATTCAAAATATCCGTGCTTCGCTATTTTGAATTTTGCACTTCTGCCGGTTTCGGAAATGTGAGTATTCGGCTTTGTAAGTTCGAAATACTGAAATTCCAGATTTCAGTATTCCAAATTTACAAAGTGGACATATATATATATATATATATATATGTATATATATATATATATATATGTATATATATATATATATATATAAATATATATATATATATATATATATATATATATATATGTATATAGAAAGTGTGCACCTCTGTGTGCTTCCCCTCAGGTCTTTAACACATAGTTGTTAGTTTCTAAATACCTGTCATATATCATGTGAAATGGTATGAAACAGACATTGCTCTTAGATCTGATGGAGCTGTAAGGCTAGTGTTAGCATAACGTTATACTATGTATGTTAAATGCCATGATTTCTAAAACCCTTCCACGGTCACTTTTGAGTTAGGTCTGCAGCTGTTGTTTCTTCACCATTTCTCATTATTCCATATGTAGGATGCATAGACCTCCCTTATCCTTGCAGATAATAAATAAGCTGAGAAGTTTGTCTTCATGTATGAGGCAGGTTCAGCTAGACAGTTTTAACTAAATAAGCTGTCTGTGTAGATATGCTGATCAGCAGTTATCAAGAAATAACACAAGCTCATTAGAATTCATAAACAAAGGTGATACAAGGCAGTCTAATTGGTAACACAGGTGTACTGGTGAACAAAGGTGATACAAGGCAGTCTAATTGGTAACACAGGTGTACTGGTGATTTTTACTAAAGCCGGGACTTGCACATTGTGAACTGCATATTGTTCTGCAGGAAACTTGAACATTTTTTGTTGTTTGCTTATCTGCCTTGAAGACTGTACAATTAATTAATTTATTTGTTTACTATCCTACTGAATCTAATTAAGAAGTATAATGGGTTTGCACATTTTACAAACTCTGAAAAATGTTTGAAGTAACAATGGTGCAAAACATAAACAAAAATGCTAATGTTTCATAATTTCTAATAAAACATGATAGTTTATTTAACTATTTTATCTTTTTAAACACAACTACACAAAATGCTCCTTTACAGGTGCAGCTTGGAGAGAAAAGGTCCAGAGCACAAATATACCAAATGTTTATTTACTGTAGTCCACCAAACTAACATACCTTCTAGAAGAAGGATGAACTTAGATTAACATTCCCAAAAATCCACACAAATGCTTGATAAAAAATGCAATCTCCACCAAGGTAGTAGGTGGAGGTCAGGATTAAACTCTGGAACCAGCAATCACATTGCTTTCAGAACCACTAGATTACCAGATCCTGCAGTCACATCACTCTCAAAACCACTAAGTTACTAAACCACTGTGCCATGTAATGTTGTGTCTTTCAGTTTTTCCCGGTTAGGGGTCGCCACAGCGAAACTCCGGTCCACTAATGATTGGCAGTAGGTTTTTACATGCCACGTTGCCAGCTCTGATGCACAACCTTCAACGAAGGTACGCCCATTCACGCATGTCTCCACAGAGAAGACGCTCTAACTGAGAATCGAACAGGACAACGTCTTACTGTGAGGTGACAACGCTACCGCAGCACCACCACTGCAACAAATGTAATAAAGCAATTCTTATGCATTGTATACATTTCTATATTTAAAAGATTATTAACTTAATGATTAGTAAAATGTGATATATATAAACATGATGTATTTTTACTCGGATAATTTATCTAGCTACTTGTTTGAAGCCAAGAAAATTCACTGACTCATGAAAGAGATGACATTTGTAATTAAGCATCAGTATTTTCCAGGTTAACTATTTCACTTTTTGTGAAAAAGACCTATTCGTTGTGTTGTATTACATAGGGCCCATCACTATGCATCGTAACTTACTGGCTTGGACCAATTTCACACAGACACATACACATATGTACTTGGACATATAGATACACACACACACACACACACACACACACACACACACACACACACACACACACACACACACACACACACAAGTGGACAAATCTTCCATACGATTCAGAAAGATGTATTGCAAAGCAATAGCCTTATCTGGGAAGATTTCCACATCACAGCAAGCCTTTCCTATTCAGAGACTGCTGTATTGCTGTGGTTTTCCCCTCACAAAGCTTTAGAGCAGACAGCAGTGTTACATAAGCCTGTGAGAGTTAGACTATAAATAAAGCTGTGTGTCAGAACATTTGTCATTTTAAAGTGTGGTATTGGAGAAAACATTTCAGAATTCTGTGCAATGCCGATCAAATCAGTTGTTATTAAACTAGATTAGTCCAGAATGCCAACTTTAACTCATTGCTTCCCACGAGTATACTCATCAAGAGTGGAAAGTTCCTCTGCATCCTGTAGGAGTACACACATCCTGTAGGAGTACACACATCCTGTAGGAGTACACTCATCTTTACAGGAGACTTCTCAGTACTCCTGAAACAAGTATACTCGTCAGTGTTTTCAAAGTCTAATTTCTGAAGTCCTTGAACGGGTGCATAGCTTAACCCCTCTCCCCATTACTCATCTCAACTTGAAGGGGATGGCACGACTTGCAATAATTTTAGTTTGAGTTTTATTACCCCATTTAGTTTATATTCTGCTGGGATGAGAGAAAGTCTGATTAAAAATGTGTGCTTATTATGGGAGGATTCCACTATTAGAGTGAGGTTAAGTGGACTTTTTAAGCCTAGGCATGCATCCCAAATCTCTGATGAGTTCTGATACCCTTGATAAGTGCAAGGGGAGATGAACCATTTACAGGTTACCTGTTTGCATTGGAGACATAAGAGCCAAACCAAGGATGAATTTCCAGTTTCCCATCCAATTGTCCAAGTTGCACTTGAATTGGATTATGGAGGAACTCTGCTTCATGTGGATGGGGAGCCTGTTCTATAGATGGGGTAGTCTCTGGGATACATACCTATCTCTCCAGCAGGTCCTATTTATATCATAGGCAAGGTTTAAGTCTTTAGAACTGGTAATGCTGGTACTGTTTGTTTTGTGCATATGCAGGAGGTCCATCAGAGTGGGTTCTGACAATGCCCTGTATGGCAGACATAGATCTCCCCTCCAAAAGCCTGTAGGAGATAGACTATAGGGATAGGACCTTGAGGTGGTCTGCATAGGACATATTACTTATGCCCTGTATTCTTTTAGTGAGGAACCTCTGTGGACGTTCCAGTTGTTGGATATGCCTGATTAGGTACATACCAAAGGGGGCATTGTACTCAATGGTAGGTCTGATGAATGCCAGATACAGTTGCACAATGACTGTCTTGGACTTAGATGCCATACCTTTGTTTATAAGTTGTGCAGCATAGAATGATTTCCTCACCACTGCAGACACGTGATGATCAAAGGCTAGATTACTATCTGTGTATGTCCCTAAGTTCCTGACTACTGGATCAACTCTAAGGGGTGTGTTGTCAATATGATAGTTACCAGGGATGGATGACTTCCCAAAGGATACTATTATGCATTTCTTGGCATTTAGTTTTAGTCCATGACTCTGACACCAGTTGCTTGTCTGTGTCAACCTCTCCTGGAGAACATTTGTGTCAGTGTGAGATTCAATGACAGCTCCTAATTTGCAATCATCTGCAAATTTAGTCAGCCAGAGATCACTGATATTGGCCTTGACTTTTGAAAAGTAAATTCCAAATAGGAATGGTCCAAAGACGGATCCCTGAGTGACTCCACTTGTGACTGGCCTCTTTGCAGAGGTGGAATCCCCAATTCTAACTTCCTGGGTCCTGTCTGTGAGCCAATTGGCTATCCACTGGGTGACATTCGGGTTTGTACCTAACCTATTGAGTTTGTCAACAATGCCCGAGTGGGGTATTGTGTCAAATGCTTTGGCCAGGTCAAGGTAGGCAGTGTGAAAGATTTTGCCCTCATCCATTGTTTTGGTGACCTTCTCAAAGAAGTCCACAAGGTTGAGTAGGCATGATCTGCCCTTGATGAATCCAAACTGGGTTGGGTGCAATGTCTGGAGGTTTACTATATCTCTGTTGATCATCTCCATGATAATTCTTTCAATGGCTTTATATATAAGACTAGTAAGACTTATGGGTCCGTAGTTTCTAGGGTGTGTAGGTGGCCCACCTTTGTGCAGTAGGATGACTGTTGCCTTTCCCCATTCATGAGGCACAATGCCTGGTTGGAGGCTACAGTTAAATAGTAATTCCAGAGGCCCTGATAGGTCATGTTTCGTGCTATTTAGAAGACATTCTGGGATATTGTCTGGGCCCATTGATGCAGTGTTCTTGGTCTTAAAGAGAGCATTAATGACCTGTTCCCTAGTGATAGTAGGGGGAGTTATATTTTATGATATTTCCTGAGGGAAGGTTGAGGGTGAGAGAGGTGTAAACCTGGAGCTGAATTTATCAGCCAGGAGGTTTGCTGTATCTTCTGGCTCAGTATAGGTGGCTCCATTTATAATGAGTTTTGCACACAATTGTGTATTGCCTTTGAGGTTGCGGACACAGCTAAAGAATGCTTTGTGGTTGTCCTTGGTCTGGGAGGCCAAACTTAACTTAAATTTAGCTTTGGTAGACTTTATTTGTCCTCTGAGTTGTTTGTTTAGTTTGATGAGAGTACATTTATCCTGCTGGGTGCTGCACCTCCTAATTTTTGCCATGCTTTTCTTCCTCCTGTTATACATTCGATTGATTTTGTGATTCCACCAGAGTGGCTTGTTTTTTGAGTTAGTTCTGTACTTCTTCCTGGTGCCCATACTGTAAATATATGGAAATTGGCAGGCCTTTCACAATAGGGAATAGGGAATTTTGTACCAACAGGAGATTTAACTGCAATTCAAACGCGGTTATATATTTAGTCAAATGCCAAGGATGCGAGGGTTTCCATGTAGAAAAAATGGAGCGTAGGTTTAAGGAGCGAGTTTATGAACACACTTACAGTATTAATATAGGGAAGGATTTGAACGCTTTAGCCAAACATGTTTCACTGAACCCGGAACATTCTTTTAAGTATAGAATCATAGACCAAGTGGAGTATGATGATAGGGGTGGTCGTTTGGTTATAAAATTAGATAGGCAAGAACTCATGTGGCAAATCAGGTTAAATGCATATAATTTCCCTGGCTTAAATGACTTTATTGTTTGTTAAAATTAAAAAGTTTGGATAGATAATTTCTATTGTATTTTAAGGAGTTAAGAAGGGAGTGTGTAGTTGTTGTTAGCATTGACTGTCGTGATTTTAGTGAGGGATATTTAAGTTAGTGAGAGTGTAATTTGTCTGAAGAAGTTCATACATTTGTACTCTATGAAAGCACTTACAGCATTAAATTTTGTGTCATGGTTCCTTGTTGCATGTCATTTAATTTTCTTTTAAGTTGTTTGAGTTGTTTTCAGTTGGTTTGTTTTTCATACCTGAAACTAATGCAGTAAACTGAAATTTATGGGCTGACATGATTTGCTAAACATGCATAGTGAAACTGGAGTTATTAAAGCGTGTTTGCAAAATGTTATGAACAATGTGTGATTGTCCATGTTTGCATTAATTGTGCAAAAATGGAGTGTGATACTTTAATGCTGTTGGTAGTGCATGGAAGTGCTGGGTGTTAGTAAAAACATAACACTGAAACATGATGGGTTATGTGAAGATATTCTGAGATAAGTGCTTTTTTGGTAAAGCAATTATGACTATTAGCTATTTTTCATAATTGCATTAATTTAATAAAAGATGTGTGACCTACATATGAAAAAATGGTGCCATCTTATACAAAACATTAAGGCTCACAATGTTGCCAGTAATGCTTTCTGTCCTAACACACATGGTTTTATAGACTTATATTGGTTTGACATTTTGTGACTCTATGATATATATAATTTGCATAGAGTTTGCAATATCACAAAACATCAGTATATTGTCCTATCTTGTTACACATCATTATAAAGATCTCAAACAGGTGAACAGTTCCCCCACTAATATCTTGGAACTATCTGGATACTTGCAAAGATACAACACTAGCAATTTGTGGCATACAAAATGCTTTTTCTTTCTTATATCTGCAATATAAAATCAGCATATGCAGGCAGACCTTTATTGTTAACACTAATGCATACCACACTGTCTTCTGAGGAACTTTCATATTTTACATATTGGTATCTTGTACCATTTATCAGATATTATAAATCTTATGAAGTCTGTATCACTAGATGATTCTGTAAAAAAGCTCTAAGGAGGCAAGTGATTTCCTGGCCTAGAATACTTCAGGGAGTAACAGTACTAATTAGCCCCCAGCTGTGCAGGACTAAATGATTTAAAGTCTGCTAGTAAAACTAAATACCTTAGCCAAATAATGCAAAGTCAGAATTCACTAGAGGAGCCTGGGAAACACTGAAATCGAAGCAGGCTAAGACGGATCAGCAGCATTACTGAAGTAATTTATATGAGTCTGCAAGAAACACATCAGCATGATGTGCTAAAGTCCTGGAGATCACAAAAAGTCTTACTTGTCTAAATGACAAAACAGCAACAACCGATGCAGATACCTTACTACACTAATTCCATAAGTTCAGTCATTAAATAATTCATCTTATAATCAATGAAAATGATTAGGAAGGGCATTTAAATGTTAAGAATAAGCCATCTTAATTGAGTAGGACAAATACTTCAGCAATGTCCAGACTTTTAAATATCAAATTCAGGGTTTCAGTTTGCCTAGCCCATTGAATTAACATGAAGACCTTCCTGATAGACTTGTGGATCTAATGTCCCTAAATAAAACTGCTCTGGACAAGGTGGATCAACTGAGATGTCAGTGATTTTAGCCAGTATCCCAAATGTTCATGATAATCATGTAGTCAGCAATGAGGGCAAAGAAACTTCTTTATTTGAAGCAGCTGATATGCCCAGACTTATATGGCTTAGGTACTGTGGTAGCTGCTATCTGCTTCTAGGACAGTGAAATAAATCTTCGTTGTATCACATTGTCGTATAAACTTTCCTTATTATGACAATAATAACTGGTAGAATATATTGAAGACTATCATTAGATCGACTGTGATTAGGTTGTATATTGAAAGATGTTTTAAAATCACTGAAATCACCAACTATGAGGGAGAAAACTATCTGACATTGCATACTTTTATAGTCACATTTTTTATCAGGCTGTAGACTGAAGTATTTACTGCATGGAGTCAGGGATGTTTTTGTTTAGTATTTTTAGAATGTAGCTGGCCTTTTTGACTAACTGTGATTGAACACAAAAGGATGGACCCACTTTGTCTAGATAGTTAACAAAAAGGCAACCTAATCACAGTTGATGTAATGATTGCATGCTCTATGTTCTTCAAGTTATAACTGTGGTAATTTTGTTGATTAATAGTATTACTTTTGTGTAGATTTATAAATAATATTGCAGTTTACTTTATCACAGTGCATTGTGGGGGCTGTAGTGAAACCATGGAGCAATTATGTGTATGTTGGAGGGGTGACAGGTGCTTGTATCCTGCAAAAAACATTTTTTTCTTTTTTTTGTGTTTTGAGCTTTGCTGTATTTAGATGGGTGTATGTAGCTCGGTTGTGTTTAGCTCACTTCTGTCTAGATATTCTGTTTTTAGATTAAATGACATTGACTCACCTATGTAGCCCCATGCATTTAAACTAGTGTTCTCACTCAAGGTTTGCAGTGCACTGTTTTTAAAGAATCTCTCCCTAATCTGTTTGCTTCAGTTGCCTGCAGTTAGCAGTTTAAACACCTTACTTCTGAGGTGGCCAGTCTTGCTGTTTAGCTTCTTTCAGTCAGTATACTTGTCTGATTAACATTTTATTTTTATTTTTTATTTATTTAACATTTGTCGACTGGGAAAGTCCGACTGGGTTCCACAGAGCCTGTTTTCAATGGAGAAATGCTCCAGATGCATGTCTTTAGAATGTGGGAAGAAACCGGAGTACCCATAGGAAACCCACGCGAATGCAGGGAGAACATGCAAACTCTGCACTGAAGGCACCCTAGCCGAGAACCGAACCAGAGAACCTCTTACTGTGAGGTGACAACATTAACCACTGCACCACTGCGCCACCTGTATTTCATTCATTCCTACTCCTGATAACATTTCCAGAGTTAACCTTACAATTATTGCCTGCTTGTTTCCAATACATATTATGTTGATTTCCTTCTTAATTACTTTGTTACTTTTTCTCTTCATTCTTCACTATAATAGAACATTTACTGGAAACAAAATAACACAATTTGCAATATGAATGAAGAAAAGAAAGTGGGACTTACACAAGGCGACATACAACATCACCAACTCCCGATTACATAAAGGCTTTCATTTTAAATAAAGTCTGAGATATATTAGTTATACTTTATATTAGTCAAATAGTTATTTTCTCTCTGGTACTTATTGGTTTCCATGGTTTTAAAGCATCATTCAGAAGGCAACTCTCATTTTAGTTATATAAAACATCCTTGTCTGTTTAAACAATGGACATGCTCCACCTCGGGAAATCCAAATCCCTTAGAGCCACACGCTCCAGGGACTTAAACCTCAGCACAGAAATAAATAGGACATGCTGGAGGGACAGATTCATATCCCAGAGGCTCCCCTCACTCTGGAACAAAATCCCAATCCATGTTAGGCAGAGCCCCTCAATGACCCTCTTCAAGAGAAATCTTGATGAGTGGATGTGAGATCGTAGGTTTACCCCTGGGATCTCTTCTGTGTCCCTACTAGACAGAGGCACAGTAAACTAACCTTAAAAGGGCTACCTTCTGTGACCTACTATACAGAGGCACAGTCAACTAATCTAAAAGTGTGGCGAAAGCCAAACACACTCTGGCTAGGCTTATAAATGCCCTAGGGCAGATAGCCTAGTATCAACCTATGAACCTATGTATCCAGTTGAAATACTGTACTCATTTAATGTTCCCATCTCCTTTGTTTATGTATCATTTTCTTTTGGAATACAGGAGAGGGATTTGTAGGGAATCTCTATATTGAAGTATTCAGACTGGCGTTCTGTATTTGTTGACTGCTTACTTGCTTCTTTTCTTTATTTCAGTTCATCCTTTGCCAGTTAAGTGTCTGTGCTTATTTTTAATAAAAGTCCGTAGAAGATTCAAAGTGAGACAGGATATATTGACATGAAATGAAGCTTCAATTCTCAATGGAGCATTAGGAAGGGAAGAAATGGTTTTCTGTTATTTCATGTTTGTAGCAAAAAATCAATATCAACGTGAGTCTTGCATCTTTAATTATTAAAATTACTGTTTTTCCTATTAAGATTGTTTCTTTCTTCCACATAATTAAAATAATTTCCTCTTTCAGCTGGTATGTCAATTTCTTTCTCATTCTCAAGATAGGAAGATTTATTTTACATGCTGTTTCGCTTGTAATAACAGCAATAGAAAGTCCAATCCATGTGCTGAGCCATTTTCTTATAACGTCTTTATAGTCTTTCCATTACATTTGTTCTGCTACTGCTGTAAACGTCCGGTTGTCTCTGTAGGATATGTCTTCAAATTCAATCAGTTTCTGTACCATTTGCTAATATTTTAGTTGCAGTTTTATCTGTTTTCTTTCCCCATCTGCATACCAATTAACTCTTCTGAATGTCTGGTTAAAAAAGTATTTTCACATTTTTGAAGCAAATAGGTTCATAGGTATGTATTAGGCTAATGACAGCTGTGGCCTTTTTAAGCCTAGCCATGCAACCCAAATCTCTGACAAGTTCTGGTACCCTTTGTAAGTGTAAGCATGGGCTTAGAAGATTAAATATTTGCAAGCAGAGGCATGTTTCCATTAGAGACATAGGTGCCAAGCTAGGGATGAATTTCCTGTTCTTCATCCAGTTGTCCAAGTTACACTTGAATTGGGTTAGGGAGGAACTCTGCTTCACGTGGACGGGGAGCCTGTTCCAGGGAAGGGATAGTAGTCTGGGATATATACGTGTGTCTCCAGCAGGTCTATGTATATCACGGGCAAGGTTTAAGTCTTTAGAATGGGAAATTCTGGTGTTGTTTATTTTGTCTCTATCAATGTGGGGTCAGACAATGCAATGTATATCAGGCATAGATCTCCCTTCAACAGCCTGCAGTAGGCAGAATAATGGGACAGGGCTTTGAGGGGGTCTGCATAAGACTTGTTACTTACATCCTGTATTGTTACTGTAAGGAACATCTGTGGGCATCCTAGTTGCTGGATGTGCCTGGTGAGGTACATACCAAAGGGGGCATTTACTGAATGAAAGGTCTGATGAATGCCAAATGAAGTGGAACAGTGACCTCCTTGGACCTATATGCCATATCGCTGTTATAAGCTGCACAACATGGAATGAGTTTCTCACTACTATAGACACGTGATGGTCAAAGATTATTGTCTACATTTGTCCCCATGTCCCTGCCTACTGGGTCAACTGTTAGGGATTTGTTGTCAATATGATAGTTGCCAGACGTGGATGACTTCCTGAAAGATTTTATTACGTAAATAGTAAGTCCTTAGTGATAAAAGAGTTCTCCTTATAATATATAGTGTCATATTTTACAGTATCTGTTGTAAAACTTTTGTTATTTTCCAATTAATTCTGTTTTTTTCTTGAAGACAAAAACACCTGACATGATATCATTAAAGGCAAACTCCCTACCACCTACATTTGTATATAAGTTACTATTTTCCATGCTGAGTGCAGCAACAGGGGGGTCTTATATCTGTTTCTAATGAAGACCTAACACAACTCTTGGTGGCTGAAGTGAGTACCCACTTTTTCTCACACACATATAAGGGTACGTACTATCATTGGCATGAGACCACCAAGCTCATGTCATGTCCATGTCCAGTCCTGTCCATTTTTGCATCCTTGCTGCAAATGGCCAACCAAAACTGCCACTCAGTTTCTCTGAGATGGGTAGGCTGATTTCATAACTCACTCTCGTGTTACCCCACCCAGGTCTTTTAGCTCAAAAGGCGCTATTCAAACTGTAACTGAGATCATCTGGGTCATAGTCAGGGCTTTATCACTCTATGATGCAGAATCAGACTTTTATTCAATTATTATCTGTGTTATATCCATATATTCCTATACTGTAACCACTGTAGCTGTGGGCACTAATGAGTTATTCTCTTCATTTATACAGTGTATAGCTCTGTTCATACATATTTTTTGCATTGCATTCTTAGGATTGTGTAATTTAATTACTGAAACTCTAATGAAAATGGATATTTACCCAGCTGGACTTTACTGTTGAGAAATACAAAACAAGGAAGGAAGTACACCACCAAATAACTGCATACATACATCCACAAATAAATAAGAAACTGTTTTCACATCTATTATTACCTATTCATTTGCTAAAACAGGTGGGTTAATTCTCCTGGAATGTTTCAGTGATGACCCAGGTGACAAATAACAGAATATAAATACTAGCAGCAAACAAAAGACGAATCACAAAGTAAAACTATACAGATCGCACTTCTG
Organism: Protopterus annectens; assembly: GCF_019279795.1. Lineage (NCBI taxonomy): Eukaryota > Metazoa > Chordata > Ceratodontiformes > Protopteridae > Protopterus > Protopterus annectens. The sequence continues at coordinate 696,483,363 of NC_056736.1, forward strand.
ATTACTATAATGCAGGTCAGCATTCTGTTTGAAAACTATAGAATGCATCATGCAATTCAGAAAACATAAATCAGTCATAAAATCATAAAATATACAATAATGATTTTTCTTTAGGTTTGATGTCTTCAAAATATTATAAGATGGAGAGGAAGGACGACAACAATGTTACTGTAAATGGCAGAATTGTGAATCTTTAATGCAGTTTCTCTGTCTGTATAGAGTATAAAATATGCATGCAATTCTACAGTAACTGCAGTACTTCTGCATCTAAAAATGAAGCCTTTGCTGGTGCAAAGTATTTCTGTGTTCTGTCTAGAGAAGCAGAAAATTAGACGCCCACACTGATTTGCTACAGCCAGGCGTGCTACCCTTAAAAATTCCATCAGCAGAAGGTTCTCTGTCTCACTAAAGTGCAGATTTAATAAAAAAAACAGTGAAGACTTCTTGCTACTGAGTCTTTTCCAAAGTCAACTACAAATATAGACTCAAGCCTCAGTCCACATATGCAGATATAATTAGACTTCAGTAAAGATTGTCTAATGTTTATGGATATTGTTTTATTTTCTCAGGGTGCCTGTGATAGTACAGTGATAGAAATGAAGTTGAATTATTCTGCAAAAAAAGAGAAAATATATATACCGCAACATATTTGCTTGATATTAAAGTAAACAAGCTGAGAAATAAGTAATTCTGTACAAGTAGTCTGGGAGACTTATGGAGGTTAGCTTCCACCTCTGCATCTCCTAACCTCTCTGTTGACCAGCTTTATTAAGTACTTGTGTGTCTGGCATTCCCAATCATCTATAATCGATAACTCTTTTTATCATTACTAATTTTCATATGAAAGATTATCTGTGTTTATTGTTATGAGTGATAGGAGTAATTTATGATGTCAGAGCTCCATAGATGGGGTGTGCAGTGGCAAATCACTTTGTTTAGCTATTTTCCAGCACTTGACTCTCTAGTTCAATTCATAGATGCGGTGCCTTTCCTGTTGTGGAGTCTGCATGTCCTCTTTGTGTCTTTTCCGGGTGAGGTGGCTTCCTCTGACAACTCAAAGACATGTTGAAGGTGAACTGATGATCCAGTGAATTGCCTGTGGACATATGTCCAGTGTATCAGTGAGTGTGTCCTGTGATAGATTGCATCCCACAGAGAATAAGTTTCTCTGTCTTTCACTCACAAAATGCCAGAAAAGCACCAACTTTCAGGCAACCCTCGAGTTGCGTAAAGTTGCTATTTTACAAAGAATGAGCAGATAATTTCCTTAGCTTTTTAAAGCAGGAGAAGGACATCAGAAAGCATCATGCAGCAACGATGCGCATATTCTCCCTTCAGTCACACCCTGCATACTCTGTCCTTGCTGTTGTTTCCACCACACAGGCCTGGTTGCCTGTGACAGTGCTGAGAAAGTATGCCATGTGGCAGCAAAATATTTGAGCAGGGCTTCATCTAAGCCAAGACAGGGATTGATAACAAGTGTAACATAGCCATTGACAAGTCTGATCAGCTGTTCTAGAAAGATACCCACAACTGTAACTGACATCACAAATTAGAAATGAGAAATGGCTTGATACTAATATGTTCATTAAATTGATGTATAAGTTTGCCATAATTGATCAGGTTGACGTTTCACCATATGGAGGAAACTGGAAAGCGTTATTGGCTAGTAAAGAAAGTAAATGGCAAATTATAACTGATGCTACAAGATCTCCTGGTATAAATGAACATATTAGTATCAAGCCATTTCTCATTATGGCATAGTATTGGTTTTACATATGTTTTTACAAATGATATAGTGTATTAGCACATTTTTATTGTATAATTGTATTGTTTTTCATTGCATATTTATTGTTGACTAACATTCTTTATTTATTAGATTATGGTTGACATCTTATAGTAGGAGAATTGTAAATTTATTATTTAGGTAATGTTTCTTTAAATTTTAATTGTCTTTCATGCAGTTTTGGTGCCAAAGAGTTTATTTAAATGGTGTTTTTAAAAATGGAATCTTAGTTCTGATGAAGTCTGTATTTTGCACAGATGAAAGTGCTTAACTTATTTCAAACTATCATATAACCATTTCGAATTTTGTATTGTTGGATTCACAATAAATATTTCCTGTTCGAGCCGTGTTTTCACTGTGGAGAGCCAACACCAGCATCTTGTTTTATTTCTTTTACCGGTGTTGCCTGTTTCTTGTGGTTATACTACAGAATTTAGCAGAAAGAAAGAAAGAAAAAAACAATGCATTACTGAAGTTAATAGGATGATAGCCAGAAGTCTTTTCATGGGCACCCCAGGGCTACTTACAGAACTGCAGTCAGCTACAAAATACAGTACACAGAATGCAGGGTAACAGGGTTTATCTATTCCTGACTTCAGGGACATCCTCCAAACTTCCTTCAGGGACACCTTTTGACAATCCTAGCCACCTACTCAACATAGGAAAACAGGAGTCTTAACTCTTAGCAAGGTAAGGGGCCAAAAGTAGTTCTGAAAACAGGAGTCTAACTCTTAGCAGGGTAAGGGGCCATAAGTAGCTCTGAAAACAGAAGTCTAATTCTTAGGGTAAGAGGCCATAAGTAGCTCTGAAAACAGAAGTCTAACTCTTAGGGTAAGGGGCCAAAATTAGTTCTGAGAACAGGAGTCTAACTCTCAGCTGGGTAAGAGGCCATAAGTAGCTCTGAAAACAGAAGTCTAACTCTTAGGGTAAGGGGCCAAAATTAGTTCTGAGAACAGGAGTCTAACTCTCAGCTGGGTAAGAGGCCATAAGTAGCTCTGAAAACAGAAGTCTAACTCTTAGGGTAAGGGGCCAAAATTAGTTCTGAGAACAGGAGTCTAACTCTCAGCAGGGTAAGGGGCCATAAGTAGCTCTGAAAACAGAAGTCTAACTCTTAGGGTAAGGGGGAAAAAGTAGTTCTGAAAACAGAAGTCTAACTCTTAGCAGGGTAAGGGGCCATAAGTAGCTCTGAAAACAGAAGTCTAACTCTTAGGGTAAGGGGCCAAAATTAGTTCCGAGAACAGGAGTCTAACTCTCAGCAGGGTAAGGGGCCATAAGTAGCTCTGAAAACAGAAGTCTAACTCTTAGGGTAAGGGGGAAAAAGTAGTTCTGAAAACAGAAGTCTAACTCTTAACAGGGTAAGGGGCCATAAGTAGCTCTGAAAACAGAAGTCTAACTCTTAGGGTAAGGGGCCAAAAGTAGTTCTGAAAACAGGAGTCTAACTCTTAAGGGTAAGGGACCAAAAGTAGCACTGAAAACAGAAGTCTAACTCTTAGGGTAAGGGGCCAAAAGTATCTCTACCAGCAGCTGATTCCCATTAACTTCTTATCTGACTCCTAACTAATTGCCCGACTCATAGTTGAGTTAAAAAGCACAGTGTGTTGCATGCTTAGCAGCCACTATTATGTCACTATCTCTCACAATGGTCTTCTACCGTGAATGTCCAAAGTAACAAACTGAATGCTGTACACTCTCTCAAGGAGCCAATGAAACCACATTTAAAAGATTTCTTCAGAAAATGAAAGTAATGAAACTAAGATAAAAGCACAGTTATATATGTATATGTATATATATATATATATATATATATATATATATATATATATATATATATGTATATGTATACGTATATGTATATGTATCAAAACTGGAAGAAAGACCCAGCCAAGATAAAGTCACATTATGTGATACCTTAACTCTCTTGTAATGGGGGACCATGGAGATATATGCAAATAACCCCTTAAGGACATACCAGTGTTTCAGCTACATGGCTTCTGAATGGTCATGATTTTTTTCTTTTTACTTTCTAAGCCATTATGGGTACATTTAAGCCAATAAAGCAAAAACCCATTAGCTGTAGACATGCCATGTTTCAGTCTTTTTTGAACTTATCATTACAACAAGAGGTTCTCCGGTTCGATCCTCGGCTGGGGTGCCTTCTGTGCAAAGACATGCTGTAGGTGGATTGGATACTCTAAATTGGCCCTAGGCGTGAGTGCGTGCGTGTGTGCGCCTTCTGTGTAAGGTTGGGCACCGGGCTGGCAACTCAACACTGTAAAAATCCACTGCCAATCATGAGCGGACAAGTGATCCGCTGTGGTGACCCCTAACCGGGAAAAAGCCGAAAGAAGAAGAAGGAGATTACAACATAAGTAGATTATCTGGCAAAGCCTTAGAAACACAGAGCTTAAACTTAAACCTGATGTCCATAATCATTAGGGTAACTACAAAATATATATTCCGGATAAAATTGAAACCAAAGGGGTAAAAATATCACACATACAAACCATTCAGCAAAGTAGCTGAAATACTGTTATGTCCTTAAAGGGCTATTTGCATATATAGGGCCTCCACTACAGGAGATTTAAGGTATTACACAGTGAAGATTTTAGCTTGCTTGGATCTTTCTTGCAGTTTTCACTGAATGTTTTGTCTGTTGTGACCTTTTTATCATTGGTTTGGGTGTTATTTGTGATATTTTGTAGGGAGCCCAATGAGTTCAAAGCCTGAGAATACTGCAAAGATAATATCTAACCCCCTTAACACTAGTAAAGGAAGGTAGGAAGGAGGATATTAGAAGGTGTAAGTATTAGGAGGTAGAGACAAGAATGACGTGCAGGTTCTAGGACTTTGGGTAGGTATAAGATGTGTGGAAGCAGGCACAAAAGATTTGGGGAGACAATTCAAAAGGTAGCAGTGCATACTTGGGAATTCTGCATATTGGGCATAAAGAAAGGGCAACATTTGGAAAGAAAGAGAAATTAACATTGTCCCTGTCCCCTTTAAGCCAGGGAATTGTTATGGCTAGGCCTGTATAGGCCCTAGGGTCGATAGCCTAGTACCAACCTATGAACCTATGAACAGCACACCAAATTACATTTGATGACCTTTACTAAACTTCCACAAACATAACTTTATTGAACGTCATTTTAGTTTATTAATCACCTATGCACCGGCTTCATCCCAGCAGAATGGAGGACAGCCACTGTCATCCCTCTACACAAAGGTGAAGTGTCTACTGACCCAGGCAATTATAGGCCTATCTGCCAAACTAGCCTGATCTGCAAGGCCATGGAATGCATTATCATGGACCTTATAAACAAGGACACTGGTGACCTCCACATGCTTGATACCACACAGTTTGGTTTTGTCAAAGGGAGATCATGTTAAACTTAGTCGCCTTCTTCGAAACAGTGACCAAAGCCATGGATGAGGGGAAGACAGTGCACACCACCTACCTTGACCTAGCCAAAGCCTTTGACACTATTCCCCACTCAGGCATAATAGATAAACTCTCCCATCTAGCCATCAACCTGTATGTTACCAGATGTGTAGCTAACTGGTTCACTGATTGAACCCACTCAGTCGAAATAGGGGAAGCCACCTCTAGTAGTAGACCTGTAACAAGCGGCATACCCTAAGGACTGGTCTTGGGGCCTCTACCACTTGGGATATACCTTTTTGAGGTGAAAGACAAAATCAGTGGTCTGTGGCTGACCATGTTTGCAGATGACTGCAAGCTGGACACTGTCATAAATGCCCCTAGTGATGTGAACATCCTTCAAGAGGGCCTTACCCAAACTATTGACTGGTGCCAGAAGCATGGCCTCAAACTGAATGCCAAGATATGCATCATTATCCCCTTTGGGGAAAATGGTGTCCCCACTAATTATCAGATTAATAACAGTGTACTAAGCATGCAATCAGTGATGAGGGACTTAGGCACCCAAGTTGTTAGCAACCTGACTTTTGACCACCACCTTGCCTCCATTGTATGGAAGGCTTTCTACATGACCCACCTCATAAATAAAAGTATTTCATCCAGGAACAAGGAGGTCAAAACATCCCTGTACTCCTCCCTTATCAGACCAATTACTGTTTACAATACCCCCTTTGACATGTACCTTGCCAAGCACATGCAGCAGTTGGAGAGACCACAAAGGTTCCTGCCCAGGAAAACCCAGGGTCTCAAACACCTATCCTATACAGATAGGTTAAAAGCCCAGTCCCTCTACTCAGTCTCATACAGACTGCTCAGAGGTGACCTGTGTCTGGCATACAAGGCCATCTCAGACTCAGTCTTGATGGAGTTGCTGCATATCCATAAGTCAAAATCTACTCCCGCAACCCACACTCAAGGCCGCAACCTGGTCTGTGACATAATTTTGTTGGTGGGATACAGTTGTGTCCCAGCGACTCCTCCATCTGTGGAATATACTCCCTCTCCATGTCAAGAAGAGTACCTCACTACCCCTCTTTAAGACGAACCTGGATGGCTGGATGGGAAACAGAAAATATACCTCTGGGATCCCACCTGTGTCCCTACTGGACAGGAAAAACAGGTACTAACTTTGTGGGAACATGGATGAAATTCTTGGCTAGGTTTATAAGGGCCTCTGAGCCAATTGCCTAGTATCATCCTATGAACCTATAAACACCCATATAACCATTTACTAAGGCAGCATAACCCCACTCTCCCTAACCAATAAACAGCATCCTCACCTCCACTCACTTACTTTTACTTATCAAGCAGCGTCCCACCGCTCACTTTCATTTCCCAACTCATTGAATTAAACATCCATCCCCCTTTTACTAGGGAAGCATAATCCCACTCCCCCTAACCAAATAAGCTTGCTTACTTTTACTTAGCAAGCAGCATCCCACCGCACACTTTCATTCCTCATCAACATCCAACACCAGAGAGAGAGAACAGAAGAGGGAAAAGCCTGCCCCTTTTCTCTTCCTAAACACCAACCCTGTAGATCAATGCATGTATATGTATCTTTAAGAAGCTATCCGAGGGCTTGCACACACAAGTGTATAAATACTGAGCACGTGCAAGCTAGACTGCCATTTTGTAGTAAGCTGTTGAGATGTAAGCATGTATGTCTGTAAGGTCTGTCTATTAATCAGTTTATTTATATTTTATGATGCTGCTATCCATCCTGATGTGTTTTTATGCATTAAAGCATCTAAATGAAATACCCTGCCTGCTTGTCATCTACGTTAGAGAGGGACGAGTGACATGGTGTTAGAAGTGACATGTCTACAAGGGCATAGTTTTAAAGGAGGCATGGCCAAAATGACTTTTTGCCAGAATGAGCTCCAGTTTCTTCCATTTGAGTCCGAGAGGCACCCATTTGGCATTGGAGGAATATAGAGGATTGAATCATCCCTACTGCACACATAATTCGCAAAACAGGTCAGAAACGAATTTCAGATATTAAAACGAGGCATACAGATAATTCTAAACAATATTCAAATAAACTGATATGTCTGATATTGATAAAAATATTCAACTTACTACAGAAAATGTTTGAAATAAAGCCCAAATTGCATAAAATGAATAAATTAAGGGAAAACAACTGCATTTTCACTAAGTACATATTTTTCATATTAATTAAAGATATCCAAGTTATCACAAGTGTATAAAGTGTTTGCATGTTTGTGCAGTATTACAGTACAGTTATTTCACAAAATACAGCCATTTCAGAGCATATTTCGCAAAGTACAGTATTTTGAAGAGTTTATTGTGCATTTGAATATTATTACAAGCTCACAGAACAGTTTATTCGTACATAATTACAAGGGCCATATTTTCAGTGTGTTTGTACATACTTTGTGGTCATGGCAGATGGATTTCGAAAACCCAGTGCACTTGTGACAATAACATTGCAGAGAAGTGGAGAGTGTTTGAGCAGCAGTACGATATTTTCATACAGTCTGCATTTTCTGATAAAGATGACCATACAAAGGCATTTATTCTGCTCAATTTAACTGGGTCAGAAGCATAGAAAGGGAGCATTAATTTGGAGGAGAGTGGGAAAACCATCATATTGCTGTACCGGCTGAGACAAGGGAGGACCCTGAGTGCCTAAAACATAAATTTAGAAAAATGTGTAACCCCCCCCAGACAAATGTTTCAGTGGAGACGCATTTATTTTATATAAGAAATCAAAAGCCTGGCAAAACTTTTGCAGCATACATAACTGACTTGAGAAACAAGGTTAAAATGTGCAAGTTTGGTGATTTAAGGGCTGAGCTGATAAAAGACAGACTAGTGTGTGGTATTAAAGATGATGCTCTGAGAAAGATTTTGCTTTGTGACAGTGATTTAACTTTGAATTGTGACAGTGATTTAACTTTGAATAAGGCCATTAAGATTTGTCAGATATACGAGCTCACAGAAAAGCACACGTATGCTTACAAATGAGAGATGCATGCTTCCATTAACTTCCAGAGCTCATGTTGATAGTATACAGCACATGGTTAAAAGAAACAGGCCCGATCACATGGCAGCAACTGTAGCCCTTGCAGCACCTGCTGGCAAACCCCAGAGCTTTGCAGTAAATTATAGAGTTCACACAGTCTTAGTGAAGCATAAGAGTGAGTCAACAAACAGGCATAAGGGTGAGGGTGTGAGCTTACCCAGTTTCATTGCCAACTGTCAAAACTGTGGTGGAAGTCATGAATCTAAAAGGGAGAAATGTTTAGCTTTTGGTCAGCATTGTCACAAATGTAATAAGTGGAATCATTTCAAGAGGTTTTGTAAATCAAGCATCCCACATTCATTTATTAAGAAGGAACATTTTAACAAACAAGTTGATCAATTAGAAAGCTGCATCCCTGCTCTTTAAGTTGATGGTGTGGCAGTGCTTCATGAAACAGTCAATGCAGTAGATTTAAAGGCAAAGAATGAAATATTTTGCACTGTTCACAAAAATGTAAAACCCATAGAGCTCAAAGCTGACACAGGTTCCATGTGCAATGTTATGGCAGCAGAAACATTTGCTAGAGTGTGTCATGGTGAAAGGCTTGATATGACAAGGTGTGTGAAGCTTGTTGCTTATGGTGGTGAAGAAATTCAAACTGAAGGGTCAGTAGTGCTTTCATGTTACTCTGCTGGGAGATGTTATGACTAGTTATTTTTTGTGCTTAAGAGGCACATCCAGACATTATTAGGGCTAAGAGACAGTTTGAAAATGGGACTGCTTTCATTTAATAAGAAAGTCCACCAAGTTAGCTTGAAAGCCCACTACTCTAATTTCACCCAGTACATTTTTTCTACCTATGTTGATCTTTTCGAAGACAAACTAGGGAAACTTCCAGTTGTGTACTCCATGAAGTTAGACCCAGATGTCAGCCCAGTTATCAGGGCAGCTCGAAAAGTTCCAGTAGCCATAAAGGACAGTGTCAAACTGAGTTAAATAAAATGGTGTGACGAGGTGTGATTTGTCCAGTAGGTTCATCAATTCCAACTGAATGGGTATCTTCCATGGTGGCAGCTCATAAGAAAAACTCAGATGACATCAGAATATGTACTGATCCACAAGATTTGAACAAAGCACTAAAAAGACCTCATCTTCCAACATGCACAGTCGAAGGAGTTGCAGCTCTGATATCAAATGCCACTGTTTTTTTCTGCCTTACATGCAAGGAGTTCATTTTGGCAAATTCAGCTTGACAAGAAATCCTCATTGCTAACTACTTTCAGTACACTGGAAGTTACAGATTTTTGGGAATGCCATTTGGGATAAATTCTGTGAGTAAAGTCTTTCAACATGCAATGGAGCAACTTTTTCTGGGTATCCTTGTGTTATTATAGTAGATGACATATTAGTAAGAGGTAATGGTGAAGGTGAGTGTGAGAGAAATCTCAGAAAGGTTCTGGAAAGAGCACTTCAAGCAAATCTTAAGCTCAATCCACAGAAATGCAAATTCAGGGTACAAGAGGTTGCTTATGTTGGTCATTTATTTACTAGTTCAGGCCTACCACCAGACCCTTCAAAGCAAACAGACATTTTCAAGATGCTGGTTCCAGACAATGTTCAAGCCCTGCAACATTTTCTTGGCATGGTTAACTATCTAGACAAGTTCATTGCAGACTTGACCCAACTAACAGCACCACTGAGACAGCTGACACATAAAGATGTATCCTAGTCTTAGCTAGAGCATCACCAAAGAGCATTTGATGTCCTGAAACAGAGAATTGCTAGTCCACCAACTCACAGATATTATGATGTTAACAAGCCAGTTACTCTTTCATGTCATGCTTCAAAATTTGGTCTTGTGCAGTCATTCTACAAGAGAGTCAACCTGCTGGCTATGCATCAAGAACTCTTACCCAAACTAAAATACAGTATTTTCAGATTGAGAAAGAGCTTTTGGCAATTGTGTCTGCATGGTCGAAGTTCCACGATTATGTTTATGGTAGACCTATCCAGATCACAACAGACCACTGACCTCTAGTCACTATCCTGAGAAAGCCTATGCATTCAGCTCTAGCCAGATTGCAACATATGATGCTAAGACTGCAAAGGTATAATTTCACTCTTGTCTACAAGAAAGGCAAACTTCTTTATTTTGTTGATACATTATCTAGACCACTCAAAAACACCACAGAACAGCATGAGAATGAGAAACTTGATTCTGAATTAATGGAAGTGAGAAATATTTCTTCCACTCACCTTGATGAGCTGAGAGATCATACAACCACAGATCCAGTTTTACAAAGACTCAACCACTTTATCAATCAAGGATGGCCGTCAGAGCAATCCAGTTTACCTCAAGAAGTGCAACCTTATTTTCCATACAGAGATGAGATTTTTGTCTGACAATGGTATCGTTATGAAAGCTCTGAAAGTAATTGTTCCAAAGTCCTTGCAATAAGAGTACATTACCGTCTTGCACTGTGGTCACCCAGGAACTGACTTTAACAAAAGAAGGGTGGGAGGGATAGCATATTAGCCTTCTGTGTCACAAGACATTGAGAGAGCACTTTCATCTTGTTCCATATGTAATTATACTAAGTCACATCAACAGAAGGAACCACTTCAACTAAAACTCAATAGCAAGGCTTCTGAGAAGCCAATAACAAGTCCATCTGTTCCCAAAAGGATATAATTTTATTTAACAAAACACAGCTAAAAAAATTAGTGATAAGCGCTTTCGTCACCAGGACTTCAACAGATCTGATAGTGCTTAATGCATAAGCAGTTTAAATACTAAAAAATACATCATGTGGCTAAGACACGTACATTAATTAGTTAAAATGCCTTTCAACAGTTAAAAATAAAAGATAAAAAGTATTGAAACACATAAATACAAGTAGCATACTCTAAAAAAGCATGTAAAGATGTGTACAGAGGTAAAAAATATATAAAGTAGTCATAACATTGCCTATACTAAATGATGCAAAATTACACTATAAAATACTGGCCCTATATTTTAATTCAGGTTTAATACTAATATTTTCATTAAGCCCTGGAAAAAAGGTGGAATTTAATTTGAATTGCCATTTGGATTCTGCCCTAAATAGTTGATTCTTCCAATCACCCCCTCTTACATTCTTGGGCACTATCTCCAAAATGGCAAACTTGAAACTATGATTGGGATTTGCCATAATGTGTTTACTTAAAGCATTTTTATCATCATTCTTGTTAATACTATAAAGATGTTCGTATATCCTACGGTTAAGTTTCCTTTCTGTCTTTCCCACATAATAACAAGTGCAAACCATACAAGAAGCCAAATAGACTAACCACGTGGAAACACAAGAACCTTGTACGAAACAAATATCCAAATCAAAGGGCTCTAACTTCATGGATTCTTTTTCATTAATAAAAGAACAGTAATCACAGCAACCACATTTACAAGTGCCTGTCTTCTTGTTGGTATTTGTTTTCATTTTATGTTCTAACAAGAACTTTAAGTTGAAATCTACTTTCAAGGGCGCCCGCAGGCAGGTGCAAGGGGTGCACTTGCACCCCCCTGGAATCGGCTAACTAATTTCAAAAACGTTTTTTTTTTATTTTTTTTTAATGTGCGTTCGTCTTTAAGAAGTCTGTGCTAACAGTCCAGTCGCGGGCGTGCTGACATCATCGTTCTTGCTTAGAACTTTGTGAGCGGGAACTGACTGATGATTCGAGCGGGAACAGAAGATGGGGGAATAGCAAGCGGGATCGGAAGATGGGACCTGGAATAGCAAGTAGGATCGGAAGATGGGACCTGGAACGGGAGTAGACGGACGATGGGACACTTTCAGGTGTGTGTGTGTGTGTAACTGTCTTCGTACTCCACAGCTGTCGTTTAGAATTGTTTCAGGTTTTGGGTTATTAACATTTCGGGGGAAGGGCTTGTGAAGATTAAAACCATATAATTTATGCTGAGCTGCCACGACTGCTTTGTTGTCACGCCGAAAATGAAACAGATACTGAATGGTACTTCAGGCGAACAACATTATTTTCATTAAAGCTCAGGTAAGCCACACTGATTAACTGCCCGTTGTTTTGAACGATGGCATTCCACAAATGTGACTCCTCATAAGTCTGAAAACGTACATTATTTTGTAGAGAAAGAACTTCAAACTTTGTTATTCACGTTTTGGAATTTATCAAAGGAATGGTAAAGCAAATAGTGCAGGTACACCATTTTGCAAAAGTAAAACATTTACAGTTTGAAATAAGTTGCACGGTGTTCTATTCCGATTCAGTATCCAAAATTTCAAAGATGGCCAGTTGCTGTTGTACTTGTAGCCAGAGATGGCTATGAACTTAAAACCCGAAAGTTGCATAGCTGTGGGGACTCGATTACTATTCATCTTCTGAGATGTGGAGATTTTACAACCACGACAAATGTTATCAGTGTTTTATTCACCACTTCTACATATAACAAAACACCTACAGGTGCAATCCAGTTTTTACAAACAAATCATAATTAGCAGTCTGAAATGTAAATAGAGTACCCTCATTGTAATAGTCAGGGGGCAAAAGTACATGGAACACAGATGTGTGTGAGTGTGTGTGTGTGTGTAATGCCCCAGGTGTACATGGTGGTGGGTAGAGAATAAGGCTTGAACCCTGTACCTTGGGCCCAAGTGGCAAGAGCCTGAATTCCCTACCCACCACCATTTGTAAAAATGTTGCAGGATTTTCACTCATACTTTTTCTGTTCCTCATAAAATCTGTGGTTTCTGCATTTGTGTCCTTGTTGCCTGACAGCTACATGTTTTCTGGTTTTATTCTTGGCTGTCTGGAGTGTTTCTCCCTGGGCCTCTGCTAAAAAATTAGCTTTTTTTTCAAAGTCAGACTTTCCTGGTTAACAAATGTTAAAAAAATGGAGACATTTCAATATCAGAATTCATATTCTTCAGAAAGTGCATGGTAACAAAAGACAAAAGCTTTTATTCTAGCAATTTTCTAAGTGTACAAGATGGATATTTGAAATGTATTCCTGTGTTTGGGACTGTATTCCCCCCATTATTGGCTTCATCCAGGTTTTGTGCTAGGGTTGAGAGTTATGGTAAGAACTGAATTCACTGAGTATGTTTGGGGGCTGTATTCACCCAGTATTGGCTTTGTTCAGGTAGTGTTTGGGACTGTATTCCCCCCATTATTGGCTTCATCCAGGTTTTGTGCTAGGGTTGAGAGTTATTGTAAGAACTGAATTCACTGAATATGTTTGGGGCTGTATTCACCCAGTATTGGCTTTGTTCAGGTATTTATTGGCTTCATCCAGGTTTTTTGCTAATGTTGAGAGCTATGGTAAGAACTGATTTCACTGAATATGTTTGGGGCTATATTCTCTCATTACTGGCTTTGTCCCGGTGTTATTTGCTAAGAGGTTGAGAGCTATGGTGAGAACTGAATTCACTGAATGTTTGGTGGTTGTAGTCACCCATTATTGGCTTTTTTCAGGTCTTTTGTGCCAAGAGGTTGACAGCTGTGCTATGGTGAGAACTGAATTCACTAAATGGTAAAGTTTCAGTCTTCCTCTTTCACAAAACAGCTGATTTGGCATAGTGGTATGTTGCTTTGACTGTTTTGCACGGGGTCCCCTGGGTTCAAGATGTGGCAGTGAAATGTATGGTGGTAACGCAGCATTTTATTCTAGCAACTTTCAAACATTATACAAGCAATGTTTAAAATGTGTCCCTGGTTTTTGGCCTTTTGTCGTCCCCCCCCCAATAAATTTCGGCTTTTTCCAGATTTCTTGGGCTGCAAAGTTCAGAGATACAGCTGAGTGTCAAGTAGATTTTACAAGGAGCTGAGAGCTGCAGGGGAGCAAAAGTTTAGTGCCGCTTATGTTTAGTCTGCTTGCATTGTTAATAGCACAACAGATAGTGTACTTGCTTTAGATGCTGAGGGCTGTGGGTTCTACTCCCACAGTAGGTAAATGCATTGCTGATGCTGTATTGTGTTGTAAAGGGGGTGGATGCTGCAGTCCTTTTGGCAAAGATGCCTAGTAACTATGAACCTGTTAACAGTTTGCTATCCATTCTCTATTGCAGTATTACTAGCTTTTCATTTTTTTATTGCATGCAACAAAGGCAATTTATTCTTCAAGGGTAACAGGCAGTTTATTTGTAGATTAAACAATGACATATAAAGTGTTTGCTAGCAGCAACCTCTTTATTAGTTACAAATTTCTTCAATGTGGATTTTACTACAGAGATTGTGTATATTTTTTACTGATACTGGTGGACTTGAGTAGACTTTTTATGATGGAAATGTTCTGAATTGGGCAGTTTTGTCATTGGTGGATGCTTTTTGTTTCATTGTTTACTGGAAAAATTTTCAAAACAATAAATTTTAAAATGCCCTTTAACAACTGTACTGTATTGTACAAGGAATATAATGTAATACAGTCAGGAAGGTGTATCAAACAGCATGAGTATGTTATGTTCGAGGGGCCTATGATTTTGAAGACAGCCCAGAGTTAATATTTGCCATTGGTAAAATGTATTTTCTCTGAAAGTGGGTTTCAGTGCTGTTTCAATGCATTAGTTTCAAGGGCAATGAAGTTTTAATGTTAGTCTATTTTCATTGTGAGACTGCATTGCTTTAACAGATATTTATTAGGGTTTGTGCTGTAAAATGCAAAGTAAAACTTTCAAATGAAATCCTAAATCATCGCAGAACTAAAGCAGTATGCACATTAGTGTTTATGGTAAATGGGGCAAAATAACCAAGGAATGGGACATTGGAATGGCTGCAGGGGGGGGCTCCATTTGACCATGATTTTGTGAGGGGAGATAGCAAACTCACAGCCCCGGTTGAACTATACCTCTCGGTTATCCATATCTTTGCAGAATGAATAGATATTTGCTGCTTATTTTTGGTTTGTTCCTCATAAAATTTGTGGTTTTCTAGCAAATCATTTAGGAATGAAGCCATTAAATGACAGACATTGAGTTTCAGATGTCATAACCTTCAGAAAAATGCATGCTAATGCAAGACTGTCTTTAAGTTTATACAAGAGCAATTTTTAGTAGTGTTTATATGTTCCCCAATATATTTGGCCTTGTTCAGATTTCCTGCATTAAGAGGTTGAGAGGTACGTGCAAATCACTTTGTAGATTAGGAATATCCAAACATCTCAATTGTCCCCAATTCTGGCTCAAAATGTTGCTCTTCCCTAATAATCCCTCCTCCAAAATTGCAATTTTGGAAGAAAATGTGGAGGGTTTACAATTATTATAGATTACCTTTATTTCAGAAATGCATGTGGATGCTCATATTTTGTTAGCTGCTTCAAGTTAACTGTTAATATTAAAAAGGTGTCCCTTTTTTGACAGGTATTTTTGCATCACATTTTGGTCTGTTTTTCATAAAATTGTGGTTTTCTGGCAAATTAGTGGCAAGTCATTAAAGATTGAAGTTAGAAAATAATGGCAGACATTTGAGTTTCAGATTTTATACCCTTCAGAAAATTTGTACTAATGCAAGATCTACCGGTTCTATTTAAGTTAATAAGAGCAATATTTAAACATTGGCCTTATTTTTGGGCCTGTGTCCCACTTCTATGTATGGCTTTGTCCAGATTTCTTGCTCTGAAGTTGAGAGGTAGAAGTGTCAGAGCCATCACTGTCAGCCAGAGACATTTCAAATTATGACATACTTATTGCACCCCAGCCCCCATTGTAGTGGCTCGGAATGTGTCCAAGGAAGGCAAGGAGCAGTTATGCAGTGTAAGTGTGCAGGGTATTCCCCCATCCAAGGTAGATCACAACTACAACTGTGGCTTTTCATCTGTCCTTGATTTTGCAAAATGTTCTGGTTTTCTATCAGATTTTTATACTGTTGATTTATGCTTCTTATTATTCAGGAACTGCATGCTGTCACAGTGCCCTGTTCTGTTTAAGTAGCCATGGTTTAATGAACATCAGGTAAGCGTGTTGGAGATTGTAAGATGCAAGTAAGCTTTAGTAAGCTTGTCAGACATTGTAAGATGCAAGTAAGCTTTAGTAAGCATATTGGTAAAGAATTACCAGCAGTGAAAGCCTTTTCGTTGTTGCCATGCAGAGAATATTTACATAGCTAGATAATGTATAAGCCTTGGGTATTGACATGCATATGACAGTATTTGTAATAAAAGGACAGGATTACAGTATTTTCAGAAGCTCATTACATTTTATTGGAGACCAGTGTCTTATAGCAGTGTCTGTGTGTTAGTACACTTGTAGTTGGGTGGCTTTAATGGTATATGGTAAATAAGCATTGCTACCCTACTTAAAAGCAAAGCCCTGCAACAACTAGCTCCACACTGAAGTCAAAACACAATAGCTCTGGTGGGTAAATGTACTCTGTAGTAATCAAAAAAAGGCAAATGTTTGAAACAACTACAGCTTGTGTGCAAACACAATAGGTAGTGATGAAACAATGCTCTGCTAAAAATGCTTTAATGCTCCACATTGCTGAGCTGCAATCACTAGCTACCAGGATTTCACCCACTTCAGATCAAGCACGGTGCCATTCAGTGCAACCTTCCCAGAACTAATTCAAGTCTGACCAGAATTATTTGGTGTGTGTATAAGAGGGAGGTAGCATACCCCTCAGCTGTCCAGATTTTTGCCCCATATTCCTCTTAAAAAGGATTGAAGTTGCTAAATAATGAGACATTTCAGTTTTAGATGTCATGTCATTTAGAAAAATGCATACCAACACAAATCCTGTTACTCTTGCAATTTTCTAAGTTTCTGAGAGCCATATTTATAATCTGTCCCTATTTATTTTAGGCTTTGTCAAGATTTCTTGCACTAAGGGTGAGGCCTTGAGGGGTGTGGTATGTTTGTAAGAGAGAAAGTGAAATGCCCAAGTTAGAGTTAGCAGGTGGAATTTATTTTCAAGTGAATTTTCAAGGAACTGTGAGTTTTAAGGGACGTGAAGTTCACTGCTGCTCATGCCAAGTCTATTTACAAAATGTAAAGGCTTGAGGTTCTGTTCCTACAGCATATAAATTTGTATGCTGCAGTCCTCAGGATGTCCTCCTTTGGATGAGATGCCTAATAACTATGAACCTGTTTCAGCTTGTCATCCATTTTCTATTGCAATATACCAGCTTACCATTTTTTTAATTTAACATAGGCAATTTATTCTTTGACGGCAGCAGGCACTGAATTTGTAGATGAAACACTGAAATATACAGTTTTCTAGCAACAACATCTTCATTAGTTTCAGATATCTTTAATGTGGAATTATTCAGATTACTTTTACTTCGGCAGTGACACTCAAACAAGTGTTGCTGTATAATACAAGGGATATAATTCAATTATATATTATAATTAATACAATCAGGTAAATCAAATAAATTTTGCATGGCCCTAACGGTTTGCAAGGAGCCTATTCCTTGAAAACAGTTCAAAGGTAAATAACCTGCCACTGGCCAGATGCATTTTCTTTGAATGTGGGTTTCAATGCTGTTTCATTGAATGTGAGTTTCAAAAGTAGAGAAGCTTTAATGCCAAGTCTGTTTTCATTGTAAGACTATTGCTTTGTTTAGGTTTAGTAAATGTCTCAGTGTTTGGGCTATAATGTCTGAAATAAAAGTTGTAAATTAAATCCAACTGCCTGTAATCATTGTAGAACTAAAGCATAAAACAGTATGCACACAGATTTGAACAGTGTCTACAGTAAATGGGGAGAAATGGCCAAGTAATGGGACACTGGAATGGCTGTGTGGGCGGGGCTTGGAGTGGGTGGACTTGGGCGGGGCTGTGTTGGCAGGGGGCGGGGTGAGCTATGTGGGTGGGGCTCTGGGTTTGCACCCCCCTGCAAAAAATCCTGCGGGCTCCCTTGTCTACTTTATATGTAAAAATCGGCTCAGGGCCCATGAGCTTAAAAATGTCATTATTACATTTTAACATAGACCAATTATTAAAAATAATTTTCTTCACTACGTTTGCTGTTTCCCCATAAGTTAATACCATGGCCTGTGAAAAATCTTTACATTCACCCCTATTGGTTACCAACTGGTCACTACCCATGCCTAAAAGTGGAATGTATCTATCATTCCAAAGGGAACAAATTTCTTCCTTAATATTCGATACGAAGTCGGACGGATACCCCCTTTCCAAAAACATTTCCTTTACCTTATTCAATTCTTCCTCCACCAAACTAAAATCTGAACACATCCTCGCAACCCTCACCATCTGTCCTTTGACAATATTTCTCTTGGTATAAAATGGGTGGTTGCTGGAAAACTCTAAATAATCATTAGAAAAGGTGGGTTTCCTGTATACACATGATGTAAAACCTTCCTTAACATAGTCCTTAAAAATACTCACATCCAGGTAATCTATGTTATCCTTATTGCCATTGCCCGTGAATTTAAAATAATCACATAAATTATTAATATAGGTTCATAGGTTCATAGGTTGGTACTAGGCTATCAGGCCTAGGGCCTATACAAGCCTAGGCATAACAATTCCCTGGCTATTTCTTCCCACATTATTTACATTCCTGGACCCCTGTCTAGCAGGGCGTCTGACGTGATCCCTGGGGTGAATTTCCTTTCTCCCATCCAATCGTCAAGGTTCCTCTTGAAGAGGTCCAAAGAGGCACTCTGCTTGACATGTATGGGCAATCTATTCCAGAGTCTGGGGAGTCTCTGGGTCAGGAACCTATCCCTCCAGCATGTTTTGTTTATTGTGATGACAAGGTTTAGATCCCTGGAGCGTGTAGCTCTGAGGGATTGGGATTTCTTTAAGTGTAGCATGTCCAACAGCTCTGGGTTTGACATGGCCTTGTATGTTAAGCAGAGATCGCCTCTGAGTAGACGATATGCGACAGAGTATAGCTGGAGTTTTTTAAGGCGGTCAGCGTAGGGCATCTGCTTTAGGCCTGTGATTTTTTAGTGAGGTATTTCTGAGGCCTTTCCAGTTGTTGCAGATGTCTTGAGAGGTACATACCAAATGGGGCGTTGTATTCTATAATGGGTCTAATGAGGGATGAGTACAGTGGGACAATGACCTCCTTTTTTCTGGATGAAAAGCCCTTCGTGATGAGGTGTGCCACATAGAAGGATTTCCTGACTGTTGTGGTGATGTGGTTATCGAAGGTGAGACCACTGTCCACCTGTGTCCCTAAGTCTCTTATCACACTTTCTGTGTTTGGTGTACTGCCATCTATATGGTAATTCATGGATACATGTTTTTTCCAAAGGGATAACAATACATTTCTTGGCATTGAGCTTGAGCCCATGGCTCTGGCACCAAGCATCTGTTTCTGTAAGGCCCTTTTGTAGAGTATCCACATCATTTGGGGATTCAATAATGGCTCCCAGTTTGCAGTCATCTGCAAACTTTGTTAGCCAGAGTCCCTTAGTGTTGACCTGTACTTCAGAGAAGTAGATGCCAAACAAGAGCGCCCCAGGACTGAACCCTGAGGTACTCCACTTGTCACTTGTCTGGAGTTGGATTTGGAGTCGGCTACTTTTACAGTGTGGGTTCTATCAGTAAGCCATTTAGCAACCCATTGGGTGACATAGGGATTAATGCCCAACTTAGTAAGTTTATCTATGATTCCAGAGTGGGGGATGGTGTCAAAGGCCTTGGCAAGGTCTAGATAGGCTGTGTGGACCACCTTACCCTTGTCCATGGCTCTGGAGACTGATTCAAAGAAGTCAATCAGGTTCAGGAGACAAGATCGGCCCTTCACAAACCCAAACTGGGTGGGGTCCAGTGTTTGAAGGTTACCAATGTCTTTGTTTATAAGTTACATGATAATACGCTCCATGGCCTTGCAGATAAGGCTTGTCAGACTGATGGGACGGTAGTTTCCGGGATCCAAGGTGGATCCCCCCTTGTGGATTGGGATAACTGTAGCTCTGTGCCACTCAGTGGGCACGAAACCTGAGGTGAGGCTATGATTAAACATGACACTTAGGTGAGGTGCCAGTTCATATTGTAGTTCATGTAGTACACAGCCCGGGATGTCATCTGGTCCCATAGATGCTGTATTCTTGGCTTTAGAGAGTGCGTTTTGTACCTGTGTGGCCGTTATTACTGGAATTTGGCAATCTTCCGGTATTGAGATGGGCCATTTAGGGGTGAGAGGGGGTGAAGTTGGCACTGAATCGATCTGCCAGGATATTGGCAATATCCTTTGGATCAGTATATTTAATGCCATTCTGTTTTAGCTCAGCGCAGATCTGAGCATTGCCATTTAGATTCTTGACATAGTTATAGAATGCTTTGTGGTTGTCTTTGGAATCTTTGGCAATTTTATTTTCGTAACTAGCTTTGGAGGATTTTATGAGGCATCTCAGTTTCTTACTGAGGCCAGTAAGGGAGTTTTTTGCATCCTGGGATTTTCCTCTTTTCTGCAAAGTTTCTTCCTTTTGTTGTAAAGTTTGTTTATGGCAGGGGACCACCAGATTGGCTTCCTTTTTTGGATGAGAGCATTTTGGTTCTATTTGGGATGGCACGATTCATGCATGAGTGGATGTGCTCGTACAGTGCCTTAGTGTAGGATTCAGCAGTTGAACTTTCAGTTACCGTCTGCATGGGTGTTATGAAGTTTGTCACTTCTGACTTGAGTAGCATGAAGTTGGCTTTGGAGAAGTTTTTATGGTGGTTTCTTTACTGGGGGGTGGGGTGGGATGTGGATGTTAAGGGTGATTAGCTTATGGTCAGACCTGACTAACGAGGGGGTGACCATAGGTATGGAGCATTGATTTCCCATGTTGGTAATGACCAGGTCTAGGATATTGGAGCCCCTGGTGGGACTATGGATTAGTTGATCCAGGGCATTGGAATTTATGAATTCCAAGAACCGAAGGTGTTGGGACATGAGTAGTTTTCCCAGTTAATGGCAGGGTAGTTAAAATCACCCAGTATTAGGGTGTTTGGTTCTATCTTAATATTTTCCAGTATGTTTAGAAAGGTGTAGTGAGAATCTTGGGGTATGGTGGGGGATCTGTAGCAAGCTACAATTTGGATTGCAGTCTTACCTAGTGTTAGTTGCACTTGGAGAATTTCAGACACATTGTGTTGGCCAACTAGCCTGGTGGTGTGAATATCCTTGGTGAATATTGACATTCCTCCACCTTTAGTGTTTCGGTCCTGGTTTGGTGGCCGAAAAGTGTGGTAAGAGTTGTAGCCTGGTATTGCAGGGGTGCTCTCTGGAGCCTTGAACCAGGTCTCAGTTACTGCACAGATATCGATGTTCTCCATATACTCCATAAAAGCTTGGTAACATTTATCATTTTTCCATAAAATAAATAGGTCATCTAAAAATCTAAAATATAGTGACCATTCATCCTTAAAGGGTGAAGAAAACAGAAATCTGTTCTCCCACTCATATAGGACCATGTTAGCAAAAATTGGAGCGCAGCTGTTACCCATTGCTACCCCTTGGGTTTGCTTCTAGAATTCCCCTTCAAATGTGAAGACGTTATTCTTCAAAATAATTTCCATAAGTTCTATCAAAAAATTAATCATTTTACCCCCTAAATTACTGTATTTTACCAAAATATCCTCAAAAAATTCTAATCCTATTTCGTGGGGTATTGATGTAAATAAATCCACTACGTCTGTAGTGGAGAAATAGCATTCCTTATTAAAATAATCATTCTTTATTTGCTTTAAAAAATCCCACGAGTCTTTGAGGATGTGATCCACAGGTTTCACTGATTGTTTCACTAACCGGTCAATAAACACTCCTAAGGGGTACGTAATGCTATTCTTACCTGCTATGATCAATCTATAAGGTGGGTCCTTAGCATCCTTATGTGTTTTTGGAATCCCAAAGCAAACTGGTATGATGGGGTGTTCAACATGTAAAAAATTGTAAACCTCTTCATTGATAATGCCCTGTAATAATGCGTCCTCCAAGAAGTAATTGATTTTTCTATAACATATATTAATTTCGTTCCTAGACATTGTGTCATATTTGTTTGTATCTGTTAGTATGCTGGTTATCTTGTTGTTGTAATCTACTGTGTTAACTATAGCCATACCTCCCCCTTTATCTGGCTTCATAAATCTAACCTCCACGTTATTCCTCAATTCATATAATAGTTTGCTTTCAGCCTTAGTGATATTCTGCTTCTTATACACATGTTTATTGAGACTCTGATAAATCTCTTGTTCAGTGATTTTTTCAAAATTATGTAAAACTGGGATGAGGGGTGGATTCCAGCAACTTTTCTTATAGGTAATGGCTTTCTGGTTGTTAAATTCTTGCAGCTTATCTTTAAATAAACATTTGAAATTTAGTTTCCTCACAAACAATCTAAATTCAGTGAGAATTTTACTAATATCTGTTTTTTTGGAGGGTACGAACTTTAACCCCTTCATTAATAGATGGAACAAATCTTTACTTAGTGGAAAAGCTGCATAATTAAAATTTCTAAAACCCTTGAACACAAAGGTTATACCATCATTAGTTACTATGTCATTTCCAACTTTTTCATTACTCATTGGTAACTGTTCTTCCTCTGGTAAGACTGGTTCCGATGGTTTAATCTTCCACCCCCTTCCCCCCTGGGTACTAAAAAAACTTTTTCCTGTCTATTTTGATTTCTATTAAATATTCTTTTGGATCTACGTAAGGGTGGAAACTCTGTGTCATAATTATTAATATTTTCAAATAAATCATTACTCTCCCTGTGCTCATGTTGTGGTTGTCTAGTGCCCTTAACATCAGTTCCATAATATGCTTTTGGAAAAATATAAGCCAAATTGTTTCTATATTCATATTCGTCTCTGGATAATTTTTTTCTTTTTTCTCAAAATGTTATTATTTAACTCATTTTCTACTTTATCAAATATCACATTGTACCTGAATGCAAAATGATTGAACTGTGCATCATCCATAATGTTAATATTCAACTCATCCACTTCATTCAAAAGTAAATTAATTATTTTATTATTCAAATTAATAATAAAATCCATGAGCTCCATTCCATGCCTATCAGACATGCACAGTTGTTCCTCACACTCAGGGTCTGATTTTTTCAGACAGTTGGGAAATTTAAACATACGTAGCCCCTTAGGGACTCTTTTACAATTTATACATTCTTTAAGATATGAATTGTCACATTGCAGAGCTCTAATCTTGTGCAGTTTAGTCTCTAAAGTCAATAACTTGCCATCCATACTGTTCTTATCAGTAAAAAAATTACTATTACCAAAAAATGAATGTTCATGACTAGTCCATTCCTTTAAACGATCCACATATGCAGGTACAGGATATTGAGTAATATTTGCTCCATTTACGACGTTCCTTGATCCTTTATCAAATTGGTTCTTGTTGCTTTCTAAATTTAGAGGCATATCGCCCCTGTTAAGAACTCCAACACCCGAACGCTGGGTTGTAACATCCACCACGCGTTGAGCACTGTCGCCTGCTCCTTTAGCTCGGGAACCAGGAAGTGTTACTTCTTTTGTATTCCCCTGTGCACCAGAGGAATTTGTAGCACCACTGTTTCCACTTTGAAGCCTGGATACGGCTTCTTGGAGATCATTCACCTTCTCAGTCAATGCCATAACTAGATTCAATAAATTAATCTCGTCACTTGAAGCGGATTTCTGACCACATGGAAAGTCAGAAAATCCGACTTCATCCTCGAATACTGGGGATAAATCAGTACCCTCCATTAGAACTCACGCAAATGTCTTGTAGGCACACAGTAACAAAAACCAAGTCCAAAAGGAAACACACCGCCAGCAGTAAAAAAAACGACCAAAACTCAATAGCAAGGCTGCTGAGAAGCCAATAACAAGTCCATCTGTTCCCAAAAGGATATAATTTTATTTAACAAAACACAGCTAAAAAAATTAGTGATAAGCACTTTCGTCACCAGGACTTCAACAGATCTGATAGTGCTTAATGCATAAGCAGTTTAAATACTAAAAAAGACATCATGTGACTAAGACACGTACATTAATTAGTTAAAATGTCTTTCAACAGTTAAAAATAAAAGATAAAAAGTATTGAAACACATAAATACAAGTAGCATACTCTAAAAAAGCATGTAAAGATGTGTACAGAGGTAAAAAAATATATAAAGTAGTCATAACATTACCTATACTAAATGATGCAAAATTACACTATAAAATACTGGCCCTAAGCCGATTTTTACATATAAAGTAGATTTCAACTTAAAGTTCTTGTTAGAACATAAAATGAAAACAAATACCAACAAGAAGACAGGCACTCGTAAATGTGGTTGCTGTGATTACTGTTCTTTTATTAATGAAAAAGAATCCATGAAGTTAGAGCCCTTTGATTTGGATATTTGTTTCGTACAAGGTTCTTGTGTTTCCACGGGGTTAGTCTATTTGGCTTCTTGTATGGTTTGCACTTGTTATTATGTGGGAAAGGCAGAAAGGAAGCTTAACCATAGGATATACGAACATCTTTATAGTATTAACAAGAATGATGATAAAAATGCTTTAAGTAAACACATTATGGCAAATCCCAATCATAGTTTCAAGTTTGCCATTTTGGAGATAGTGCCCAAGAATGTAAGAGGGGGTGATTGGA
Source organism: Protopterus annectens (assembly GCF_019279795.1). NCBI lineage: Eukaryota > Metazoa > Chordata > Ceratodontiformes > Protopteridae > Protopterus > Protopterus annectens. Next base: position 696,508,134 of record NC_056736.1, read on the forward strand.
AGAATCAACTATTTAGGGCAGAATCCAAATGGCAATTCAAATTAAATTCCACCTTTTTTCCAGGGCTTAATGAAAATATTAGCATTAAACCTGAATTAAAATATAGGGCCAGTATTTTATAGTGTAATTTTGCATCATTTAGTATAGGTAATGTTATGACTACTTTATATATTTTTTTACCTCTGTACACATCTTTACATGCTTTTTTAGAGTATGCTACTTGTATTTATGTGTTTCAATACTTTTTATCTTTTATTTTTAACTGTTGAAAGGCATTTTAACTAATTAATGTACGTGTCTTAGTCACATGATGTCTTTTTTAGTATTTAAACTGCTTATGCATTAAGCACTATCAGATCTGTTGAAGTCCTGGTGACGAAAGCGCTTATCACTAATTTTTTTAGCTGTGTTTTGTTAAATAAAATTATATCCTTTTGGGAACAGATGGACTTGTTATTGGCTTCTCAGCAGCCTTGCTATTGAGTTTTGGTCGTTTTTTTACTGCTGGCGGTGTGTTTCCTTTTGGACCACTTCAACTAAACCAGATTCCTGAACTACTTTGGTCAACAGTAGCCACCCGCATTTTCAAGTGGCATGGTCAACATTATTTGGTGTTAGTAGACTCATTCAAATTGGTTTGAGATTGACCTACTTCCTAATCTAGCATCCAATACTTTCATTACTAAGATGAAGCGTCAATTTGCCGTCCATGGTAGTCTGCACAAAATTATTTCTGACAATGGCACACAGTTAACAAGCCAACAGTTCAAAAGATTTGCTGAAGAATGGAACTTTACTCATGTCACGAGTAGCCCTGAGTATCTGCAGTCAAATGGTTTGGCAGAACATGCAGTTTAAAGTGCAAAACAGTTACTAGAGAAGTCAAAACAAGATAATAGTGATATTTTCCTGAATCTCCTGAATCTCAGAAATTCTCCTCATGATAAACATCTTGATTCACCTGCTCAGAGACTTCTGTCAAGACAAACCAGAACCACATTACCAGTCAGTAGTCAATTGTTGGTTGGCTATATCAAGAACAACAGGTCAGTGAAAACCAGTCTGTTGAAGAAGCATTTAACCCAGAAGTCCTACTATAAGACCAGCATATTGCTCGATACATTACGAGAAGAAGTGGTAAGGATGTAAATGTCCAAGGTTATGATCGGATTGGAGTCATGAAGAGTATTTGCCCAGAGCCAAGATCGTACATTTTGGAATCACAAGGAACAGAGTTTAGGCAGAATGAGAACCATTTGATGCCGATCTCTGGGCCTATACCACACCACATAGCCTGTGAGAAATGCTCTTCGAGTGAGTTATCCTGTGGTCCAATTCCAGAGGAAGTTCCAGAGGATATTCCCATTCCTGTGATGAATCCTGAAGTTCCTGAGTTGTTCACCAAAGACTGTTCTTGTTGCTAAATTCAGTTCAGATTGTTATATTACAAGATCAGATTGTATCTTCAGACCATGTAACAGATACACGGCAACTTAGACATGAGCACTGTGTTTGATTAGCACTGTGTTTGATTTCTAATGTCTGTAATAATGCATGTCTAACTCCAGTGTTGTTTTTACTAAGGGCAATCTTTTTAAAAGGGAGGATATAGGTCAATGTGTGTGTATGCATCTTTAAGAAGCTATCCAAGGATTTGCACAAGTGTATAAATACTGAGCACGTGAGCCTGATTGTCATTTTGTAGTAAGCTGTTGAGATGTAAGCATGTATGTCTGTAAGGTCTGTTAATCATTTTGTTTATATTTTATGATGCTGCTATCCATTCTGATGTGTTTATATGTATTAAAGCATCTAAACAAAATACCCCGTCTGCTTGTCATCTATGTTAGAGAGTGACAAGCAACAAAACCTATAAAAATAACCACAAAATCCCCATGTTCTTAAAAGAGGGAGGGAGTGAGGTCGGGCAAGTAACAAGCTCATGCCAAAATCTGATCCCGTACCCAGTTACACTCACACAAAACCAGTTAAGCCCCTCCTTACATTTACCTCATTTCCTCCCAACCCTGCTACTTTCCAAATTTAACCCTTCCATCCGCACCACACTAACTAACTTTCATCCACTACCATCTTAACTCCCATTAGTATTCCTACCTTCCATCCCCACCACACTAACTAACTTTCATCCACTACCATCTTAACTCCCATTAGTATTCCTACCTTCCATCCCCCCACACTAACTAACTTTCATCCACTACCATCTTAACTCCCATTAGTATTCCTACCTTCCATCCCCACCACACTAACTGACTTTCATCCACTACCATTTTAACTCCCATTAGTATTCCTACCTTCCATCCCCCCACACTAACTGACTTTCATCCACTACCATCTTAACTCCCATTAGTATTCCTACCTTCCATCCCCCCACACTAACTGACGTTCATCCACTACCATTTTAACTCCCATTAGTATTCCTACCTGCCCACACCCAAAAATGTCCCTGGCAAATTGGTTTGTTCCCAAACCTCATTTTCCCTGGTCCCCTTCAATAAACACTCCACAGGAAATGACATTTGATGATCTTTATTAAACTTCCATAAACATAATCTTATTGACCAATATTTTAATTTATTAATCACAGCATGAACATCCATATAAACACTTACTAAGGCAGCATAACCCACTCACCCTAACCAAATAAGCAAAGTCCTCACCTCTGTTTGCTTACTTTTACTTATCAAGCAGCATCCCGCCACTCACTTTCATTCCCCAACTCATTGACTTAAACATCCAACACCAGAGGAGGAACAGAAGAGGGACAAGCCTGCCTCTCTTCTCCATCAATCATCTGACACAGGCTGTTCCCCCTCATTCACTCCAAAACCTTCACCAAACCCTACAAAAGCAAACCTAAATATACATTAAAGAGGTCCAAACCACAAACTGGATCCCTGTCATCAACATCCCAATGCCCTATCATATAAATTCCTAAAGCAACCAGTTGCCTAACTAGCCTAAAAGCCCTCTTCAAAGCTAACATGACCATGGTACTACCTCCAACCACATAATAAACACACCTGGTATAACTTCTTTAAAGTAACAGATTCTCACTCATCATAACTACCAACAGTAGCTTTGGAATTACTTCCAGAGCATTACCTGACAAATGTACCATCAGGACTCAAAGGAGCCCAATGTAAGCCAGTCACTGTACTCAGGTATCTAATTTAAGACAAGAAAGCATTTGATGACCAACAATCTACCCTCTTAATGGCTTCAGCTGATCTGCCTTCCCTCGCTAAATACGATAACCTTCCAATGTGCAAAGAATGAGTGGAAAACCTCTCTCCCAGAAAACCAAAACACTGAAAAGCTCTCCTCATCAATGATTACACATCATTCTCTTGCCCACTACCACTCAAAACGAAGTCCTGAGGACTCCCAACATGAGACCACAGCAACCTCTTAGCCTAACCCACCAAATACAACCAACAATTCCTCTCCTTTCCCAATACTATCTGCCTGCCATTCCCCAACTGAAGCATTTTAAATCGACACAACCAGCTCTGTATGGAGACAAAATACACCAAACTAGTGACCAACAACTCTGACACCCTAAGAACTCCATAATAAATCCATAAAGCAAACGTCACACATGAAGTATAGTTCAATGAATCTCCAATTACCAATGCTAATCCCTGCAACAAAACCTTCAAAACCTGTCAATGGCCATTACCTGTCAGTCTTCACAGTATCAACCCTTCCCCAACCCTTCAACAGATGAACCACAACACAGAATTCAGTAAAGTCATGTAACCCAGCCACCTGTGCAGCTATACTAATTACAGCTAAGTCCACTTTATTCCCAAGCCTGAACCAAATATTTCAACCAAAATCCTTCCAACCAAACTCATTTCTCCTCAAGCAGCTGCAATACAAATTTACCAAAATCTTGCAATGCCCTACCATACACCTACCATTCAAAAGCTGCCCAGGATTCCTGAGCCAAGTATCTGATTATTCCAGGCAAACCTAACACAGCTGGTCTGCCAATACTATTGGCTCAGACCACTACCAGATTACCCGAATGAAAATGAACCCTTTTCTCCTGCAACTTCTCCTGCTATAACTTCGATGCCAGCCAAATTGGAACTAACTCCAAACAAGCAACATCCCTCCTCCAATCGTCCTTCCATCTTGCTGACCAGTGAGCCACAAACCATTCCTCCCCAAATATGCCACATCCCAATATTTATTGCCACATCTGTAAACAATTGCAAATCTCCTTGAGCAACCCAATCTGCCTGCTAAAAAGCCATGCCATTAACTGCTCCAAAAAAGGCAACTATAATGCTAAATCAGCAAGCGCCAAGTTATTAACCCTCACCCAGTGATGTTTGCTTTCCTCAATTTAGCAAAAAGGCCACAAACCCACACAAGAAATGACCATGGTGAACTGCCCAACATGCAAAATTTAGGAGCCTGAAGAGCTCTATGACATCCTTAATTCGCACCTTGTCCTTGGATTTCACCCACCAAATCTTTTCTTTCAAATGTGTTATTTTAAATCTGGTAAACAAAACAAACCATGGTCTGTATCCAATAGTAGTCCCAGAAACAATGCCTTGTTTGGGCCTTCTAACTTCTGTCTAGCCAACAGAACACCTAGTTCCTCACACATCCCCAAAAACACACGCATACCTTCCAGTGCTCCATCAAACACTTCACCTACTCTTAAGAAGTTATCCAAATAACATACCACCTTCTGACTGCCCACCCACTGCTGCTAAATCCAATGGAGGGCAGTGCTAAACCCCCTCAAAGTAATACAGTCCACCAAGTATCCCCTCAGCATAGCCTTGCCGGGTCTATATTATAACTTCGAAGATGTAAAACTTTGAATGTTATAACATCGAACCCACTACATCGAAGGATGAAAATAGCAAAGCCCTGGAACATCAAAATTTTACCTAGGGCAAGATTTTGGTGGGCTGTTCTGTGGCTTCGCTATTTCCTCCACTGTGCTAAGAGAGTTACGGACCTTAGGGTTAGGGTGCGGGTTAAGGTAAGTGGATAATTTGTAATGTATGTATGGTATAGTGTAGGGTTGGGTTTTGTTAACTGTATGTGTGTGTGTATTAATTAATTTGTTTGTGTACAGTTTTGTAAGGTATGTGTGCAATAGTTACAGACCTTAGGGTTAGGGTGCGGGTTAAGGTAAGTGGATAGTTAGTAATGTATGTATGGTTTAGTGTAGGGTTGGGTTTTGTTAACTGTATGTGTGTGGTTTATTTATTTTGGTGTGCTTGTGTTGTGTGTATGTTTCTCGGAACAGCAAATTTTTTCCCTGGGAAAAAATTTGCTATTCTGAGCATTCAATGTTATCATAATTCGAAATTCCAAGTTTGAACTTATGGTGTTCGATATTTTGGAATTTCGAATATATGATATAGACCCAGCCTAGACAAAGTAAAACTTAAACTCTATTACCATGCCCAGCTATGGCCACTCTTCCTTCCAAACTGGTAATAAACAAAAAATGGACTCAATATCTACCTTCACCAACCATGGTTCGTAAACTCCTGAATGACCTGCACTGTATCATCCAAAGATGCATAACTGACTTTGTGTCATCTCCTGAAATAAAATAATTCACATAATTCCCCTCAGGATAAGATAAATAGTGAATGAAACGGAATTCCCTGCCACTTTCTTAGGAACCAACCCCAATGGAGAAACCTTAAAGCTGTTAAAGGGAGGAATATCAAATGAACCCAATAACCTACCCACCCAGAATTCCTACTCCACAAAGCCTTCCAAAATCTCTTCCTTTCCCTGCAAGGAATGCAGATTACTACAAATTGACTCCTACCATCATACCCTTGATTTATTTTATTTATTAAATTTATTTATTTATTTATTTTATGTTTGTTTACCAGGATAGTTCAATTGGGTGAGAGATCCATTTTAAGCAGAGGCCCGGGGGGGGGGGGCCCACAAGATACAGAGAATATTAGTTGCAATTGTCAAAGAAAAAGGAAAAAAAAACATATATAGCCATAATAATAGTTACAATTTTCAACAAGAAAAATCATAACATTTAGAGGAAACATAACCACAACTGAAAAAAATATGTAATTTAACTAAACATAGCTTGGGTTTTATATATGAACAGATAAGAGTACGTGTTAGTGAAGAAGTGTAGAAGTAGGAGATGAAAGGTTTACTTAGTCAGTTTGAATATGTTGACAGGAATGCATCCTGGAGAGTGGGGGTGGAGATAGTGACCAGGATTTAGGCAAGACCCAAGCCAGTTCTTAAAAAGATGGGACTTAAGCAGTGATTTGCATTTTTGAGGGATAGTTGTCGTTAGTATATGTTGTGGGGTCAGATTTGATATCTTGGAGATACTATTGGAGTGGAGAGAATCACCATAGAAGTTGTTAGGTCTTGTAACTTGTAGCAGAAGCTTGTCAGAGGATCTAAGTTGTCTTGTATTAGATTGGGGTTGAAGTACGTTTTGGAGAGATGGACACTTTTTGGATTGATATACTGTGGGCTGTTGTAAGGTGGGTGATGATAAGGAGGTTAGGTAGTTGCAACAATCTTAGATGTTTTAAGGCACTGCAATGATGTGTTCTATATGGGGAGTTGCTAGCAAATCTAGCAATCTTGTTATAGCAAGCTTCTAGTCCTGTTAAATCAGTTTCTTTAAGCTAGTGAAAAAGGCAGAGGCTTAGAGGAGGGGAGATAGTAAAGGGGTCCAAGCAATAACATTGTTTACTGAAGTCAGTGAGATATGGTTTTGATCTGTAGAGAAAGCCTAATTTTGTGTGGACTTTATAGTAGTTGACAGATGTTTATCAAATGTCATGTTATTGTCAATTGTGATGCCAAGTAAATTGCAGTTTGACACTGGTTCAATTTTTGTGTTGTTAGAAAGAGGGAGAGAGGTGGTCAGTGGACATCTTATTTGAGAAGATCATTAATTTTGTTTTATTGAGGTTCAGTATTAGTTGGGAGGTAGTAAGCCAAGATTCTACTGCCGACAATGAGAGCTGTATTTTTTCTTGGAGTTTAACAAGTGAAGAAGCTGCACAGATGAGTGCGGAGTCATCAGTGTATTGTGAGTTAATAGAAAATCCCTCAGAAAATCCATCTATAAATTCATCCGCAACTGCTGAATCAGGAAATTGCATGAGCAGCTGATGCAATATCTGTACGTTAATGGGAAAATGCGCCTGATGGTCTTCCCTTTTGATCCATGAAAAAACACTCCCATTCTCCACCCCTGAAAATCCCCCCTACCCTGACTACCCGGAAATGCAGGAAATGACAAAGGTAACACACCCGAGTCAGGCTCCTGCAAACTCAAATTTATCAATGTGCCTTCATGTTTGTCACCTGCACAGCTAAATACATACCCATGCACTTAGAACAGATGTGTGAAAACCTACACGCCACCCACAAGCAACACCCCACATTAAAGGAGCACCATACTCCTGTCCCAACCCTCCTTAAGTTAGCCTTGGCGCATTTAGGAGGGGTTTAATCTATCATAGCAGTTAGCCAAATTACAGGATGTCTCACAACCCGATGCAGTGATTGATCTACCACCTTCCACTTTCAAAACCTTTGATCGTACCATAACCAGGCATTCCCCACCCACAGACACTGTGCCTCATAGGTTGTGAGAAAATAAGCCAAGAGTGGTAAGGCCAAGGCAATAGCCTTCTCCAACTAAACCACCATGGAATAAATGAAGCCTAACACCCAGTTGTCCCATGTCCTTGTGTCCATTTTTCCTGTAGTTTTTGTTCTAGTGGAATGATGCCCTGTCTCGAGCAATGTTTAAGTATTGTTTATAAATACTAGGATATGTTTAAACAACTTCCAGGGGCCTCCAAGGTATTTGATGAACTTTTGAAACTTGTATACAATAAAGAAAGACAGACAGGGCATAATTCCTCTAGAACAAAACCCGTAGGAAAAACAGGCACATATAATTTTGGCACCTGTAAGCAGTGTCCTTATGTCGCTAATGTAGCATCTATTAACATTCCTTCGAGGAATAGATGTATTAGTTCTCTACGGTATTTTAACTGTAATAGCATTGGAGTGGTATACCTTGCTATATGTGATAACTGTGGTTCATTTTATGTGGGAAAAATGGAAAGATCCCTAAGAAAAACAGATATATGAGCATCTGTATGACATTAGCAAAAATAAGGAGACTAATGCCCTGACAAAAGACATTGCTACATGTAGTAATGGTCAGTTCAAATTTTATGCATTGGAACAAGTTCAAAAGGACCATAGGGAAGACCATTGGGAGGATACCCTGGAGTATAGAAAGTTATTTTGGCAATTGTCTGTTGAAGCTAATCATACCCCAGGTTTAAATTAAACAATCTCTTTATTACCAGTTTTAAAGTTAAGATCAGCTAAGTTGTAATGTACAGTACGAGTTTAAAATATTACATAATTTTGTACGTTTGTATTTTATATATTTCATAGATTTCATGTTCGTAATTGTTATCAATTGATTAGGGTAATTTTATTACATCATTTACCAATTAAGCTGGTGTGGATATGTATTTTTAAATGCAGTTCTGATAAAGTCCTGAGTGTATTTTGGACAAAAGCACTTTTACCTGCAGTTTATTTTCATTTTCTTTCACCCCTGAATAAAATCGAAAACAGACAGTCATTGTTTATTTTATTGGTTCTTTGTCACTGAACTGAGGTTTATCGGTCTGAGGACATATTTTCTTTGTATTTTTGGTAATACTGCCTCGCCTCTTGCATGGTATCGGGTGGGATTGTGAACATTGTACCATGGTTTATATTCTGTGCGCGTGGCTACTCCTAGATGTACCACGTCTTTGTTTTCTTCAAGGAAGTGAAGTAGCCAACCACTGATGAGATACGGTGCACCACATGTGAGGATTGTACGTGAATGTTAATATACTGTATGGAGTTAATAAAGTAATAAAAAAGGCGCAGCAAAAGCGCTTAACTTTTGAAGTAAATACTCTTTTGCAAAAACTCAATCTCTCACTAGCTCAGCTGTTGATAGGCAAAGAGTAAGAAACAGGTCACCCACTTTATCTACTTTGCTGAAACTAGAAAATCCACACACATAATAGTGATGGAGGAAAGAAATCATCAGTGACTGAAAATCTCTAACGAGAGACACTACAGAGGACTACTTTCCTTACAGGATGGAAACAAAGTCAGAATCCAGAAACCGTGGGAAAGTTTGCATCCTGAAAATGAAAGAATCAGTGATGCAGATAAACCCTGTTCCTTTCTGCTTTGAGGGGAAGGTTCTAAGCTGTGCATAAGAAATTAAAGATATTTCAGCATGGTAGAAACATCAAAGTTTAAGTTTCAGGAAGACGAGCCAAGTATCCTGTTGCATAATAAATAAAGACTGTGAAAATGGTGATGGTCTAAAATTGCTGAGAAACTCCTAAAATTGTGTCTCCAAATGAAGGTGTTTTGTAGAAAGAGCTCTCTGAAAACTAAGACCAGAAGTCCAGTTTAAAAAGTCCTATAAAATGTATCAGATAATGAAGAATAAAAGAAACCAGATAGAAGAAAGCTGTGGTGGCTGTATTACCTAAAGATGGTAAAGACCCATCAGACCCAGTTTCATATAGACCCATTTCAGTTTTAAACCATGATTATAAAGTGGTTATGTCTATACTAGTTAAAAGAAAGGAAAAATTGATAGATGTAGATCAATGTGGTTTTGTAGAAGGAAGGCAAACATTTGACAACATTAATAGAGCAATGACGGTCCAGAGGGAAGCAGAATGTAAGAAAATACTGCTGTTGTTGGTGGGTCTTCATTCTGACAAAACATTTGACAGAGTAAGTGGGATTTTATGAGTAGGGCAATGGAAGCAGTTCCAATCCCTGATACAACCATAAAGTTAATGGGGAGGATATATGAAGGACCAGAGGCAAGAATTAAAATGGGAGACAAGGGTCCTCTCTGATAAGTTGCTTTTGAACAGAGGAACTACGCAGGTGTGTTCTCATTCCCCTTTGGAACTTGCTATATATTTAGAGCCATTGCAAAGAAAATAAGAGACTCAGAAATCCAATGATATAATTGATATGGTAATCAAGAAGTGTTGGCTTTATTTGCAGGTGATATTATTTTGCACCTGATAAAACCAGAAAAGGACATTTCAGTGCTGTGAAACATTTTGAGATGAGAAATCTTTTCAGGATATATAATTAATGCAAATAAAACAAAGGCTATAGCCATAAACTAAGTACTACTCATGAACTGGTTCAGCAGTATTTATGGGACACATTAAGATGAAGTATGTAAGTACATGGATTAAAAAGGATTTTGTTATGGCAGCTAAGGATGTGTGGGTATAAGCTAAACAAAAGATAAAACAAATGGAAAACTGAAAGCTGTTGTTTATGGATATGAATAGTGATATACAAACAGTGAAAGTGTTTTTAGTCCTGTCAGTTTTTTTCCAGACATCTTTATTAAATTTACAGATATAACAAAGGCAATCTTACATTTATATAAATGAAAAACATACAAAATGATATTGCTTTAGTTGCAAGCAGTTTACATCACAGACACCACTGAAACAACTGTAGTTGTAAACATTATATATCACTTATAAACCATCCAGTCATTGTCAGTTAAGTGTTATATAGCTCATTCAAATCCTGCCTCTTAAACCTTGTTCATGCTCTGCATATACTGTTCCCATAATTCCCATTTTTTCTATGTAGTTTGCTCCTTCCCTTTTCTAAAGATCGCAATTCCAGTTGTTTTCTCTCTGTTACTATATTCACTACTTCTACTAAAGTTGGTCTAGACTTTGAATTCCATTTTCTAGTAATTGCTTTTTTGTTTGACAGCTACCATAATTTTATTTTATTTTTATTTATTTTATTTTACATTTGTTGATTGGGTTGTTCTGGCTGAGCCAAAGGCTCATTTTCAGTAGAGATCCAGGGAGAAAAGCTCCTTATTTTTGATATAATATTACATAAAAACATTTGTTACAGAATCAGTTGAAATTAACATCCAGAGTATAAAGAAACATACATATGTGTAGATTCATAGTAAAAAACATTATGAGCTTTAGTAAGACATCTTTAAACAATTTAATTTATACATTTGGTGGATATAAGTTTCATATGTTAAGGTAGGTGATAGTAGGGGACTGAGGGAGGGGAAAGAAGAGAGGAGAGTAAGGAGGGGGAGTAGAGAGAGGAGAAGTAGATGTTAAAAGATAGGGGATATTCACGGTGGATGACCAGTTTTCCATAAGATATTTTTGCACAGCAGTTTTGAATTGTTTGGGATGATCAAGTGATCTAATTTCTAGGGGTAGTTGGTCCCAGGAAGTGGCAGGGTTATAGCTGTAGAGTAAGCATCCCATTTTGGTCTTTGGTTTACAAATCTGTAGTAAGTCTTGGACAGAGCTACGTAATGGCCTTGCAGGGGTGTATTTTGTTATAATAGTGATAAGGTTGGGACAGTAGTTAGACTGATATAAGATAGAATGGATGATCTTAAGTTGATGCATTTTTAAAAGATGGGGGAATTCTAGCCAGTTAAGTTGCTTTAAAGTATCACAATGGTGAGATTTGTAGGGTAGATTGATAGCAAATCTGGCAGCCTTATTGTAGGTGGCTTCTAGTTTGGTGAGAAGAGATGAGTTTAGATTAGTAAGTAGATGGCAGCTATAAAGGAGAGTGGGTATTAGAAAAGTATGAGAAAGGGTTTCTCTAGCTGAGTTAGTTAAGTATTTCTTGTTTCGATAAAGGTGTCCAAGTTTCTGATGGGTAGTGGTTACATGTAAATCAAACTTTAGCTGGTCATCTATGGTGACTCCTAGTAATTTAGTGCTAGGTTCGGGTGTTATAATGGTATTGTTACTGGATTGTATTGCAAATGTGGATTTAAGATTTGTTACGTTTTTGGGGAGAAAGAGAAGGAGTTTGGTTTTCTTGGGGTTGAGTATTAATTTATTGTTACTAAGCCATGTCTCTATGGTATTGAAGGAAGCCTGCGTAGTAGAGAATAGGTCTAAAGGAGTATCAGCAATGGTGATCACTGTGGAGTCATCAGCATATTGTATAAGTGTTGATTGGGGACAGGAGGTGTGTAATAGATTGGTGAAAATATTGAAGAGTAATGGGCCAAGGAAAGAGCCTTGGGGTACACCCATTTGTACGGTAAGGGGAGGGGACAAAGCTGAAAGCCATTTGACAGATTGCTGTCGGTTGGAGAGATAACTGGAGAACCAAGAGATAGTAGAAGAGGAGAAACTGAGTTTGGTTAGTTTGTCCAAGAGAAGGAGGTGGGAGACAGTGTCAAAAGCTTTGGGGAGGTCCAGAAAGCGGCATGATACAAGTTTGTTTGAGTCCCTGGCAAGAGATATGGTATTGGTGAAGGATATTAGAGCAGTGGTTGTACTATGTTTGCGAAGTAACCCATGCTGTGTGAGTGTAAGAAGATTTTCTGCAAGATGATATTGCATAACTTGTTTGTGTATACATTTTTCTAAGATTTTTGAGAGGGGTGATAGTATGGCAATTGGTCTAAAGTTAGTTATATCTGAGGATTTTCCCCCTTTGTGAATGGGTAGTGTACAGAATTTTTTCCAGGTTGTAGGAACATAAGACTCAGATATGGAGCAGTTTACCAGTATAGTAACTGGGTAGGTAAGGGGTTCAGAGGCAGCCTGTAGGAAAATTGAGGGGAGGTTATCAGCTGATGGTAAGCAGGGCTTTAGTTTGGAGTGTAGAGATTGTATGTAGCTCCTAGAGACTGCTTTGCGGGAGAAGTAGATTGGAGGGTTGTGTGACAATTTACGTTATTGTTATCGGGGAGGGAATTAATTATGGTGGTAATTGAGTCAATGGAATGAGTATTAAACTTGGAGGCTATTACTTCAGGGGTGTCTTGTGGACAGGGGTTAGGAGGAGAGGGGTTTCCAGGGTGTAATATTTGATTAATAGTGCTCCAGAATTTTTTGCTATTGGATTTGAGGGTAGAGGGAGGGTTAGTATAGAAGTTATTTTTGTCTTGTTGTACAGGTTTATGGATTTTGTTCCTGAGTTCTTTATAGGTCTGGAGAATGGAAGGGGTCTTAGTTTTAGACAATCATTTCCAGATTCTATCTCGGTTTTTCATAAGGGTTAGGGTTGTTTTAGAGAGCCAGGGGGCTGTTTTGGATTTGATTTTGACTGTGCAGAAAGGAGCATGGGAGTTTAAAATGTCAAGGAAGATGGTGTTGAAAGAGAACACAGCTTCATCGAGGGGGAGAGTCTTTAGATGTGACCAGTTGATTTTAGAGAGTGTGTCTATAAAGGTGTTGGGGCAGAAGGATTTAAGTTTGTGAGTAGTAATATACTTGTGAGATTTGTTAAAAAGGGGTGAGTATCTAGTTACAGTCACAGTGCAGTGGTCACTGAGAACATTAGGGATGTCTGAGGATTATGGTAGTTTTGTGGATGGGAGACTAGGACCCAAGTGAGGAGGGAGGTGGAGGTGTAGGATTTATTGATATAGGTTGGAGCAGTGATTAATTGTTTGAACCCATACAAGTTAATAGAGGATGGTGAGTTTGGCATCTGGAGTTAGAGCCAGTCAATGTTTATGTCACCTAATATGATGGTTTCATTATTTAAGGTCTGTGATATGTAGGATAAGATGTCTTCGAGTATGCTAGTGTTATCTCCTGGGGGGGATGTAGATGGATACTATAGTTATGGTGGTAAAGTTGTTGAGTTTGAAGTTTTCTAGGAAGAGCTCGGCTGTTGAAAAGGATGGGAGGGGACTTTCAAGGTTAGTTAGGGTGAGGAGGTCTAAGTAGAGGATAGCTACACATCCACCTTTTTTCTTTTAACAATCTTGTCGAAGGATGTTATATCCGGGAGGGATGATTTTGCTGCCTTGAATATGGGGTTTTAACCAAGTCTCTGTTAGGGAGACTGTGTCTGTTTTTTCTATATCTACCCAGATGTGGAAATTGTGTGTTTTATTAACAATACCCCTGAGATTAATTGAGTAGAAGGATATATGTTTTTTTTTTTGAGAGAGAAAGGTGGGTAGGATTAGGTGTAGTTTGGGTACTGCTCTGGGCAAAGCCAGTAGGGCCTGGATTGGGATGGATATCACCAGATAGAAGTAGGAGTTTGTAATGAAGTAGTTGTGTAAATAGATGGTACTTTACTTTTGGTTTAATGGGGTTGCGTGGTTGAGGAGATATTTTTATTTTAGGAAAGGCAGTTAGTGGGGGAAGGATGGATGGGCTGATTGATAAGTTTTGCTGAGGAGTAGTAATTAAGATAGTTGTTTGATTAGTCAGGTGGAATTGAGTTGAAGGTAGCTGAGAGTGGTAGAAGGTGAGGTGTGAGAGAGTGTACAGTAAAGCTAGTAGAAGTAAGACTTGAGTTTTGTTAAGCATGATGTAGTTTGTGTATTTAGAAGAAAGGAAATGCTAGAAGTGAGTATTAGTATGTGAGGGTGTATGGGGAGGATATTTTGGCAGGCAATGGTATGTCAGGAAAAGGAAGTAGGGAGGAGGGACTTAGTTGTAGTTAGAGGGGGAGTGGTTATGGGTGGTTAGGTATAAAGGAAGTGATATGAGGGGAGGGTGGGAATGGGGGTGGGAGGAGAGCAAAATGAGCCTGAGTGTAGCGAGAGCAAACGGAGTGGGGCAGCACTCTCGGTAGGGATAATGCAACAAAAACTATCAGTCAGATTAGCTTTAGTTAACTATTGTTTTAGGCTTCACTATATTGTATAATGTTTAGGCTGCTGTCTTTAGAGACAAAGTAAAAAACACTTAGTGAAGTTAACGTTATCTTTTAAAGTTTTCTGCAGTCTAAAAAAGCAATGAAGTCAATAATTGAAAAATCTAGGAAGAACAGGACTAAGTAGGCAGAGGAAGGATTGCATTTCTGGGGGGGTGGGGGTGGAAAGCTAAGAATAGTGCCTTCCGTGGTACCGTGCTTACAGGGGCTACGGCTTCCAGCAAATTCAGTATTCAGTTAGACTTGCTGGAAATATAGAAATTTATATTGCATACCTCACAAAGCTTTCAAAAACGTTTTCTGCTTGGAGTCCACGTTTATGCATGGCACAGGACCAGGGAGGAGGGTGGACAGTTGCTGGTTTCTCTTTCAGTATATATATATATATATATATATATATATATATATATATATATATATATATATATATATATATATATTATTGTGATGTATAGCTACAGGAACAATGGTATTGAGAAGGGGAGAAAGTGGCACTTTAGTTTCAACAATATAGTGGTTACACTATCAGACCAAACTTAGAGCAGTTGAAACAGCAGTTACAGTCCAAAAAACAGCCATCAATGTAGTCTGCAAATCACTAGTACTTTTAGCATTCGGTTCGCATAAGGAGACTCGAGTAGCTGTGGTGCTACTAATACATTCTATCTTTAGCTCTGTAATTCCATGCCATCCAAGCACTCATATTAACCAGATAGTGTATTTTATAGAGGCAGATTTTCCTATAGCGTTATACAACAATAGATAGTTAGTCACATTAAGCCCATTCAATCCAGCCTTGAAATGCGGTAATGGCAATGCGCTACCATGCCCGACTTCAGTCGTACATGATGTATTCGTTAGTTGCTAAACAGTAAATGATACAGCTAGTTTGTTTACTCAAATACAACTTTTAACAGGTATAACCACAGTAGTAAACAGTATTTAGAACATAGTGAATGACGCTCAAACAAATGCTTGTAAAATATCAGAAAGTGCGACCTTTACAAGAGTGCCATTCAAGCCATATAAATTGTAGTTATAAATCATATGAAACTTTGCAGTGTCGGGTTAAATACTGCATTAGATAGCAGTCACAGACCTTACCTGATAGAGCACGCTACCTTGGGGGAATCTAGTTGTTTGGGCAGTGAGGGTGAAATTCAAATATGGCGCCACAGGTAGATGGTGGAGATATTATCAAGTGAAACTAGGTGTGGGGTGGCTACCGTAAAGGCCGTGTAGCAGCACTCTTGGTAGGGATAATGCAACAAAAACAATCTGCCAGATTAGCTTTAGTTAACTATTGTTTTAGGCTTCACTATATTGTATAACGTTTAATTAGAAAAATAATTTGTCTCAACAAGACTTTACTATATCTAGGCAATTCCAATTTTGTAGCATAACTTAAAAAAATCATCTCCCCAGTCAGTCCCATCTGCGCACCCAACATCTTCGACAGAGCGGTCCGCAGGGAGTCCCAAAAGTCTGCCAGCTCATCACACTTCCAAAGAATAAGTTCCCAGCTACCTCTTTCTGGCCCATCACATCTCCAACATTTGCTAGCCACCTGAGGAAAAATTCTTTGGAGTCTACATGGGGTATAAAACAATATGCAACAAAGTCCCTTCAGTTTTATATACAGATCAGACATATTTTTATCAGAGGAGGAGCTGGGGGTGGTAATTAATAAGATGTTGAAAGAATTTATCTGAGAGGGAAAGTGGGCAAGAGATAAGTGGGATAAGGTGATCTTTCCAAAAGAACAAGGTGATTTAGGATTACTTGATTTGAAAGGATACTTTTTGAGCTGCACATTTAAGGTTCATGCACATAACACAAACAGAAGGTTATAATTCAAAGTGGAAGGGGATGTTGATGAAGTACGGGGGAGTTCAAGAAATAAGAAAAGAGTGGAATTTGGGATGCAGATCCATAAAGAGAATAATAACAACCTTACAGAATATTATATCCATAAAATAGCAGAATGTATTTTAAGAACTAAGCCAACAGAAAAATGGAGAAAAGAGATTTTGCTAGTATGGATGACTGCTAGTATGGGTACAGAAAATAGGTAAGAGGGGGCTGTAATTTACTGGAGAACCACGGTATTGAGAGTAAATAACTACAGAGAGAAAGGTGATAGAGAGGGATGAGGCCAAGAAGATGTTAGACTGTAGGCTAGAGACTCCCTTCCCTACCAGGGATTGATATCGGTATACGTAAATACATAAAGAGAAAGGAGTATGGCAATCCTAAGTGAAAGACCTGATCGGATAGAGTTTTAGTTGAGTCTAGAACTGCAGCTTCTGTTAAAAAGGGAATCATTAGTAGGGCATATTGATATTGCGCAATAAGTATAAGAATCAATCAGAGGAGGTTAGAAAAGTTTGAGAATAAAAAGGAAAAGCAGTTTACAAGGGGACAATGGGAGGACATATGTATCACTTTCAAGTATGAAACAAAGTCCAGTAGATTTAAGATTTTTACTTGGAATACTTATTTCATAAGTATTTTAAAGCCCAAGCAGACTTCAAACAATTTGTCCTCATATAGACAGCAAATATTGGAGATGTGATGGGGAAGAAATGGGAACCTATGTTTTGGGAGTATAGGGAATTTTTAAAATTCGCCAGCTCATTACAGAGTATTCTGTCAGAAATATTGAATGAGCAAAATGGCTGTAAATAAGGACATTATTATTTTGAGTTGGGACACATGATATGAATTGCCTAGACATAATAAGATCTTGTTAAGTTTAATTCTGTTGGCTGCCAAAAAAGCAATTACCAGAAAATGGAAATCAGATTCATTAACGCCTACACTAAGTGTATACAATCTGTAATCAAGAACATCCCTACCCCATCTGTAGTGCTTTCTAGTCACTCAGAAAGATTGCAGTAAAGTGTACATGTAATCTCACTTTTTGTTAATCTATATGACTTCCCCTCAGTATTTAACGCTGCAAGAAAATCAGTAGAAAAACTAAAATTTGGAAGAAGAAGGTATGAGTTATGCTTATGTTGTCTTTTCACTCAGAATAGTGTACACCTAGTGTAGGCATTAATGATTCCCAGAGTAAGTTTAAACCAGTTCTATCTTAAGTACTGAATATGTAAGAGAGATGAAATAACTGGAAGTGGGGTCTTTATACAAGGGGAGGAGCAGATTACATAGATAAATGGAATTTGTGGGAACAGTACATGCAGAATAATGTTCAGGAGGAGGAGAGGTGAGGTTTAAGGGAAGGCAGGAATTGAGCAATTTATGTAATGCTGGACTGATAATAGTTAAAAGAAAGGAAAATTATGTATAATGTATGTAAATGGAAACATGTTAATATGGTTTGTTTTCTTTTCTATTAATATGTGCTTGCTTATGTCATAAGTGATAATTTAATAAAGGTGTTTTTAAAAAAAGAAACCAAATAGTTATATGGACCGCTCCAGTTAAAAAGAGTATTAGGGACTAAACTGGACTTAACTGGATGGTGCAGTGGTGCAGCGGTTAGAGTTGTCACTTCACAGCAAGAGGTTTTCTGGTTTGATTCTCAGCTGGGGTCCCTTCTGTGGGGAGTCTGCATGTCTTCCTTGTATTCATGTGGGTTTCCTCTGGGTGCTCTGGTTTCTCCCCACATTACAAAGATGTGTCTGGAGCATTTCTCCCCGGCCTGTGATGAAAATAGGCTGACTTTCCCAGTAAATAAATAAAAAAATTAAACTGAAAAAATTGCATATTTTGTCACTTTAAGGAAAGGCAATGTTATAAATGAGACATAGCCCTTAAAATGATAAACTATACACAGGGATTAACATGCCATGTTTCCCCACCCAGTTTGGGTTTGTGAAGGGCCGATCATGTCTCCTGAACCAGATTGACTTCTTCGAATCAGTCTACACAGCCATGGACAAGGATAAGGTGGTCCACACAGCCTATCTAGACCTTGCCAAGGTCTTTGACACCATCCCCCACTCTGGAATCATAGAGAAACTGACTAAGCTGGGCATTAATCCCTACGTCACCCAATGGGTTGCTAACTGGCTTACTGATAGAACCCACACTGTAAAAGTAGCCGACACCATATCCAGCTCTAGACAAGTGACAAGTGGAGTACCTCAGGGTTCAGTCCTGGGACCGCTCTTGTTTGGCATCTACTTCTCTGAAGTACAGGCTAACACTAAGGGACTCTGGCTAACAAAGTTCACAGACGACTGCAAACTGGGAGCCATTATTGAATCCCCAAATGATGTGGATACTCTACAAAAGGGCCTTACAGAAACAGATGCTTGGTGCCAGAGCCATGGGCTCAAGCTCAATGCCAAGAAATGTATAGTTATCCCCTTTGGGAAAAAACATGTATCCGTAAATTACCATATAGGTGGCAGTACACTAAACACTGAAAGTGTGATAAGAGACTTAGGGACACAGGTGGACAGTGGTCTCACCTTCGATAACCACATCACCACAACAGTCAGGAAATCCTTCTATGTTGCACACCTCATTACTAAGAGCTTTTCATCCAGAAAAAAGGAGGTCATTGTCCCACTGTACTCATTCCTCATTAGAACCATTGTAGAATACAATGCCCCATTTGATATGTATCTCTCAAGACATCTGCAACAACTGGAAAGGCTGCAGAAATTTAAAAAACTCCAGCTATACTCTGTCGCATATCGTCTACTCAGAGCGATCTCTGCTTAACATACAAGACCATGTCAAACCCAGAGCTGTTGAACATGCTACACTTAAAGAAATCCCAGTCCCTCAGAGTCACCCACACCAGGGATCTAAATCTTGTCATCACAATAAACAAAACATGCTGGAGGGATAGGTTCCTGACCCAGAGACTCCCCAGACTGTGGAATAGATTGCCCATACATGTCAAGTAGAGTGCCTCTTTGGCCGTCTTCAAAAGGAACCTTGACGATTGGATGGGAGAAAGGAAATTCACCCCAGGGATCACATCAGTTGCCCTGCTAGACAGGGGAAGTAAATAGTGTGGGAAGAAAATAGCCAGGGAATTGTTATGGCTAGGCTTGTATAGGCCCTAGGGCTGATAGCCTAGTACCAACCTATGAACTATGTGTTGCACAGACGTTTTACAGAACTCATTTTGTAATACACATATCATAAAATTTATATCATATGTGCCCTGTGTTGTCTTAGTTATTAAATCTCTACACATAAAATAGCTAACTAGTTGTCCTAGTCCATGTAGTTATAGTCACGGATACCATTTTTGAAAGGAAAAATGTTATCAGTGGTTTAACCACAGGGTTCAGTGGTAGGCTGTCTCCTATTTGGTGTCTGTTTCTCAGACCTTCAAGCCAATACTCTGGGTCTGTTGTTGTCTAAGTTTGTAAATGGCTGTAAATTGAGTGTTAATTTATTTTTTTTCTGCTGAGTATCAGTTGCTCCTACATGGGCTAGGCTACGTCAGCAGCTGTCACAGAGACAATGGTCTCAAATTAACTATGAAAAATGTAGTAGAGTTCATTTTGGTAAGCAAAACATTCCATGTTATACCATACAGGCTGCATACCCCTTCATTCAGGCATTCATAAGAGATCTAGGTACTCTTGTCAATAATTCCTTTATAGTTTGACCATCATGTCTTTGCAGCAGTTCAAAAAGCTTTCTGTCTAGCTAACCTAATTTCCTCTAAATTCAGAAAAGTCTTACTTTCCCTTTACTTAGTCCTCATCCAAGTCATTATTGAATAAAATGCAATTTTAGCATGCACTCATTTAAACAAATCTTTCAACTTAAGAGAGCTCAGATTCCAAACAAAAGGGTCAGTGGCTTCCAAACCCTAATTATAGAGACTGGCAGCTTTGTCTCCATACTGGCTCTCATACAGACCCCCCCAGTGGTGATCGGTGTCTAGCCAATTCAAACCATGAAAGATCCACACCTCCTTGTCCTCCTGCTCATTCAGACATCAAATAGCTCTTCAGATATCTGGATAAAGGAACTAAGACTTCATTGACATGTAAATAAGACTTGTTAGTGTGATATATTCACATCACAATGTATCAACTACCTCTGGAGCAGTCTTTCGCTACATGTCAAGCAGATATGCAAACTTGCCACCGTCTGGGTAAACCTAGATACTTTGATTGGCAGTCTTGAATTCTTCCTAGTGTATCTTGTGTTGTTCTCACTGAGGCTGGAGGAACTTTTGAATATTGTTTATTGACTAGGATTGTAGTGGACTGTAGACTGTCTAGTACTTACTTTTGAACTTACAAACCTATCTTGGTTTGGAGAAATAAAGACCTGACTGTGTCCCAGTTGATCTATAATCAGCTGTGGGCACTAAATGAGATGAAATTGAAAGGCACACATAAGGGGCCAGCAGTGGCTCATATTCATAGGGTGGAGGAAATGGTGTGGCCTGCTGCAATGATAGAAACTTCCAGAAAGAGACATGCACCACATGCAGCCCACTAGCCAGGGACATAGTCTTGGTGCTGTCCAGCTATGTCTTCTCATTAGCCTGCATGGGGATGAGAGTGGGAACACACACTGTCACAGAGAAAGACATTGTGGATCCTTGCATCAGTGAACTCACAGGTCAACCTCCACCACAGGGACTGAGTTGTGAAATTGGGACACAAAGCTCTCTGTTCCTTGCTTAGATGATGACTACACCATGAACAGCTGTCAGTCATCCAACAGGGAATGAATAGTAAATCCCAGAATACACTAGATGGTTATGAGGCATTGGTTATAATAAATCTTCAGAGTGACCTTTTAACAGTAGCATAGTGATGGGGTGAGGCATGGTTGTTGCACTGTCTTGTGCTCCAAGGGAACTTGATTGTAGTTTGAATTTTCATTGGCATTCTTTGGTTAAACATAAGTCATACCTAGATTTGATACCCAGAGATCCTGAAATACATCAGTGGCCAATAGCTGGCACCAACTTAATGAAAAGAAGTACATTGAAATTCGTATTATTGAATGTACATTGTTCAAAAGTCAAAATGCTGAAATGATAAAATGTGGAAATCATAATACCTACTGCCCTACATGTGCAGAGAACTGGATTTGCCCTCCCTGTTAACTCTAGTTTCCGAGTTTCACTAACAGGGGATTGACATTTTTTGTTGACTGGCTGTGTACTAACATAGTGTTCGTACATAGTATATGTATAACTGGCTGAGTACTAGTGCAGTGTATACATGTAGTACATGTATGACTGGCTGTGTACTGGTGTAGTGTATGTATGTAATACATGTATGATTGTGTATGATTGGCTGTGTACTGGTGCAGTGTGCGTGTGTAGTAAATGTATGATTGGCTGCATACTGGTGCAGTGTAATGGCTGTGTACTGGTGCAGTGTGCGTGTGTAGTAAATGTATGATTGGCTGCATACTGGTGCAGTGTAAATATGTAGTACATGTATCTGGCTGTGTACTGGTGCAGTGTATGTATGTAGTACGTGTATGATTGGCTGTGTACTGGTGCAGTGTACATATGTAGTACATGTATGATTGGCTGTGTACTGGTGCAGTGTAAATATGTAATACATGTATCTGGCTGTATACTAGTGCAGTGTATATATGTAGTAAACATATGATTGGCTGTGTACTGGTGCAGTGTACATATGTAGTACATGTATGATTGGCTGTGTACTGGTGCAGTCTATGTATGTAGTACATGTATGATTGGCTGTGTACTGCTGCAGTGTACTGTGTATCACATGTATGATTGGCTGTGTACTGGTACATTGTAAATATGTAGTACATGTATATGGCTGTCTACTGGTGCAGTGTTTGTATGTAGTATGTGTATGATTGGCTGTGTACTGGTGCAGTGTATATATGTAGTACATGCATGATTGGCTGTGTTCTGTTGCAGTGTAAATATGTAGTACATGTATCTGGCTGTGTACTAGTGCAGTGTATATATGGAGTACACGTATGATTGGCTGTGTACTGGTGCAGTGTACATATGTAGTACAAGTATGATTGGCTGTGTACTGGTGCAGTGTACGTGTGCATCACATGTATGATTGGCTATGTACTGGTACATTGTAAATATTTAGTACATGTATCTGGCTGTGTACTGGTGCAGTGTATGTATGTAGTACATGTATGATTGGCTGTGTACTGGTGCAGTGTACATATGTAGTACATGTATGATTGGCTGTGTACTGGTGCAGTGTATGTATGTAGTACATATATGATTGGCTATGTACTGGTGCAGTGTATATATGTAGTACATGTACGATTGGCTGTGTACTGGTGAAGTGTACATATGTAGTACATGTATGATTGCCTGTGTACTGGTGCAATGTGCATGTGTAGTACATGTATGATTGCCTGTGGACTGGTGCAGTGTACATATGTAGTACACATATGATTGGCTGTGTACTTTTGCTGTGTATGTATGTCATGCATGTATGATTGGCTGTGTACTGGTGCAGTATGTATGTAGCACAGATATGATTGACTGCGTGCTGGTGCAGTGTACATATGTAATACATCTATGATTGGTTGTGTACTGGTGCAGCGTATGTTCATAGGTTCATAGGTTCATACTAGGCTATCTGCTCTAGGGCATTTACAAGCCTAGCCAGAGTGTGTTTGGCTTTTGTCACCCATTTTAAATGAATTTTGCTATGCCCTTTTTCGAGGTTAGTATACTGTGCCTCTGTCTAACAATGACACAGAAGTGATACCCAGAGTAAATCTACGATCTCCCATCCATTCATCAAGATTCCTCTTGAAGAAAGTCAATGAAGGACTCCGCCTAATCTGGACTGGGATTTTATTCCAGAGTGAAGGGAGCCTCTGGGTTATGAATCTGTCCCTCTAGCATGTCCTATTTATTTCAGTGCTGAGGTTCAAGTCTTTCGAGCGCATAGCTCGATTGGATTTGGATTTTCTGAGGTGCAGCATGTCCATTAATTCCGGGTTGGACATGGCTTTATACGTCAGGCACAGATCGCCTCTGAGCAGGCGGTATGCCACTGAGTAGAGCTGGGGTTTCTTTAACCGGGCAGCATATGGCATCTGTTTGAGCCCTTTGATCCTCTTGTTGAGGTACTTTTGGGGTCTTTCCAGTTGCTGCAGGTGTCTGGTAAGGTACATCCCAAAAGGGGCATTGTACTCAATTATGGGCCTGATGAGGAATGAGTAAAGAGGCACGATGACCTCCCCTGATCTAGATGTGAATCCCTTCATGATTAGGTGGACTATATAAAATGTTTTTCTAACCACTTTGGCCACGTGGTTGTCGAATGAGAGATTGCTATCAGCTTGGGTCCCTAATTACTTCTTCTGTACTTAATGGATTACCATCTATGTGATAATTTGTGGGCACTTTGTTTTTGCCGAAGGGGATGACTATACACTTTTTGGCGTTTAGTTTGAGGCCATGGCTCTGGCACCAGTTGTCTGTTTCTATGAGGCCCTTTTGTAGGATGCTTGTGTCGGCTGGAGAGTCGATTATGGCGCCCAGTTTGCAGTCATCTGCGAACTTGGTCAGCCACAGTCCTTCCATGTTGGCCTGTACCTCAGAGAAATATATACCGAATAAGAGAGGTCCCAGGACTGAGCCTTGTGGGATGCCACTTGTAACTGGTTTGGAGTCTGACATGGCTCCAGCAATTCTAACCATGTGGGATCTGTCCTTGAGCCAGTTTGCAACCCATCTAGTGACATAGGGGTTTATATTTAAGCTGGTGAGCTTATCTATAATGCCCGAGTGGGGTATTGTATCAAAGGCTTTTGCGAGGTCCAGGTAGGCTGTGTGGACTACCTTCCCCTCGTCAATGGCCTTGGTGACTGTTTCAAAGAAATCAACCAGGTTTAAGAGGCAGGATCTGCCCTTAACAAAGCCGAACTGGGTAGGATCCAGTGTTTGTAGGTCCCCAATATCTTTATTTATGAGGTCCATGATGATCCTTTCCATAGCTTTGCAGACCAAGCTAGTCAGGCTTATGGAGTGATAGTTTCCAGGATCCGTTGAGGCACCATATTTGTGGAGAGGGACCACTGTTGCTGTATGCCACTCTTTGGGTACATATCCTGTGGTAGGGCTGAGATTGAACAGTAGTTTTATGTTTGGGTTTAGTTCTTCTTGGAGTTCATGTAGGATGCAGCCCGGGACACCGTCTGGTCCCATTGATGCTGTGTTTTTTGCTTTGGTGAGGGCGGCTCTTACCTGAGCATCTGACATGTCAGGGGGGCAGCACTCTGCTGGGATAGATATTTGCCCTTTTGGTGGGGAAGGGGGGGAGAAGTTTGCGCTGAACCTGTCAGCTAGGATGTTGGCAATGTCTGTGGGTTCTGTGTATTTTTTGTAATTTTGGACTAATTCTGAGCATATCTGGGAATTCCCACCCAGGTTCCTAACATAACTAAAGAAAGCCTTGTGATTATCCTTAGTGTCCTGTGCAATTTTTCTCTCGCAGCTGGCCTTAGACGATTTTATGAGTGCCCGTAGTTTTTTGCTAATACTGATCAGAGATGCCTTCCCTTTTTGGGATTTTGCTCTATCATGTAGTAACTTTCTCATTCTGTTGTATAGTTTGTTTATGGCTGTGGTCCACCAGATAGGATGCCTGCCTTTAGAGGATTGGGTCTTGGTTTTGTTTGGGATTGCATGATCCATGCATTCCTGAAGGTGTTCATAGAATGCATTTATAAAGGATTCTGTGGTCTGGGCCATATTTTCCACAGGCCCGGGGGCTTTGAAGGATTCCACCTCGGTTTTGAGGAGTGTGAAATTTGCTTTAGAGAAGTTTTTCACTGTGGTTTTCTGGGAAGGGGCTGAGGTCGGGATGTGAATATCTAGTGAGTTTAGTTTATGGTCTGATCTTACCAGTGAGGGATACACTTCTGGTCTGGAGCATAGAGTCCCCATGTTGGTGATGATCAGGTCCAGTATGTTTTCCCCTCTTGTGGGAGTGGTAACAAGTTGTTCCATAGCATTTGAGTTTATAAATTCTAGGAACCTTTGGGCTAGGGTGTTGGAGCTAGATTAATGCTCCCAGTCTATGTTTGGGTAGTTGAAGTCACCCAGTATAATGGTGTTTGGAGAGACCTTCATATTTTCCCGTGTTCCCATGAAGGCCGAGTGGGGTTCCTGGGTTTGGGAGGGTGGTCTGTAGCAGGCTATAAACTGGAAGGCAGTTTTACCCACTGTTAGTTGCACATGGATAGTCTCTGATGCTTCCTGCTGTGCCACCAACCTGGAGGTGTGGGTATCTTTGATGAATATTGATACTCCCCCTCCTTTTGTGGTTCGGTCCAAGTTTTGGGGCTGAAAAGCATGGTATGAGGTATAACCTGGTAGTGCTGGGGTGCTCTCAAGAGCCTTGAACCAAGTTTCTGTTACTGCACAGATATTGATGTTCTCCATGTTAAGGAGTTTCGAGTGCATGCATCTTGAGGTTTAGACTTCTGGCATTGAGTAGCATTACTCTTAGTTTCTTATCCCTTGTGATACCTATGGAGGTGGGTTTGTCTTTTGAGCCTTGCCTAAAAAAGGCACTATGGGGGTGGCAAGAGCCTTTGCCAATATCCGAAAGCCCAGGGGTGACAGGTGCAAGCCGTGTATTCTCCATGTATCTAGCTGTGTCCTGGTGCAGTGTATGTATGTAGTACATGCATAATTGGCTGTGTACTGGTGCAGTGTACATATGTAGTACATGTATGATTGGTTTTGTACTGGTGCAGTGTTCATACAAAGTACATGTATAACGGGGTCAGTACTAGCACAGTGTCCATATGTAGTACATGTATGGTATTAGTAGATATTTTAAGTTCAGCATTGTAAAGTTTTAACATTTTGACATTTCAGGATTTTGATTTTAGTATTATGACTTTCAGTAGACCACTTTTCAAGAAGCTGTCACATACATTCAGATGCTCTGTTCTACTGAGAGATAAGTCTGCATCAAGACTGTCACCACTGATTACTTGTTGCATAAATCTGAGTGCTCACTTTTGATGGAGACTTGGCTCAACCAAATTCAGATCTAGCACAACCTTTTCTGCTTTCTATTACTTAAATCATTGTGCTAAAAGTTTTGTCCTCTGGAGTTATCAAAAACAATTGCTTAATGACAATCTTTTTAAAACTCGTGCATTATTATACCCATATATCCATATACTCCCTTATTTTCTATTTAGCAATCTACAGTTGCACCTGTTCTTGTTCTGTGAGATTTGCCCTTCTTCTGCAATACTTTAACCTTTATCAGACACTCTAAATAATTTATGTTACTTCTTAACCATATGTCTTTTATTTCTATTTCTACCCTATTTTTAAAGTCACTTTCATTTTATCCCACTCACTAGCTGTAGCTTCTGAAGAAATGTATATATTCCCCACTACCCATTCCTTAAATTCCTCTCTTTTGGTAAGTAGATGAGGGAGCACTAGTGTCTCATTTTTTACCTCATTACCCTGCATTTTTATCTTAGTAATTATTGGTGTATGATCTGGAATAATTATTGGATGTGTGTTGAAACTTTCTATGTCCATAGGTTCATA
Source organism: Protopterus annectens (assembly GCF_019279795.1). Lineage (NCBI taxonomy): Eukaryota > Metazoa > Chordata > Ceratodontiformes > Protopteridae > Protopterus > Protopterus annectens. The sequence goes on from NC_056736.1 coordinate 696,535,423, forward strand.
AATTTATACTAGGCTAAGAACTTCAAGGGTATTTTTAAGCTTAGCCATGCATCCCCAATCTCTGACAAGTTTTGGTACCCTAGATATGTGTAAGTAGGGGCTTGGCTGATTAAAGATTTATAAGCAGGGGCATGGGAAATGACCTATTTATATGTTCATGTGAAATACAGTTTCTGTTTAGTTTAACCCAGTTGTACCTTGGAGAATAATATGTAAATTCTCTCTGAGTTCATAAACCTGAATTCATATCTTCTATACCACATATTTTCATAAATTTATTTAGAAATCTACTCTGTTTTGTTATATTTTCACTTCTAGGCCCACCAGTTATAGCCTTTCTGTTGCAAATCGAATTCCAGCCTCCTCCTTTAAGTAATATTCCCTGCTGAAAGCTGATTATTTCTCCCCAAATCTTCATAAACTCCATAATAGCAGTTTTACATGGAATACAAATATATGCCAGTGTAATCCCCATCTCTTGGCAGTAGCCCCTTACTATCACAAATCTATAATTTTTATCTTTTTTCTTCTTCTATCACTATTGGAGCTCCTCTAGCAATTAGTATAAGGACTCTACTTTTCCTTTGTTCCTGATAGTCTAATGAATTTCCATCCTGAAGTCCTTTCTTTATCAAATTAATGTGCTCATTTCTTTCCAAATGTGTTTTCTGTAATATTGCCATTTGCACTCTGCATTTCTTAATATAATCCATTACTCTTTCCTTTTTGCCTATACCTATGAGACCATTCGGATGCCAAAATAATATGGATAGAGTAGCCATTATGATAGAAACATATTATTCCCACCTATTATATATGACAGCTTTTTAAAATGTCTATTCCTAGCTTTTTTGTTTCATGCACTCACTAATATTTGGCAAGTTGATATTTTGTACAGTTGCTTCTTGTCATATCCATTTGTGTCTATGTCACATTTTACAATACTTTTTTTTTATTTTAATGAAAACTTTCAAAAAAAAAACAGCCACAGAACACTCCATAATCTGTTCACTTAAAAAACACACAAAACTTTGTATATCTTCAAATAATGAAGTTTAACCATCCTGATTGGAACAATTGTCCCAAATCAACAGCTACATGCACAGGCATTACTTAACCTAAAATTAGGGTCTTCCATGCTGAGATGCATGTTACAGCCTGTGCTCCTACTTACACTAATTGTGGTTTGTTCTTGTTTTATATTTATCCTACTTCCAGATGTGAAAACAGTTTTTATGCTTTGAGAAAATATTAACTTTTAACCTTAAAAAGTGGCTGCCCCTGTAGTCAGCGTGTCTTCTTGGAAACATAAGAACAAAATGTACAGCTGCCTCAGCTACAGACTTCTCAATTCCCACTGAGCATTTATTTGCTAAAGAAAACTTTTCATTACATCCAGTGTTCCCTTACTTACTCACTTACACAAACAACTTGTCATTAGATTAAGCCAAGGGCTTTAATCCAGACATTCATCTATGCAAAACTAAGAGAAAATATATCAAATCTACAAATATTATCTCTGTACTTTTATACTCTACCTCCTCTCAACAACCCAAGATTATGGCATACTAACTTAAGCATGATTTTGCTCATCCTTTCTTCTCTTTGTACATTGTCATGCCTATAATTCTTAAGATTAAAAAAGGTACTTAGTTTAGTATTTTTAAAATAATAACTGAAAAGAATGCTTTACTACATAACATGCACTTCATATCATGGAATGTTTTATAGAAATACTGTTAAGAGTAAAAATTTTTTACTTACAGTTACTTTTTTTCGTTCTCACCAGAGTCCTTCCAAACATTAATGACATGAAGTGGGGCATATGCTTTTCAGTCTCTGCAAGTGTAACAGTCAACAAAAGTCCAATCTTTCCACTCCACTTTTATTTGTAAAACTATAGTTCACATATATGATTGATGATTTATAATCAGATTTATTCACTAAATTCAGTGTTACTGGTCCTCTTTATGTCCATTTCCCAACCCCAGACTCCAGCTCATGTCCAAGGTACTCCCAGTTCTAGTCAACTCTTGTGCTCTTTATGGTTTTTCATGCATTTTTCCTGGAACAATGGAAAGGTTTTTCACCAACAAAGTCCCTCTATAAGCCTTTTTAAGAAGAATGAGCAGTAGAGTTGCCTTCTATTTGATGTCTCACTTTTTGTTGGACAACTTTTGTATTTCCTCCTTAGCATGTTCTGTATCACAAATGACTGATCCTTTCAGAAAAAAATGCTCTGAGGAAAGCTGGATACAGCAGTATTTTATACCTGCCTCTCAGCATTCTCTGATTACTGGGATAAATGTGCTTCTCTTCTACCGAGTGTACAGTGAATATTCATTTTCTATAAACACTTTGTTTTCTCCTGTTTTTAATACTTTGCCCTTCTGTCACAGTTTTGTCACAATCAAGTCTTTCTGCTGGTATAATTGGCTGTTTAATAATTCCAGGTTTGGAGCATACTCTTAAGGTACAATCCCAATTAAGAAATCCTGCTATGGAATACCAGTCCATTTTCTTACCTGTGTTTTTTTTTTTTTAATTAATACAGTCTGTTCCTTTCAGTTAGATTTTCCTGTGTGCTCTGTCCTCTAACTACCATTTTGAAATGGCTCTTATTGAGCAAAGCTCATACTCAGCCAGCCTTTTCTTTACTTTGACCTCATATTCTGCAGTTTTATTAGTACATCTAAATAGCTGATTAAATCTTCTTCCATTTTTACCAGCATTTGTTATTTGAGTTGATTCACATATTCAATGTTTATTTTAATCAGCCCTGAGTACATTTGATTTATTTTTTTCTTCTAGATTACTGGTAGCCACATCTTGCACCAAAACTGGAGCTGAACTGCTATTTGTTTAATAGCTGCAGGATTCTCCCAGTCAGTGTTTTATCTTTACCTTTTCTAGGTTGATTTTCCTTCCGGTTCTCTAAATTTCTTCTTTGCTGGCATTGAGGCAATGTACTTACTAGCCAGGAACTGAATTTACTAAAACTAGCAGAGTTACTGGCCCTTATATTTCAGTTTCTTTTTTCATACAAGGAGAACTGAAATTAAGCTGTTGATCTAGCCAGGAAATGAATTTACTAAAACTAGCAGAGTTACTGACTCTTATATTTCAGTTTATTTTTTCATACTAGGAGAACTGAAATTAAGCTGTCGATCAGTGTGCAGCCATCTTAGAAGTTCTCACAACACCCTATTTGTTGGTGTTCATTTGACCTGGTAATTGTAATGTATAAATTATTTTCTAGGAAAGTGGCTTCTCACCTCATAGACTCTCTACTGTCCACAGGGCTCAGTGTTGGTCCTTATCGTTTTGATAGTTTTTGTAACACAGATGTTGTATTCAAAATAATTATTTGTAAGACTACATTCGTAAATAAGGAAAGAGCTTAACTGCAGTAGTCCAACAAGATATTTTGTCATGTGGTCTAGGCTATATGACCTAATGGAACTTTTGAAAGATGTGTTTTTGTAATGTGTTTTACCCCATATTTATAGGGGAAATGCTTTACAAGTCTTGCCCAAGTTTAGCTAACTGACGAATGGTTATAAAATACATTTGCTGCAAGTACTCTTCAGACAGCTGTTCCATATTAAATGGTCTTTGATATAGTGGATGTTGGTTGCTTAACTAAACAATGTTATAATGTGAAAGTATATTTGTCTTCACGTGAGAAGTAGAGTCAGTAGCAGGCAGGAACTGACTTTTTAATTAGTTATACTAATGGCTGCTGAATGAAGTAACATTTTGAAATGTATGTGTACCACAAGTATAGTTAAAATATTCACCCAAAATAAAATGCCATTTAATCTACTCATCTACTCATATATTCAAAATATGTAATTAAAGATGTACAAACTAAACTAGAAATTCATAAAATTAAACCCCTTATTTGGACATGTAGTAATATAATAAGGATACATATGTAGGGACACGTGTCTTCTTTGGTGTCTTTTTACAACCTTTTCATTGAAATATTTGCATATTCTAAATTTAGTGCATTTGAATTATTCAAAATTCTGCCTCCCCTAAAATAAAGTTGCTCTCTATAATTTATGTCTGGTTGCATCCCTGCTATTTAAAACAGTGCAGTCAGTGGATTGCTGGTGAATCCAGTAGAGTTGTCCATCCAATGCATTTGCTTTAGTTAGTATTAAGTGATTTCAGATTACTGCATATGCAAATAATGAAAAACAGCATTAATCATGTATATATTAAATGGTGGTGCATATAAAGATATAGATGATGCTAGTGGATGATGGTCATCTTATCTGTTGTTTAATTGTGCAGCAAGAATTTCAGGTTTCCTATTTTGCTTGTTAAACTGTTAGTCTGTTGATTCTACTGTAGTGCAGTGACAGTAGCTAAACAATTAGCACACTTGTCTTTGCTGGAAGACCACAAGGGTATGGGTTCTATTGCCACTCCAGGTGATTGGATTGCTGACATTGCAGTGTGGTATTAAGGGGGTTCTGCTCTGCTGAGTGTGTTGTCCTTCATTTGATATGTTAAACTGAGGTCCCATCTGCTTGAGTTGGTGGTAGCTCAGGTGAATGTAAAACAAGATCCTGTGGCTCCTATCAAAAAGAGGAAGGGACTTTTATTTATATATAGATGAAAAGACCAGAGACCTGTTGTAATTCATAACTTTTAAATAAGTCTATTTGTACACAATTTAAATTTGTAAATACACATGTTAAAATTTACACAGAAAATAAATTTCCCTAGTCCTTTTGCCATAACTGTTTTCTCAGTTTTCAAGTATCAAAGCTCAATATCAAATCACATTATATATTACACAGAGTAAACCAAAGAATCCATAACAAAGTTACTAGCAACTTATCATAGATATTTATGTTTTTTTCATCACATTGGCCATAACAACCTTATAAAATCATGGGTTTTGTTATAGGATATAAGTGCTGGACACTATATACTTCAAGAACTGTTTTCTAAAAGAAGTGAATTATTTTGCATTCAGTTTACATTGAAGTTAGAATACTGAAAGATGGTCCTAAATGAAGTTACAATGGTTTTAATATTTTTAATTACAGCAACACTGACATTCAGAAAGGTAATTTTAACCTATTTTTAAAGGGTTTTACATTCATATCAAAAGACTAAGACTGATGTTTTTAGGTTGTTGGCTGATTTTAAATTATTTATACGTAAAAATAATTTAGAATTATTTTTAATGGTCAAACAAGATCCAACACACAAAAAAATGCCCTGGTTAGGAAAAATATTTTTAACCCACCTTGATATCCACAGATAAGAAATTTTCAAACTATGGTGGAAGGTAAATTAAGGCAAGCCCTAAGTAACAATAGAGTGTTTTTAAACCTAAGTAAGGAAGAGAGAAACATATTGGAAGAATGTAGAAACAACAAAAACTTAAGAATCATGAAACCCGATAAGGGTAGGGGTGTTGTTGTAATGGATAAGATTACATATGAAGAGAAATGGATATTGCGGGAGATGATAATCAGTATGTAAGAGTTTCACTAAATGAAGTAAATATTGTATATAAGAAAATACAAGTATGTCTTAATGATTTACTGATAGAAGGAATCATTGACACTGACACATACACATTTTTACATGTTGAAAAACCCAGGGTTCCATCCATATTTGGTATCCCAAAAGTTCACAAGGACTTAAACAACCCCCCTTAAAGCCAATAGCATCAGCAAAGGGTTCAGTAACTGCCCCTTTAATGAAATTTGTTGATTCGAAGCTTAAAAAAGTATCTATGAGGGGTGAAAATGTGCTGAAAGATTCATGGGACCTCTTGAAAAAATTGCATTCTGGCCTATATTTGGACAACTTGACCTTTATTTCAGTGGATGTGATTGATTTGTTTTCTTCCATTCCTCATGATGTAGACTTGCAATGGTTGGAAGAAGTTTTAAGAGACATCACTGATATTAGTTACAATGACTGTCATGCTTGCTTAATTTTAATGGAGATAACTTAAAAAAAAATAATATTTTTTGAAGGCGAGTATTTTAATCAGTTAAGAGGTGTTGCCATGGGGGCCCATTCTGCCCCCACTTATGCTAATATTATACTATCCTACTGGGAAAATAAATCTGTATTTAATTGTGGTTTTAGGAATTGTTGGAACTTTTATGCTGGTTGTTTTTTTTGGATAGAACCTGAAAACAAGTTCTTAGAATTTTTTAAATATTTATCAAATACCACTGAATTTTTAAGGTTTACATATCTGATGAATCATGATGAGATGAGATACTTGGAGATTTGTATCAGCAAAAACAATGGCCATTTTAAAACCAGGGTGTATAGGAAGGTAACCTTTTCACATTCTTGTTTGGATTACAGCAGTGCACACCCTTACTATCAGAAGAGGGGTGTTGTGAAGGGCCAGTTTGTGCGGATCAACAGGATGACATCAGATGACAATGATTTTGTTAGTGAAAGTAGGTTCTTCATGGATTTGTTCAGGGCTAGGGGATACCCGGAAGAGCTTCTCATAGAAGTGTATTGTGAAGTACTTGAAGCTAGAAAAACTAGGTTTGCCTCCATTTTTGGCAATGATACTCATGATCCTGGTAATATTGAACCATCAGATGTCAAGGCAGACAACATGTACAATGGTGCTTTGGTTATTACTTATGATGGGGAAGCCGGGCTGGTCAGAAACATCATAGAAGATGCATGGTGTAGATTTGCTAGTAATTTTGATTTGCAGTACATTTTTGACAAACCATTTAAATGTATTTAGAGAAAGGGACGTAGCATCAGGAATATTTTAGAAAATGGTGCATCTAAGGTCAATAACTGCAACTCTGGCAAGAGGGGTGCATTTAAATGTGGCAGCTGTGCTCAATGTCCTTATGTCAAAACTGATGACACATACTATTTGAAGGTTAGAAATAAGTTTATTAAGACCATAGGTTTTGCCAACTGTAACATATATGACATAACAAAGATGAATACAAACAATGCTTTATATAAACATACTTTGAATTGTATAGGAGCAGATTTTTATTTTTGTAATTGAGAAGCTGCCTGTTGACCCTAGAGGTGGCCCTTGGGAGACATGCCTAATATACAGGGAGTTGTACTGTCAGTTGGTGCTGAAAACTAACAAACACCCTGCTTTAAATGACATGTTTCATTGAAGCTGTTTTAAAGTTGAGGGCAGCTAAACTTTGAAAATGATGGGTAGTTTTATTCAAGCATACTTTTAAGGTTTTTTCAGCAGAGGGTGCTGTTTTACACAATATCTTATGTAACTGTATATTCACTTTTAACATTCAGTTTTATGAGTAATATTTAATATTATGCATTTTACACACACACACACACACACACACACACACACACACATACGCACACATTTTATATATATATATATATATATATATATATATATATATATATATATATATATATATATATATATATATATATATATATATATATATATATATATATATATATATATATGTATATATATATATATATATATATATATATATATATATATATAGTTTTTTTATGTGCACCTTTCAGTTTTATTTGTACTCATAGTTCAGTTTTTTTCATTATGCATTTATTAAGTTTTTTTAAATGTTTCTAATCAGTTTTTTTCATCTACTACATTTTATTCTCATGCACCTAACAATGTTGTACTGTGACTGTAAACGTGGGTTTTTGTTAATTGATTAATCGGGTCTATATTACATAGACAAACGCTTAAATGTTCGAATCTCTAAAGGTCGACTTTTAGAGATCGAACAGTTAAATGTCCAAATATGTAAGAAAATAAAATTTAAAAAAAGTAAAAGGAAAGGGTTTTAGCAGGGGGGCAAGCCCCCCACACCCCCATACCCCCCGCTATTTAAATATACCAACTCCGAGATCGCACTTCAGTGAACTACAGTGCAGAAATGGAAAATTTCCCATTCTCTGCACTATAGCGTGATCTTGGAGCTGGTATATTCAAGTAGTGGGGAGTGTGGGGGTGCAGGGGGGCTTACCCCCCATTTTACACCCTTTAGGTTTTTTTTTCCAGTTTAGTTTTCTTTTTTTAATTGTAAACATATTCGAATGTTTAACTGTTCAATCTCTAAAGGTCTTAAGTGTTCGTCTATGTAATATAGACCCAATTAATCAAGGACTATATAAAAGTGGTGGTAGAAGTTGGTATGCTCATCTGATGAAGTTGTACAGACGAAAACGCAGTGATTCAGTTAAGGCATTCTGTTGTGTTCTCATAGTTTGTATCTAATAAATTTGTGGTTTTATCTGGTGAACCTTGCAGTGCCTTATTTTTTGTTTTTTAATTATTTTGCATTCTAAGAATGCATTACCTGTAGTGACTTCAACCTGATATGCATTACACTAGTTGTGTTACTTTAGTTTGTGTGTCATTTATCCTTTTCATGGCAGTTTATCAGTCATTAAGGTTCACAGAAAATGTATCTCAACTACTCCCTTAAATCCTTCTCTTCTGAGTTTTATTTTTGTATCATGTCATATAACTTACTCCAAGGTTTGTCATAGTAATAAGTATCCATAATGTATATATAAACATCACTGTCTATTTTTAATTTCAATAAATCTGTCTTCTATGAAATTATTGTATGCACATACTCCACAACTATGCAAGGTAAGGCTTTCTTTCTGTTCTTTGAGGGCATTATTTATCAACGTTTTTATAACTGTTCCCAAAGTAATAGTCCTACAATATGTAAGTCTTTTGCTTATTTTATATAGAACCCAAAAATGCAAAGAAGCTGTATGTACTATTGGATTAACCATACCTAAACCTAATAAATACAGTATCTCCTTTGACATGTAAACCCCATAAATACAGTATCTCCCTTGACATGTAAACCCCATAAAAACTTAAAAGAATCTTAAACAGATATTTTTCTTTAACCATAATGAATGAAAACCCCTACCAATATAACCCAAGTTGCCTAGTATCAGTGAGTGTAATACATAAACTTTTTATGTAAAGACATATTAAAACAATTACATTTCTTTATTATCTGTTGAGTGTCTAATAATACTTAGTATTTTAATACCATCGCAAAATAAATATATTTTGTCAAAATGTAAAACAGTATCAAATCCTATGCATTTTATTTTATTAAAATGCAGATATACAGAAAATAATCTCTGCTCTTGCTTTTGAAGGGAAATAATTATTCAAGTCTCTGGTTTATAATAATAGTCAAATACTCTGCATATGCCGAACATTATGAAATGTGCACATTTGGTAATAAAACAATCCATTTTGCTTCATCTCAGAATGTTTGACATTCTTCAGGAATAGATTTTTTTACGATACTAAACAAACAGAAAATACTTAATGGGCATCCTTGTTTTACCCCTCTTCATTTTTATCCGCCTGCGATCATGACGATTCACTGAAGGCTGGATCCAAGCGTGCTGATATATAATCTCAGTTTAGTACAAATGCCATGGTATTTCACAATGTCCCATAAACCCTCATGGCTAACTGTACCAAAATCATTTTGAATATTACATAAGAGTAGGAGTCCCCTTTATCATTTTTTTAACCAGTGTTATAATTTATCTTACTAAAATTAACATAGCTTGACTGTCCTTACCTTTCAGACCATAAATGCCTGATTTAATTTTTTTAGACCACACCACACTGAATCTTTCATACAAAATTTTACAAAATAACTTATAATCTCTGTTTGTCAGTACTATTGGTCTCCAATTCACAAGTTCTTTTCTGCCTTCTTTTTTAAAAATAAATTTCATTCCTTCACAGATGTAGTCACCATCAGTTCCTTTTTCTAACCATTCCTTTAATGTGTTTGTAAATATCTTTTCTAGTAAAGTCATACTTTTATAAAAAGTTTAAATGATTCCATATGGGGCTACAGAAGATGTTCCTTTTACATTGGCTAGCACTTTATCTAAGTCAGACTGATTATTTTTTATTTCTAGACTATTTATTTTCTTCTGGTATCCATTTTTATTCTTCCCAAGTTTTCTTCACCACCTGCTTACTATCATACATTCTTTTAACCTAATTTTCCCCATTATCTCTAACTGAGAAGTTACTGTTGTACCATCTGTAGTATTAATGCTTAACACATCACACTCTTATTGTTTTGTTTACTTAATGGTGAAGCTTCTTTGTGCTCAGAACTATTTCTGCTTTTCCAATAACAAAGTCATTCTTCCATGTCATAATGTTGATAATTGTTTTTTTTATGTGAACTGATGTTAGGCAAAGTATCTTTTACTGTTAATGTTTATACATTTGCCTTCACTGAGTCCATGAAATACTAAACGGTAGTTAAGACATGTTGCTTCCACAAATTCCGACTCACATTTCAGTTCACTTGTATCAACTATCCAATTATTTCATTTTTAACACCTTTTCCTTCTTTAACATATGTGCTATTTTCTTGAACTTCAATTAATATAACATCATAATTTGTAATTGACATTCCGAAAAGTCTAGATGTTGCAACCACACTCATATAAGTAATAATAAGAATATAACTCTGTAGCCAATTTTCCACTCTTCTATATGAATCCCATAATTTTTCCTAAACAGAACTCTTTATCCTTTAATACTTTAATATATCTACATTTGTTTTATTTTCATGTGGAATTTTACCTTTAAGTTTTCTCAAGTGACAATTCCAGTCCCCTAATATTATTCTCATATTCACAACAACCTTTTTTTTACTATTTTGAATAAACTTCTTCTTTCTGTACTAGCTGTGGAAACAAACATTAGTGTCAGCTGATATCAGCTGTGAGGCACCCATTCTGGTTCTAATACCATGTACCTAGAATTCCTATCACTGCATTCAGTAATTATAACTTGTTTTGTAATAAAACAATTCTGGAACAAAAAATCTGCCCTAAAACTCCATAGAATTTACTTTCCCCACAATACTTTTACTTGCAACTAATGTGAAATAGACAGATCTCTGATAGCTGGTAAACAAATAATATCAGCTTTTAAATCATTACAAAAGGTTAAATATCAAGTATGTCTGTATTTTCGAACCATAATAGTCAGATTCAGACTGCAGAGTAACAAGTTACCCTTTTCCTCTTTAAACAGTCTTTTGTTTATATTTTGCCTCATTATCCTTTTCTAACCTGCTGTGGTGGTGGTTCTGCGGTAGCGTTGTCACCTCACAATAAAACGTTGTCGTGTTCGATTCTCAGCTAGAGCGTCTTCTGTGTGGAGACATATGTGAATGGGCGCACCTTCGTTGAAGGTTGGGCGTCAGAGCCCACAACGTGGCACGTAAAAATCTTCTGCCAATCATTAGCAGGCCGGAGTTCCACTGTGGCGACCCCTAACTGGAAAAAGCCGAAAGACACACCATCCTTTTCTAACCCATTTGCCTGTTGTATTGTTTTTCCTCATTACCATCGCTAATATCAGAGAAGCTGTGGTTGTACAGTGGTAGTGTTGTTGCCTCACAGCAAGAGGTTCTCCTGTTCAATTCTCAGTTGGAGTGCCTTCTGTGTGGAGTCTGCATGTTCTCCTCGTGGTTGAGTGGCCTCTGAATGACATGAATGAATGGGCGTGCCTTCACTGGAGGTTGGGTATTGGGCTGGCAACTCAGCACCATAAAAATCTACTTCCAATTATTAGCAGACCAGAGTTCCGCTGTGGTGACCCCTAACTGGGAAAAGGCAAAAAGACAAACAACCTTTGCTAATATCAGCTTCTAAACTTTCATTTATCCCTTCTTCCACTGAATAAATGGTACTGTGTATGTCTTCCCATCCTTACTGTCTAATTTTGTACATCTACTGTAAAAATATTTCCCATTTCTTTGTCTTCAATTTTATTTTATACTGGGATAGTCAAACCAGAATTTCTTTTACTGTTTTTTTGTAGAATCTTCCACAGTTTGTTTCACATCTTGTATCTCTTCACATTGGGAGCATTTCACATACCACAAGTTTGAATGTACTACAGCCATGTGTTAGGCAGATTTCTGTAGTACACATATGCCCTGTAGCTAGCTATATTTACAACACTTGATATATAGTGATAATTTCCTTCTGTGACTTTGTTACCCAAATTTTCCATGCCTCATTCCAAGCATTCCTCTCACCATACATTTTCTTAATTTTGAATACAATTTGACAATAAGTAAGAAAAAAAATCAAAGTTTCTTTATCCATATCAGCAGTACAAAACTCTACAATCAGCTTTCTTTTACTATACTCTTTGCTTGGAAGTTGTAATTGGACCATGGTTTCACAGTTCTTTTAAATCACATAACTGCAGAAAATTAGATGCAGTTGAAACATTTTCAAAAGTCATATCCAAGACTATGTCCTTTCCATTATCTATAAATACCATAACATCCATTACAGAAATACCAAGTAGCAATATTATATTATCCCAAAATTTCTGGTTAAAGGCTTATAGTGCCTGCATATTTGAATTGCTTCTTACTGAAATTGGTACACCTTGTTTGCTGTAGCATAGACTAGATCCAGGCCTGCTGAATCTGGCTTTGTTTGTATAACTTGAGCACTAATCCAGGCATTCTTTAAAGTATTCAATTGTATTTATTACTGCTTGGTAGTAACTTGATTAAAGTGTAGCTATCATTCTAAGTCTTTTGGATTAAGCACTTGGGCTTCAGACCAGTTGTTTTACATTAGGAAGGTTTGTGGCCTGCACTGTGGTGGCAGGACAGGTAGTTTACATCCTTCTAAGTTGGGAACTGCTGATTGAGGGCTCAGTGTCTGTTATTCTAAAAGTGTATTAGTTCTGGTTTAAGCACTTGGGCTTCAGGCCAGTTATTTTACATTAAGAAGGTTCGTGGTCTGCACTCTTGTGGGAGGAGAGGCTGGACTCTGCCCTTCTGAGCTGGTAATTTCTGGTTAAAGGCTTATAGTGCCTGCATATTTGAACTGTTTCTTACTGAAATTGGTACACCTTGTTTGCTGTAGCATAGACTAGATCCAGGCCTGCTGAATCTAGCTTTGTTTGTATGCTTGTTGTTTGTTTGCTTGTTATTTCCTGAAACGCTAATTCCACCTAAAACGGTTTTCAGCTTCTGTGGATCCCTAGTGATATCTGCATTGCTTACTAAACTTATTTCCTTGTTTCACTTGAAAGAAAGTTACTGTTTGTCATTTTAAGTTACCTGTAACACATTGCATTTAAGTTACCTGGTACTTGCTCACTAAAGCAATTATATAAGTCAGCACTAAAAAATTAAAAGCACTACACCCTCACAAACTCCCCTTGAGTACCTTGTTCCCCATTGGCCCTTTTTTCAATTATAAAGGAATTCCCAATATTATTCTAGCATGTCCAAAGGTCAGTTGTCGATCTCCTCTCCGGTCCAGCTGGTGAATCTGGGAATCTTGAGGCAATGTTACAACTGCCTCATGTACACAGACAACCCTCTCCTCCTCCCAACAAATTCCAACACATGTGAGAGATGCAACCATATAACCAAACTGGAGGCTAAGCTCTCTCAACTGAGTACTGGCGTAACCAGTCAGGAGGAGAAGGAAACCACACTCACTACAATTCCAGTCTCACATAGACCTACCACGACAGCAAACCAAACACATAAACACATAAAAACATACTCAGAGGCTCTAAATAAAAATCTGCCTAAGCAGCAGAGACCTCCAAAGCAGACACCCAAGCAACTGCTACCCCAAAACAAAACACGTGCAACACATAGCTCACAAAGCCAGTGTGCTGAACAGTCACAGCCCTTAAGACTAAACAACACACCTGATACACTTGTAATAGGTGACTCTATCGTCAGGCACACTGACATCCCGCAAACCAGGCTGAACAAGGAGAAGGTCACGGTGAGCTGCCTGTCAGGTGCTAGGATCCGCCACATAACACAAGCACTCAGGTCACTCCAAGGCAAGTACAAATATGACTCGGTCATTGTCCATGCTGGTGTGAATGACCTGAGACATACCTCCCTGGACTACATGAAAAGAGACATAGAGGAGCTCTCTGAGTATGTAGCCCAGGCCGGTATGACCCTGACCTTGAGTAGCATCTTACCCTCACTAAGAATGATGCCACAATATGAAGATAAGATGATCAATTTCAATAATTGGCTTAAGTATTGGTGTCATTCAAAGGGGATCCAATGCCTGTCAGCCTGGGATGACATGCTCGACAAGCCACGATGCTTCGCTAGGGACGGCTTGCACCTGTCACCCCTGGGCTTTCGGATATTGACAAAGGCTCTTGCTACCCCCATAGCGCCTTTTTTAGGCAAGGCTCAAAAGACAAACCCACCTCCATAGGTATCACAAGGGATAAGAAACTAAGAGTAATGCTACTCAACGCCAGAAGTCTAAACCTCAAGATGCACACACTCGAAACTCTCCTTAGCATGGAGAACATTGATATCTGTGCAGTAACAAAAACCTGGTTCAAGGCTCCCGAGAGCACCCCAGCACTACCAGGTTATACCTCATACCATGCTTTTCGGCCTCAAAACTTGGACTGAACCACAAAAGGAGGGGGAGTATCAATATTCATCAAAGATGCCCACACCTCCAGGTTGGTGGCACAGCACAAAGCATCAGAGACTATCCATGTGCAACTAACAGTGGGTAAAACTGCCTTCCAGTTTATAGCCTGCTACAGACCACCCTCCCAAACCCAGGAACCCCACTCGGCCTTCCTGAGAACACTGGAAAATATGAAGGTCTCTCCAAACACCATTATATTGGGCGACTTCAACTACCCAAACATAGACTGGGAGCATTACTCTAGTTCCAACACCCTATCCCAAAGGTTCCTAGAATATATAAACTGAAATGCTATGGAACAACTTGTTACCACTCCCACAAGAGGGGAAAACATACTGGATCTGATCATCACCAACATGGGGGCTCTATGCTCCAGACCAGAAGTGTATCCCTCACTGGTAAGATCAGACCATAAACTAATCTCACTGAATATTCACACCCTGACCCCACCCCCTGCCCAGAAAACCACAGTAAAAAACTTCTCTAAAGCAAATTTCACACTCCTCAAAACCGAGGTGGAATCCTTCAAAGCCCTCGAGCCTGTGGAAAATACAGCCCAGACCGCAGAATCCTTTATAAAAGCATTCTATGAACACCTTCAGGAATGCATGGATCATGCAATCCCAAGTAAAACCAAGACCCAATCCACCAAAGGCAGACATCCTGTCTGGTGGACCCCAGCCATAAACAAACTATACAATAGAAGGAGGAAGCTACTACATGATAGAGCAAAATCCCAAAAAGGGAAGGCATCTCTGATCAGTATTAGCAAAAAACTACGGGCACTCATAAAATCGTCTAAGGCCAGCTTTGAAAGAAAAATTGCACAGGACACTAAGGATAATCACAAGGCTTTCTTTAGTTATGTTAGGAACCTGGGTGAGAATTCCCAGATATGCTCAGAATTACTCCAAAATGACAAATAATACATCAAACCCACATATATTGCCAACATCCTAGCTGACAGGTTCAGCGCAAACTTCTCCCCCCCTCCCCACCAAAAGGGCAAATATCTATCCCAGCAGAGTGCTGTCCCCCTGACATCTCAGATGCTCAGGTAAGAGCCGCCCTCTCCAAAGCAAAAAACACAGCATCAATGGGACCAGACGGTGTCCTGGGCTGCGTCCTACATGAACTCCAAGAAGAGCTAAACCCAAACATAAAACTACTGTTCAATCTCAGCCTTACTACAGGATATGAACTCAAAGAGTAGCGTACAGCAACAGTGGTCCCTCTCCACAAAGGTGGTGCTTCAACGGATCCTGGAAACTATCGCCCCATAAGCCTGACTAGCTTGGTCTTCAAAGCTATGGAAAGGATCATCATGGACCTCATAAATAAAGATATTGGGGACCTACAGACACTGGATCCTACCCAGTTCGGCTTTGTTAAGGGCAGATCCTGCCTCTTAAACCTGGTCGATTTCTTTGAAACAGTCACCAAGGCCATCGATGAGGGGAAGGTGGTCCACACAGCCTACCTGGACCTCGCAAAAGCCTTTGATACAGTACCCCACTCGGGCATTATAGATAAGCTCACCAGCTTAAATATAAACCCATATGTCACTAGATGGGTTGCAACTGGCTCAAGGACAGAGCACACATGGTTAGAATTGCTGGATCCATATCAGACTCCAAACCAGTTACAAGTGGCGTCCCACAAGGCTCAGTCCTGGGACCTCTCTTGTTCGGTATATATATTTCTCGGAGGTACAGGCCAACATGGAAGGACTATGGCTGACCAAGTTCGCAGATGACTGCAAACTGGGTGCCATAATCGACTCTCCAGCCGACACAAGCATCCTCCAAAAGGGCCTCATAGAAACAGACAACTGGTGCCAGAGCCATGGCCTCAAGCTAAACACCAAAAAGTGTATAGTCATCCCCTTTGGCAAAAACAAATTGCCCACAAATTACCACATAGGTGGTAATCCATTAATTACAGAAGAAGTAATTAGGGACCTGGGGACGCAAGTTGATAGCAATCTCTCATTTGACAACCACATGGCCAAAGTAGTTAGAAAAACATTTTATATAGCCCACCTAATCATGAAGGGTTTCACATCTAGATCAGGGGAGGTCATCGTGCCTCTTTACTCATCCCTCATCAGGCCCATAATTGAGTACAATGCTCCTTTTGGGATGTACCTTACCAGACACCTGCAGCAACTGGAAAGACCCCAAAAGTACCTCACCAAGAGGATCAAAGGGCTCAAACAGATGCCATATGCTGCCCGGTTAAAGAAACTCCTGCTCTACTCAGTGGCATACCGCCTGCTCAGAGGCGATCTGTGCCTGACGTATAAAGCCATGTCCAACCCGGAATTAATGGACATGCTGCACCTCAGAAAATCCAAATCCCATCGAGCTCTGGCTTGAGAGACTTGAACCTCAGCACTGAAATAAATAGGACATGCTGGAGGGACAGATTCATAACCCAGAGGCTCCCTTCACTCTGGAATAAAATCCCAGTCCAGGTTAGGCAGAGTCCCTCATTGACTCTCTTCAAGAGGAATCTTGATGAGTGGATGGGAGATCGTAGGTTTACCCCGGGTATCACTTCTGTGTCACTGTTAGACAGAGGCACATTATACTAACCTCAAAAAAGGGCATAGCAAAATTAATTTAAAATGGCTGGTGAAAGCCAAACACACTCTGGTTAGGCTTATAAATGCCCTAGGGCAGATAGCCTAGTATGAACCTATGAACCTATATCTGTTTATAACAGATTCTGACTTAGAAAAAATTCTGACAATAAGCAAAATAACTTTTTTAACAGTCTTGCCTTTCAGATTAGTTTGTGGCACAGAAACATAAGAACTGACAGCTGCCTTTAATTTTGCTTATAGGAAAACACCTGTACTTCCTTCTCCCATCTTCCAAAACAGTCCAATTGTGTGTAATGTTCTTTTATGCTCTGAGGCATTTTCTGTTTAGCATGTTCCATGCTGACTAAACAATCATTCTCCAACATTTCCATTATATGACTCGATGAGATGGCATTTTCTCCTTTAGGTTCTTCTTCATTTATTATTTTCTCAAGTCATGTGACAATAAACCCTCTGCATTCAGATTCATAATAGAAACAATCCAGGGGATTCAATAAACTCTGTGTAGGCTTACCGTGAAGCCTACACGGAGTTTGCATGTTTGCATGGTGAGCAGCATATGCATGTCGCTCACTGCATTTAAACAAGAGCGGTTCTGCGGCCAGCAGCAGTGTCACCGGCCAGGAAACTGTATAAATCAGCAAAGAGAGCAACAGACATGTATACCTGTTTACATACAGGCAAACTAGGTCTGTGGGGTTGCACGAAATGCCACAATGATTACCAGGGTTATTAATAAAGCAATGTACACAGTTCCAATACATTACACGGAAGTGTATACAGTGCAGAGTATTGTGGAAACTTGTGTCTGGAATACTGAATAAAAGTTGTGTAAGTGATCAGTAAGGTTACATAGACTGCAGTATAAATAAATAGTCAGGAATGTGTAAAATGAAAAGGGACACACAGGTGAATTGTAGGACTGAAGACATGGGAAGAGGACAGGTGAAACATGGTAACATACATGAAGACATGTCAATGAAGACAGTGGTAGCATGAACACTAATCACATATCTACATGGTACAGTACAGATTGCATAGTTATTGTACATTATGTGACTGTCACACAAGGTGACATATCAGTGGAGTGGATACTTTCTGATATAATCATTCTGACATAAACAATGGACAAGACATATAACAAGGATGTCTATACAATAGAGATTATATGCATATTGTGAAGCTGTGCAATATGAATTGCATGTAATGTCAGCAGAGGTCTCAACCAATCAGGGCACATAACAACAGGCTCGTGAACAACAGCGGACAGAAGTATGCACAATCAGGGACAATATCAGAATAATACCACCAGTAATCCCATGTGATTGTGACTGATCATAGATGGTTCTGCAAGAACACACTTGTACAACTATTATGATTTGTCAGCAATCTCTGAGGGGAATCACGCAAACGTCCCTCAAAATGTAACATTTGCCAGAGGTGTTCAAAGGGACACTGTTACATCTGGAGTAGAAATAACAAGCAATCCTGGCTAGTTGACAGGTGTTAGCATACCACCTGGTCTACTCCTAGGCTGTGTTGTCCATATTGTAATTATCTTGTGTTTTTGTGTTCATAATGGACCTAATCTCCCCATGAGTTTCCTTCATCTACCATGTCCCCATGTTTGTGGCATCAGTCCTTTGTGTGTGTTGATACTGTATGCATTATACCAATACCACACTTGGATTCAATGGTTTTCCACAATTTGCAGTCCTCCACAAAGATAGTTGGAAAAAGGATGTGTAAGTCAGTTTCGATGTCCGAGACTTAAATAATAGACAGGAAAGGGCCTAGCACAGAGCCCTGAGGTCTGGACCTAGTCACCGGACTCTAGATAGAGGTGACTTCACACACTGCAACATATTTCTGTGCCTTGTATGTGCCCAGTCTTCTACCCACTTGGTGACGTAGGTGTTTATGGCCACTTGTAACAGTTTCTCTGTAATACCTGACTGTTGAATTATGTCAAATGCCTTAGCCAGGTTAAGTTACACAGGATGATAGTGTTGTCATCATGCATGCCCGTAGTAACCTTCTTGAAGGCAGTGAACAGACGTAGCAGACATGATGTAGCCTAAACAAATTAAATGTGGGTTTAGTACACAGTCGGGATATAATCTGTATAATTTTAGAGAAGGTCCCTGATGACTCCTTGGCCTACATCACAGATGAGGAGTGTCAGGCTGGGTCTGTAACTCCATGCATCAGGTGATCGTCCCCCTGAGTCAGAAGGATGCATGTTGCTGTACCCACTTCTATGGGAACATAGGCTATCTGGAGGTTGTGTTGACATATGGATCCATCTGTGTCTGGTAGGTCAGGTTTTAAGCCACGCTACAGACAACCTATGACTTTGTCAGGGCCCATTGCTTCTGTCTTATTAGCCATAGAGAGTGCACAGATATGCTGCCTTGCTGCGAATAATACTGAGTAATGTTTGCATCTATACTTTGGCTGATAACCGGTAGCAACAGGGTGGTGACATGTGAGACAAACTGTCAGCTAGCAGATTGTCTGTGTCCTCTGTATGGGTATGTCTGCTGATATCCACACACAGAACTGTGTTTAGGTGTGTATTCCATGTACCATTTTATATGTATTGGAATAAATGATTTGTGACAAGACCTCTATATAACCTTGATCATTCATCACTTTCCACACGCTCTTGCTATACACACAGTTGTACAGTGTTACCAATGTCACATACTTACTTCACTTGCACAACATATGCCTATATGTGTTTCATGGGCCAGCTGTGTTTGAGTGGTCTGATGTCATATCAAGACACATGAGAGATCAATTGTTTGTGGCTCATGAAGACTATTTCCTGACACAAATGCTAATAGTTACACAATGACAATGGTGCTGCTGACCACCTCAGTAATCCTTGAGTGTATCAACACAACTGCACATACAATGAATTCCACAAGGTTGCAATTGCATCAAAACATGTGATACATGTGTTGTGTATATCACAGCATAACAACATGTGTATGAGACAAGACTTATGTGACCATGCAATCAAAAGGAATTGATATTGAAATCAGTCACAGAGTATTTAATGATGGTATATAGACATATGCACACCTGTGTCATATTGCAAGTGTCACTCTGATGGTGGAATGAAGGATCTGTAGAAGGTTGAGCTGCTCCACTGCAAAAACATATGTTCTAATATGCTGGCAGTATACATAACAGTGTATCATACCATGTCAACAGCTCTCAGGGGGCATATTACTACAGCTGTTATAGAAGGATCTTGTACTGCAATGACATCAATGGCCATAAATACATTAGCTCACATCACAGATTGTAAGACTCTTTTGCAGCCATATTGTACATCCACACCTCAGTATACTACATGTCAATGACAGCAACATTGACATGTCGACTGTTCATAGGGCCATAGGACATTATTAGGCTAATGGCCAACAGCACATGTAATTGGAGCCAATAGTATACCATGTAAATAATAATTCCTATATCTATATTGTAAAGATAGTATCACTATTGTGCATATGTGTATATTTGTTGTATTGCATTATAGCCTACCACTGTCCATATGGGACATGTGTACCACACCATGACAGAATTAGCCATCACACATGCAGTAGTCTTGAGATGGCTTGGGAGGCTCATGGAAGGACTCTGTTTCATGACGCGTGAATGCATATTTTACATGAGGACATCCTCCACTCCTCTGCAGGAAGGATATCATGTGGCCAGTGGAAAAAGAAGGATGATGGATGCATGGGGCTATGAGAAAGGTTTTCTAAGTGGTAGTGTAATGAAGAATGATTCCAAAGATCATGCAATGTCCATAACGTACCACCAACCATCCACACACAGCAGTAGACTTGACCTGATTTTAACATTGCTCCTGTGTAGGTATAGAATATTAATGCCATGCAGTGTCACAGTAGCAACACCACATATGTCTGACTGTAACATTGTCTTATTCCACTTTATGGAGTATGTTAGCATCATTGTATGCTGAGGAGAACATGTTGGGAGGAGTGTAGGACATGGATGTTGAGTCACATCCCTTTGTAAAATTGTCTCAGAAGTGATAGGTGTAGGTAGACACACAAGTCACCTGCTGTAAGAGTAGAACTCCTCTAGATATATATATATATATATATATATATATATATATATATATATATATATATATATATATATATACATTTTATTTTTTTTTACTACTACAGCACATGTTTGTCTTGAATATTGTCAGAGTGCATGTTATACAGGATTACATCATCACTGTATGTTACAATGAGGTGTTCTGAGTAGAGGTTTACTTAGCTGTGGACTCAGTACTTAACACAAGCATCAGCGCACAAGTCTGAGTTTTATAGTGTCTTAAAACACTTTAAAGCTGATAATATCAGCAGTGTCATGAGAAGAAGATGATAATAGCAGTGTCCCACATCATGGTGTAAAATGTTCTCTTGAATGTCAACCAACTGAATAAACACACACACACACCAGTTGACTGCAGGGAGAACAGAACCCATATCCAATTAAGTACACTGACTAGAGAACTCAGTATTTAACATAAGTGCCACAGAAAAAGTCTGGCTTTTATAGTGTCTGACAACACGTTATAGCTGATGACATTAGCAGTGTGTAGTGAGAATAAGATGGTAATAGCAGTGTCCCACATGCTAGTGTAAAATAATCTCTCAAATATCAACCAAGGGAACACACACACACACACACACACACACACACACACACACACACACACACACACACACACACACACACACACACATACCAGTTCACTGCAGTGAGATTAGAACCCCTACCCAAGTACACCAATTAGAGAACTCAATAATTAACTCAAGTCTGATGGCATACATCTGAGTTTTATAATGCTGCAGGACAATTTATTGTGGTTGACATCAGCATTGGCTGTTTGAGAGAAGATGTTAGGCCTTTATGAAATGGATGTGTAGGTATGTACAACTGCCAAAATATTAGTATTCCATGGGATTGTACTGATGACAGCAGGATACATAGTCATGCTCTTCTGACTAGACAGAAAATCACACACACATTGACTACCAACTAGAGAACTCAGTATTTAATACAAGCACCACAACAGAAGTCTGACTTTTATAATGCTGCAGGACAATTTATTACTGATGACATCAGCACTGGATGTTTCAGAGAAGATGTTGGGAGGCCTGTCTGAAATGGAGGACAAGCCATGCACAACTATCAGGATATTAAAGATCTGCATGTTACCAGTCTGATGAGTTTGCAAAGTGTAGCATTTGCTGTTGTGTTGCTAAAGCGCAGGTATATCTTAAAAAGACAGCTTTCCAAACTACATGTAAACAGCTGGCCACATTACTGCAAGTATTGGAAAACTATCGAGTCACTAGCTAATCAACTTTATCCCAGTTGCCCAAGTCCTAACACTGCACCTAGTTCTCAACTCCCTTTTAACTTTCAACCAGTTTCCATATCACTTATTCGTGCCCTAATCAAGAAACTAAAACCTACCACCCTTGCAGCGGATCTCCTCCCAGCTAAGTATCTACAAAAAGCTGCGGATGCCATAGCATACCCGATCTCTATCCTGATCCACTCCACAAAGGGGGCAGTTTCACTTAACTGTCAAATTACAGACCTATAGCTATTTTGTCACCTCTGGCTAAAATTATGGAGAAGTGCATCTATAAACAACTCCTGAGCCACCTCATTTGCCACAATATTCTGGCTAACTCGCAGCATGTTTTCAGACCATTCCTCAGTACAACCACAGCCCTCTTCTCCTTCTCTTCTCCTTCTCCAATGTTATTAATCAAAACTGAAACAACAATCAGCTTTATTCTGACCCCTGTTATTTTCTATCTTTATTAATGACCTGTACACAGTCATCCCAACAGCCACCTCCATTCAATATGCAGATGACTCCACTTTGATTTGCTCTGCCACCTCCCCTTTAAGTCTGCAGACTCTATTCCAAAATGTTTTAATACTGTTGAAAATTGTCTCTGTAATCAATGTCTCCAATTAAATCCTAACAAAACTAAGCTATTGCTTTTCTCCCCCACTCGTAAAGCCTCAGTTCCAACCTTTACTTTAAAATCCAAAAATGGCACTGTCATTGTCCCAAATCCCTGTATCAAACACGTAGGTGTACCAATTGATAATAACCTCAAGTTTGATATGCATATTAATCAAACTATTAAAAAAGTTAATAAAACACTTGGCTCACTATACAAGCTCAAAACTTTCCTCACTCCACTAGCTAGGATGGCAATTGCCCTTGCACATCTACTTTCCACCCTCCTTTATGCATCCCCTCTCTTCACAAACTTGAGTAAGTCTGACCTTAATAAACTCTCTAGATGCTTTAATCATATTGCTAGATTTGCCACTGGAGCAGCATACAGAACACACCACTGTCTAAACCTAAAGAATCTAGTGTGGCTAGAATTGCCTATCCAACTTCAGTACAATCAGCTAATAGTAACACATAAAATTCTCTACCAACCTGAAAACACACTCATACGTACAAAACTTATCACCCCTTACAGCAACCTTAAGACACTTCGATCATTCAACAAATTACTAGTCCAAACCCTCAAAAGCAACAACTCATCTGGAGACTCTCTATATGCCAACTCTGTTGGCAAAAAATGGAACTCACTTTCTGCTGAGCTTACTTCAGAACCCGTTCTAACCCAATTAAATAAACATCTAAAACAGTACTTTAAAAGGCAATAGCTATGTCCTTGCTCTAATCCTGACTAACTCTGGCAATATAAACATGTGTTAAAGAGGTCTTTTGACCACCCTACATTGCTTCCTAATTGTTACTCTATAACAAATCAGATTTATATATGACAGAATGAATGCCTTTTATCCTATGCATTGTATCTGTAACAGTGCTTTAACTCATTTAATGTAAAAGTTTTTCTATATGTATGTATGGAGCTTTTCTCACCAGGCCTCCACTGAAAATGGACAAATAAATAAATAAAAATAAAAATCTGAATGTGTATTGTCAGTATAAACATGTACATGGTATATAAGAAATCATTTTTTATTTACTTCTGCAGTGTAGTGGATATATCTGGGAACAAATAGTGAGAGACCAAGCTTCAAGTGAATGGGTGCAGGTAACACATGTCTACAGTGTAAATATGTATTCTTTCCTTAAAAAGTGCTTTCCCTTTGTATGTGTCTTTACATGTACATTCATGGGATGAAGACTAAATGGACAGTAAACATAAGTAATACATGCTAATGAGCACTTTCCATAGTGCACCAGTGAGCAGCTGGTTTATGTGATCAATGGCAAAGTGTCTATAATGCGAGATACACATTTATACTGCTTTCCCCATTTTCATGTAGTTAAGTGGGGAGCAAATGGTAGCCTCTGCCTCACTGATAAAATGATGAGAGTTCTGTTGGTCTGCTTACCTCTGCACAATCATGTAAAGTGAAGAAGTGCTGCATTCAGCAGTGTGGATAGTACTGTGCATGAGAAACACAGCTGCTGCCTAGCTGACTCTTTGGCAGCAGGTGTAAATGCACTGATAGATTACTTTTGGAGCCCAGATGATACAGGGTTCGAATCCAGTAGTATATAATAGTTTTATATATGTATGTATAATGCAATAAAATAATTCTTTATTCTACTTTCACTGTGTGTTACCTCAGAGCATCATGTTTAAGCAACATTGTGCAGAGGTGACCACACCATCAAAGAGCCTTTCACTGTCTCTCAGCATTGGTGCATGTTGCCAAATCACACGGAAACAGAGAAGACAAAAACCGAAAGGCTTCATTGTTTTTTTTCACTTATGTATGTGGTATGTGATTCCATTTTTGATCAGACTAAAGGTGTTAAAATGGGGTAGATAGGAAAGTGGTGAACTGGGGGACCAGCAAGGGGAAGAACAAAGGTAAAGCAATATAGGAATGTGCAGGAGGTTGGTAGAAAAGAACCATAGTTATCCACTTCTTCAACACTGTAAAATGACAATATGTACAGAATATTAGCTGAATTTGGGCTGTCACCTCAACAAAGAGGGATGAAAACAACACAATCCTGTTGTATAGCCAATTGGAATGAATCACATGTGCTCAGAAGACACATGGGCAAAGTGGAGAGCCATGTATAGGACAATATGTTTTTTGTGGGACAGGTGCCCATTTCTTTACTTCATTAAGCCAGGAATGTTGGGTAAGGCATGTAGATATTTCTTGGTTGGAGATGAGGAAGCAGATCCAAATAAACAGGACAAATGAGAGAAGAAACATGAATGGTGATGGACATGGCAGGTTGGGAGACTCCATGGTTGGAGTTTGGAAGGGGACAATGGATGCCCATGCATCCTCACCCACAGGACTGTCATCACTGTCCCCTTACACTGCTCGTTGCTGGAGTGCTGCACATCTTCTCCTATGGACCATACGTGAGAGCATCCTCTCCATCTGGCATAGCATGCACTAGTGGTGCAGTGCACAACCCTACACACCAAGCCTGGCATCCCCTGGCAAGTGATAAAATCCCTACTTCCACCAGTACTCCTACTGGGTACCACAGCACCAGCTGATGGGGTAGCGCTACCTGATGTGAAGGGCCCAGGTACTGCAGGGGCAGTGGAGGGAGTACTGCCAAGTTGGGTCTCAGGTGTGCTGGGCATCAGTGCAGAAGTTGGTGGAGCTGGGACAGGCTGAGCCATAGGGGTTGGCCTACCTCCCTGTGCTGTAAAGCATTTTGTGATTTGTCAGTGATGGATGTCATGGAAATATTTTGACAACACATAGAAAAATGAAAAAAGACAGATAAGGGTTGGCGTAAGGGAAAAAAGAGAATATTAATACCATCATATGTGACAGAAAATGCATTATCACAGTAATGAAGTATTTATCTCTACTCTTACCTTTAAGTATACTTCTTAACAACTGCAAGCTGTAAGTAATGATTGCTCAAAGTAATCCTTGCAATGTGCATATATTGCATATATGTTTAGTTCAGTTATACAGATTAAATTAACAGCAGGGCATTTATGCTACTTCTGTCAAAATTAAATTATCTAATATTTTCAAAGGATTTTACTATATATTTGTTAGCTGTGGTATTTGAATGCACG
Source organism: Protopterus annectens (assembly GCF_019279795.1). Lineage (NCBI taxonomy): Eukaryota > Metazoa > Chordata > Ceratodontiformes > Protopteridae > Protopterus > Protopterus annectens. The sequence goes on from NC_056736.1 coordinate 696,561,697, forward strand.
TCTGACTAAATTACTAGACTTGTCTCTTACAGTTGGCTTGTTGCTTTTACAGTTAGGGTATGCATGCTTACTTTGCTGCTAAAGTATAGAAGATCAGTACTTTAGCTAAAATAATGGTTATGTTGTGCTGCATATATGCCCCTTGCTTCCCTCAGTCCCGCTAGATGCTCAGTATGGGCCTCCCTATTCACCATGATCTCTTGGTTGGTTGTACAATAAAAAGAAGAGAACAGGAGAAGAACTTTAAGCATACCAGTCTATCATATGTGCAGCTGCCTACCTAGTCTTAGTTCTCTGTATCTGTAGACACACAGAACTGTGGGATGTCAGCAGTCCTAAACTCATCCAGCCACTGGTTGAGTATATCTTGCTTGTGCCTTTTGAGATCATTACAATGATGTCTACGTGTTCTCCAGTGCATGGAATGCCAGTCTCACTGGAGACAGCCTTGGATAGACTATTCCATGACTCAGACTTGTACTGGGAGCTGCTATAGTCCCCCAGAAAGAGCCTTTGACTGTGGGGCTTTACAAGAGTCCAGTGAAGACTCTGAACTCCTCATCATCCCACCTCAGTGCCCTAAATTGGGCACCTTCCCTTCTACCACCATATATATCCAAACAGGAAAAACAGCAATAGTTAAGCATGATTTCCCGCTAATGAGTGTTATTGCATTTATTACTAGTGCACAAAACTCCATGCCAGCTGAGTTTGCATGACATTAAGCAGAGAGCAACAGCTCCAAACAGAGATGAAAGCAATTTATGAACTGAGAAGGGTAATGTGACATTTAGCATTAGTTTTTGGTTTGGATGTTGCAGATATGTAACGGGGAGAATAAATTATATGACATGATATATCTATCTATCTATATATATATATATATATATATATATATATATATATATATACACACACACACACACACACACACACACACACACACACACACACACACACACACACACACACATTACAGACTGAGGGGTTAACCAAGTATGTGTGTGATATGACAAAGTCCTGGTTTATACAGTCATGTGTGTATGAGTATCATTGAGGTGTGAAGGCCATCCAAGGCCAGAGAAGACAATTATAATTACAGAAAGATAATATTCAGTATACACTCTGTCACACATATAATTCATATGAGCTCCTCTGCTTTACTTACTTATTTCTAATTATATTGTAATATTTTATTTTTTTTGATTGAGTGGACAAACATTAATACAGTTAGGAGTGTGTTAGATTAGAGCCCAGGCTCACCTGTGCTGCAGCCCCACACTTACATCTGCTGCTATAGGAACAGGTAAGTAACAGATGTATATTTTCCTATTCATTATTAAGTATGGGTGTTTAATACCATGCAACACCGCTTAGCATGCTTGAGTGGTGGCAAAAAATAGAGCATACAATGTATCCATTTTGAAATTGTCTAGTGTCTGCTTCCTGTCTGCAGGTGTTCTAGACCTGTAGGTACTGGGCAGGGTTACTAACCACTGTGCAGCACCATTTAGAAGGCTTGTATGATGGAAAGCAAACCAGGTAACACTGTATCCTTTTTGAAATAGAGAATGTCTGCATCCTGTCTGCAGGTGTTTTGTTTTTGCTTTGTGTGTTGGCCATTAGGCCAGGTTTGCACAAAGGTAAGTGATGAGCATATGTGATATGCAAAGCTCACCTTATTTTATCTTTATGAACAGTATTTATTAGATTTCATCCTTAAAAGACAAAAGTGGGACTAGAACCATGAGCTACAGATAATATTTACTGTGCAGAATCACCATGTTTAGCAGATGTGCTATACAAACACATGATTAACAGGTCTAGTTTATGTAGTATTTATCATAGATATACATTACATGATATTTATTGTATTTATCTATTTCCCATGTTCATGCTAAGCTGCACATTATGCAAGCAGTGATATGTAAAAAATATAAAATAAACAACATTGTAAAATAAATATTAGTACACTTGAAAAATGATTACAGAAGATGGGATTTGAACTCTCACACCAATGAACCCACTAAGAGTTTTTTATTACTCTTTGCCACAGAAACAGCTTTGCAGCTGGAATGAAAACCATTACGCATACAAGCAAGTCCCAAATCATCCACAGTTTTAACACAGCATATGGCACTTGGACATTTCTGATCTGTTAGTACATGTTTTAATTTCAGATGTAGTGCAGTGATCACAAAACCATATATGACTATTGTTTGCAGCAATGTAGCTGTGTCTTATCTTTGTATGGTGTTCATTTTTCTCTTATCTGAACACTTATTTGAGACATGCAGTCTGTAAGGCATTTTGTATCATTGTCCTTAAAAATGTACGAGAATATAATATAGCAATAATATACAGTTTTCAACAAAAGCAGGGGAGTTAGATATTACTGAATAGAAAATGAGAAATGTGTGCTGCTTACTTACCTTTAAAACCTTGATACAATTACTTCTATACTATGTAAATGAATCATGACTGACACACCCACTGCAGGTAAGAGAGTCTGAATTGTTGTGTATTTCTTCTCCATCACACTAACCATTTACAGTTGCAATCCATTAGTAACAAACACTTAGGTAGTGTCTACACTATGTTTACATCTGATACACAAATCCAGAAGTTTGGGATTCAGTAATTCTAATGAGTTCACACCTCATTTGCATCTCTACTGTGTTCAGAGGTATGAGTCTACACCATAACAAGGAAACTGTGTAGCTAGAGAACTTGAAGGTGTGGGGACTTGTATATTTGTAGAACACAGAGGATTGACACTCCTTTAGATTTTTCTGCATAGAAGGCTTCTGATGTTGCAAAGCTGTGCTTGTATTTTTCAGGTACATGCTAGATTTGTTCACATGTTATGATGAGAACTGTTATTTATATGCAGTAATGGATTGAACTGTTATCTGCATGCACTTCTTGTACTTCACTCTTGGTACAGGCATTTTTGCCATGCATTGACTTTCACAGATAGACAGCCTTATTAACTGTCATTACAAGTGCTACTGTTAAAGTTGGTTACCTTACAGTTTTCTGTGTTATTCCATGGCAATGTAAAGTACTATATTGTTAATGACACAGGGGTGTAATACTTTGAAGATGGCCCATAGACACCACCATGGGAGTTCTAGGCACAGTGAGAGGTGACAAGCAGTTGTATACAGTTTAGTTTTGAGTTGTACATGTGTACACATTTTGTGAAAATTGTGTAGGGAGCATTCAAAAAGGGTGAATTATGTGTTATTCCTTGGATTCTTCAAACTGTGATTTTCCTGTTGTTTTGGGGTGGGGGTGCCAAGTACTATTTGTGTATTTCCATGTCACAAGATGGGTTTCAGGAGTTTTTATGTTGTGTTTGTGTAGTCATCCTAGTATTTCCATGTGTGTATGGAGAAAATTGTATGCAATCAGTGGCATGTTGTAGCATAGCATTCAGGAACTGACTTAGGATCCTGGATGATGACTGTGATATCCCCAGCATATGCACTGTTGGCCTCTGAAAGGTTCCTGTAGCTAAACCTTTGAGTGCTACACATACCTTAGTTTTCACAGGTATTGGTTCCCCTTAGTCTACCCTTGCTGCCAGTTGTGGACGGGTCTCTATCCACCCTGTAGCACTCTACAATTTCCACATCATGCGGACCGTGGTAAGCTAACAGGGGTCTGAATACCCTTTTCCTTCTTGTCCAGGCTCTATTTGCAGCAGCAGCAGCATAGCCTGATGCAAATACATATGTATAACAGCAACTGCAGTCCCTAACAGTGTTTCTGTATAGAGTACGTTCCATGGCTGTGTTCCAGTAGGTTTAGGAATTCACAAGGAAACCTACACTGAGTCTACATGATTGTTTTATAGTTTGTTGAGTAGCTGCTCCATCTTGGATTGGTAGATTAGCATACATTTCAGCTGCTTATGCAGTAATTAACATGCCATGATGTTTATCATGTTTGCACGGTTCTACCCAGCATGTAGAGCTGCTTACTGAATACAAAACAGTGAGCTACTGTGTGCACATTTCACTGTGATGTGAACACAGTGTTAGTGGACCATGTAGGCTTTATTGAATCTGCACCAATATATTTTCTTGCAACCTCTGCTACAGCATATTCTGTTCACACTTCATCCTGAAACCACCCTTCAATTGGTGATACCAGTGGTAAAAAGAGTAAAGGAAGTTCCCATTGCCCTTGTGAAATTTTTCCTAGTAGGTCTCCCCCTGAAAAGAGGCCACTAACCTTGTGAGACTTATCTAGCCAACAAAGGGTAAATAAAAATATTTTAGGCACAGAATTACTTGTGTTAATCCTTTATACTTTTAAAATGTTTTAAAATTCTGCGTACTGCCATTACCTATGGTAATACCTTCTTATTTATCTTTGTACTTCACAGTCTTTTAATGTGGAAATGTAACCCATCTTTGTTTTTTTTTTAACGAAGCAGTTTATATACATCAATGTTTATATGATATATTCCTGTACCAGTCCTTCTAATTCTGGAGTGCTGTGACCATTTTTCTATCTCTTTTTGCAAACCTTATCCTTTAGTACTTGTATCATCTGGAAAAAAACAGTTCATTCAAATTTACAGCTGTAGTTTCATCTTTATGTTTTTCTGTTTGCTAGTGCACTAAAATATGAAATGATTGTAAGATTTTTTTTAACTCATAGAAAATATAGTAGTCTTTGAGAAATCAAATATTGTCTAGAGTCTGCTAAAACCTACTTCACCCATATAGGCAGCATGATGGTTATGCTAACTGCAGTCCACTTTATCAGCCTATAGTGTAATCTGTCAGCAACATCTATTTGATTTCTGATCATTGCTGTGTACTGTAATCTATCAGTGACATCTGTTTGATATCTGATCATTGCTGTGTAATGTAATCTATCAGTGACATCTGTTCGATATCTGATCATTGCTGTGTAATGTAATCTATCAGCGACATCTGTCTGATATCTGATCATTGCTGTGTAATGTAATCTATCAGCGACATCTGTCTGATATCTGATCATTGCTGTGTAATGTAATCTATCAGCGACATCTGTTCAATATCTGATCATTGCTGTGTAATGTAATCTGTCAGTGACATCTGTTCGATATCTGATCATTGCTGTGTAATGTAATCTATCAGTGACATCTGTTTCATATCTGATCATTGCTGTTCAGGTACTAATCAGTGTCAGAAATCATAACTGGAAATTAAGAGAATTGGACAAGTAAAAGTATAGTGGCACAGTTGGAGGGCTGTGGCTTACTATCCTGCCTAGGGCCCATTTGGCCATAGTCTAAGTCTGGGCTCAGTTCTAGCCTCCTTTATCACTTCATTACATTTGTACCACTGAACAGCTCTGTTATTCAGCAGCTTAAATGAGTTGAACCTGGTCTGTGTTCCATGAGGGACTACCAACATCTTTTAGTACGTCATGGGGCAAGAAATTCCCAGCTAACATGAGGGTCTGTGAACAGGAGTTTTTGTATTTCTTCATTGATTTAGTATTGATTGATGCAAAGTTGTTGGCTTTTGGTAATTTCAGCATCTAAGACAATGACAACTCCCTAGCTCTTGTTAAAGACCTGCAACTGTTAGGAAAGAGTTTGAATTAGTTCAGGTTATTATGTTTGCCATCCATAAATATGGCCACTCAGTGGACTTGGTGTTCCAGTTCAGGGTTGTTACCTCAGATTTGGGGATAGAGCGGTATCATTTTATAACTATCACTTGGTCCACTTCAGTCTCAGACTACCATGCCACATTCCTCTTGATGCTGACCATTTGCAGGAGCCTCTCTAACACCATAAACACTCTTTTATCCCCTGTTTTTGACCAGCTATATATATTGATTGCTGCCTAAGTCTATATGCCATGGTCAGCCCACATGGGACGTATGGTATCTTTTTTGTCATTTATTTCTGTGTCCTTACATGCAGTATCTTCAAGAAATTGTCACGGTACTTTAAATACAGCTTATTTATTAATCATACTGCAGCTTGCTATTTGGTGTTGTGACATATGGAACTCAGAAACAAAATAGAGGAGCGTACGAATATTTTATTGAAGTACAAACACACTGCTTCTTGTTTGCTTGCCTTCGTGGATACTTCAAGTTGGACGGCTGTCTTCTGCTAAAACTGTTTGGAAGTGGTTCCTCGCTGATTAACCTTCTTCAGTGAAAATAGTCTTTTTCATTTGGAACATGTTATAAAAATGAACGGACTGTAAGGTACAGCCCTATATGGTATTTATTAGTACAAAAATAATAAATTCTGATTGTTCATAGGTTCATGGTTTCATAGGTGTTTACTAGGCTAATGGCCCTGGAGCCTTTACAAGACTAGCCCACGGAAGTGCCCTGGCATTGTATAAAATAATGTTTCACTCCATCCGTAATTGTTAAAAACAATCTTTTATTTCGCATAAAATAAAATTCATCGAGCAGTTTTGTTTTATTTCTTCAGACAATTGAAAGCCTCAATATAATCCCAAGCTTATATGAAACATCGATTGCCACATGATAAATCAGTGTGTTTTAGACTATGCTTTCAAAAGAGGTTTAGTGGTGAGTAACTCACTAAACATGGTTTTCATATTTATATTCAGAAGGGCCTGCTATTTGCATTCTTTTAATTCTATGAAGTTGTCCATTCCCAGATATCACCCTTCTAAGCTCCATCCCAAAGCTAATCTCTCTAGATCACAACATATGATCTTTACTACTATAAACTTCATAAATTCTCTCTGTTAACGTTCAACATTTTTAAAACCACTATTGATTATTTTAACATTTACATATTGTTTCTGTCAGCTCTGCAACTGTAACAAAACCACTACAGAGTTACGCATTTTTAGTATTGATATAGATTTTATAACCTTTGTTGAAATGCATTACTCTACTGTTGCTTCTATAATAACTGTTCTTGGAGCTCTTCTCCTTGGGACTCCTCTGAAAAGGATTCTTTTTTACCTCAGATGGACTTTGCAGTAAGCAAATACAAATAATAACTTATTCAACAGGGATCAACTTTTCTCAGCCATGAAACTCAAATTAAACAGCATGGGATCACTGTGTAGTAGGTGTAAGTTTTGGCTTTTAATTTCATGTAAATACATCTAACTTTCTAAGTTTTCCTTATGTAAAAAGCTTTACACAGGTTACAAGATGCCAAATAAGTAGTTATCTCTGTACTTGTCACAGGTCTGACTAATGATCAGTTTTATAAACCTGTTTTCATGTGTAGTAATCTCCAGAAGCAAACTCGCCCTTTTTCTTAATTTTATTAATTTGCCATATATATATATATATATATATATATATATATATATATATATATATACACACACATGCAACTAGGTCACCCATTAACTATTTGATAAAATTCATTGTTACTAGCTTAAAAGTCTAGTTATTAACCATGGCATTTCTAATAGACACCATACTATTGAAATGACTTAGTCTAAAGTCTAGTGCCATAATGTTGTTAATATCTGAACCATATTTTTAATAAGGGCATAATCTGTAGCTATCTTTTTGTTTTACCTGTCATGACATTTTTTTTTGTAATAAATATTTTGAATGAAACTTTCATTTGCATTTACGTCTGCATTATTAGTTTATACTGGGAAGATCCTAAATCTAGAACTTTCTACAGATTGCTATTTCATGACTTTCTTTTTTCAAAGGATACGTGCAGTCTCATATATGTAGCATGCAATTTTACATTCATTGTCAGATATTTATAGGTTCATAGGTTCATAGATTGGTACTAAGCTAACTGCCCTTGTGAGCCATTTTAAGCCTAGCCAATTATCCCTTGTGAGAAACCCCCCCTGCGCCTTTATATAAAACCTTAACCATTAGGCCACCCTCCCAACCCTTACAAAAACCCAGTTTTATCATAATGTAGTTGCATGAAGGCAAGACAATTACACTAGAATAATTATAACAGTACTATGTCCTCCATACATTTCACATGCATTCCACCAATGTACACACATACATAAGACTTATGTTGCTCACCCTCTAAATTTTATTTATTTATTATTTTTATTTATTTTACATTTGTTAACCGGGATTGTCTGACTGAGCTGAAGAGCCCTTTTTCAGCGGAGACCCGGGGAGAAAAGCTCCAACATATTATACAATTTTCATTATAAATTAGCATTAAACAGCAATGTTACAGAATTATTACAAGGCATTAAGTAGCAATACAATGGTATACAGTGTCAATAATCAGGAGTATAGCATAACTATTTCAAGATGTATAAAAAGAAATATGTCATTAAGATAAGTATAGTTTTTGGGGTAAGTGATTGCAAAAACCCAGTTTTATCATAATGTAGTTGCATGAAGGCAAGACAATTACAATAGAATGTTTCTCTGAGGCAATTTGCTTAATAGATTTTAGAAGACAGTAGAAAGATTAGTCAAGGAAGATTAGAGAGAGCTAGTGAGAAGAGTTAGTTAAGGGCAGAAAGTAGATTAAGGTATGAGAGGTAGGGGATGTTTAAGGAGGGAGAGTGCAGTGGCAGGACCAGTGACTTTTTAAATACTTGATTTTGTGGTTATATTAATTGCCTGTCCTGACTGGGTAAACTTTGTGGTACCAACAATGAGCAGGTCATCATTATTAATTGCAGTGTGTGTGTCCATTTGGGATTGAACATGGTGATGGAAGACTGAACAGTGTATATGGTTTAGGTGACCTTTTGTCTTGGCTTTTGCAACCATGACGCCTATTACATGCATAGGCATATTGTTGTGTTTGCTGAGTTAGTATGTTTTTATGCAGGTTTTTCATGTGGTGGGGGTACAGATGTGTCTGGAAAGACCAGAACTGTAGATTTAGCCAGTAATACTGACATTTTGCCAGGCATATTAGTACACACAAGGTGCAATTTGCAATTTGTGGCCACTAGCTGTACTGGTAAGGCCAGGACTTTATAATGCTTTACACATATAGCTCAAAGCTGATCACATATGATTGGTGGTTACATTTGGATGTAATTACTGTGTCTTTACTGACCATTGATGGGTTAGGCATGGTGGATGGGGAAGATGTGTATTTGCACCCTGATTTCAGTTCATTAGTGGGATGACCATGAGGATGTTCATGTTACTGTCAACACCAGACCAGTCCATGAACCTGCTCTGTTGGGCAGGGAGGGGGGTACCTAAGGAAGAATTTCTACAGCAGATAATGAGTAAGAAACAGTGGGCTCAGTGGGATATAAGACCCCTCCCTGTGCAGTTACAAGTGCTCATAGAGCATATTGATTGCCTGTCCAGGCAGATCACACTTGTCCAGGCAAACACCTGCCATACATGCTACATATGATTGGCACCAAGCATGATGTGATTAAACAAACTAACATGAGATACTGATAGCCATACAGAAGCTGACATGTACCACTATGCCATGGAATGACCATTTGTCAAGCTTAGCATGTAATGTTTTGCATCAGATGTATTTCATATTTAATTTTATTTTTATTAAAGTATTTAAATCTTGTTGGATGTACAGTTTAGATACAGCCACTTGAAAATACACAATAAATAGATAATATAAGTATCAAAAAAGAAGGGCTGCTTACACTTGCTAGAAGAGTAAGCAGAATTTATTAATAGTTAAACATTAAAAATTAGTCTGGGAGGGATACAGGTATGCAATTCTAAAAGATGGCTCTTAAGGAACTCTACAAAATAAAAGACAGCATACTGAAACTGGATTTACAAAACATGTTGATTATTCTGCATGGCAAGCATTGGCTACTTAGGACATAATCAAACTAAAACAATACAGTTTAAATTGCAGCGTATATACGGTCATCTTTCAGTGAAAATGGTAATGATGCCACATGATGCAGTCACTGAGATGTTTAAGAAATGTAACCTTATCTGATGCCTGTGGACTTCAGAATAGATTTAAAATTAAACACATCGTATTTACCCAAATTATAATAGTCTATTCAGTCTGTCATTTATGCTCTAATAATGACACAGATTTTTTACCATCTGTTTTGTTTATTAAGCATTTGTAAAATGCTATTTAGTCAAAGAAGAGGTGCATATGTTCCAGTATCCTCATCTATGATGGTGTTTTAGTTTTGCCTTTGTGGAGGTCCTCTGCCTCATGTGTTGAACCTTTTTTAAATAAGTTTTCCTCTAGTAGTTGATGATAGATAAGAAACTTGTGAACATTCTGGCTCATGGGACAATAAAAATGGAAAAATGAAAAACAAAAACTTTAAACAAAACAAAACAAACAAAAAACAACAACAAGACATAGAAGATAAAATGGTGAAAAAGTGAACTTTGTTTTTCTTTATGTAGGGCCCCCCCACATGCATGGGGCAAACACTGAAAACCGCATTAATATCTATCTATCTAGCTATATGGATAGATAGATAGATAGATATAGATATATGTAAATATGTATCATATCCATGTATCTACATATAGATAGATAGCTAGAGGAATATGTCTATCTATATATAGGTGTTCTGAAATTGAAATTAATACCCAAATCTTGATCTTTATAAACTCAACAACAAAATAATTTGCAAATGTCAACACGCTACTACACTGTATCGATCAACAATCTCAGCTCATGAAAACTTAACAAAAATAAATAAATAAATGAAAACATAATTTTTGCACAGGGGCAGGCCCCCTCTGCACTTCAGCCACCCAACAGTCCCTGCTAAGTATATATACTACAATTTCACATAAAGTCTCATGGAAAGGGCATATTTCCCTATCCAGAAAATTGTGTGATCTCACATTTTGTCAGCTAAACAGATGTTGACCAAAGGCAAAGTCGACCCATCTATATGTGTATGTGCGTGTGTGTATTCCTAACTATCTACTTACATATATATATATATATATATATATATATATATATATATATATATATATATATATATATATATATACACGTGTGTGTGCAGACAGATAAGGGTGTGTGTGTGTGTGTGTGTGTGTGTGTGTGTGTGTGTGTGTGTGTGTGTGTGTATATAAATATACATATGCATGTATACACCAAATCCATGGTCACACCAACTCAAAGAAGGGAAAAATATGCCGAAACCATGGAATCACATCGAGCACAGACTTATAAATCACACCAGCAGTGATTTCCTATGAAAAATAACAATCAGCATTCTGGTTTTCTGTCTCCTACTCTTTGGGCAGTTGATGACTGAGGAATTTCACCTTGGCCATTTGTAGATATTGCATATAGGACAGATATGACATTATTATCCAGGTTTTATTGACATGTTTGCTATTAAACATTGAACGGCATCACATGAAATTATATTTCTTGTTTGCATCACATGATGTTACTTACTAATTTCATTGGAAGTTGAAGGTACATACATTTCAGTTGGAGCTGAGCTCTTTTAGACTGATGAAGCCTTAAATTGTAAAAGCTTTCAAGATAGAATACGAAATGTATTTTTTTAATCCATGTTAAACCCATTTCCTGTGTGCTGTCATTTATTTTGGTATCCTATCAGGAATTCAGGAGACGATAATAGGAGTCCCAACACTTTGAAAGATAAACTGCAATTCAAGCTGAATTTGGTTCCAGACAAATAAGCAGAGATATCTTACAGTAACAAACATTAAGTTTCACATTTTAGAATGTGTAATGGCTTGCTACTTCTGTGTCATTGCATTCTGCTGAGGGATATATTAACTGCATTTTGTCTTGATACATACTGTCGCCTGTAAGATCATGTGATTAGATCAGATATTTATCATTAGGCTGAAATGCATGTTTCTCTCATTTCTGTTGTAATACTGCAACAGTGGTGTAAGTTTTAAAAAGCTTCAAATCCAGAACTCCCTGGATACTGGACCATACACTGTATTCCTTTTTTAAATGTCACACACAGTTCATGCCTGTACTTTTTTGATCATATCTAGTGTCATCCCGGCTACTGCAAAAACAGTAATTATACTGGGAAGGGACTGATGAGGATTCTACCGATGCTTTTACTGTGACTTTATTTACCATAAACAAATTATGACAGCGTTTTATAATGGAAAGCTCCCAATGTCCTAACCTAAGGCTTTGAGTTCCCTGTTCTGAACACTGAACATCAAATTCCTCTTTCAGCGAACCTACTTTTTTCTTTTTGTAGGGAAACAAGCCCATTGTACTCCCATTGTAGGGAGAGAGACTCCTTTTTACCCCCTATGTTATATATGCAAACTCCACGTGGAGAAAAAAAAGCAAACTCTATGTTTGCTGAAAGTGTTTTTAACATAACGTTTTTGAGATAAGTGGGCTGGAGTAATAAACACTAAAACACCATCACATTCCTCTGTGATGGAATTCTGGTAATAAATCTTTAGTGAAGGCTTTGCGGTAATCAGTGAGTTAATACAACTCGAACACACCAAATACAAAGAATGAAAAAGAAACTTTTCAAGAAGTTTCCCAAAGCAGTGTAATCACTTTGTATAAGCACAGAGTCCAAGGATAATTCCTTATAGTATATTTACAATTTGGAGTGTGTTGCTGTGCATACAAGATGAGCAAAGAAAAGCACTGTAGTGTGATGAAGCAGTTGAAAACACTAATTTGGAGAAACTGTATATAGTATTAAATA
>NC_056736.1:696579322-696864322 GCF_019279795.1 Protopterus annectens
GTATGACCATAGCCCTAAGCAGTATTCTACCATCATCTAGAATGATACCACAGTACGAGCAGAAAATGATTGACTTCAACAATTGGCTAACTTTGTGAGGTCATTCTAAGGGGATCCAGTATCTGTCTGCCTGTCTGAGATGACATGGTCGACAGACCTTGATGCTTTGCCAGAGACACCCTGCATCTGTCACCCCCTGGGATTCCGGGTACTGGCTAAGGCTGTTGCCACCCCTATAGTGCCTTTTTTAGACAGTGTTCCAAAGACCAAAATTCCACCATAACATCTACAAACAAATACAATCTGAGGGTCATTCTGCTCAATGCTAGAAGTCTAAATCTCAAGATGCACTCGCTCAAAGTTCTCCTGAAAATGGAGAATGTCAACATCTGTGCTGTAATGGATACCTGGTTTAAAGAGGCAGAAAGCACCTCTGCACTCCCAGGCTACAACTCATTCCATACCTTTTGGCCCCCAGAATATGGCTGGAAGCTCCAAAGGTGGTGATGTCTCCATATTCTTAAAGGATACTCACACCTCTAGACGGGTAGCCCAGCATAATGCATTCGAGATACTAAAGGTACAACTAACACTGGGTAAGATGGTGATACAAGTCATACCCCAAACATGTCCCTAGACTCTCACTCCAAGTTCTTAAGCACCCTGGAATCTATCAAGGTCCAAACCTATACTCTCATACAGGGTGACATCAACTACCCTTCCATCAACTGGGAAAACTATTCATACAGGCCCAACGTTTTCTGGAATTTATCAGTTCCAATGCCCTGGAACAGCTCATTCTGCCCCCCACTAGAGGAAGCAACATCCTTGACCTGGGTATCACCAACAAGGGAGACCATTGCTCCACACCTATAGTTAGTTCCTCCCTGGTTAAATCTCACCACAAGCTGATCACCATGGAAATCTCTATCTCATCTACACCCCCTGCTAAGGTCACCACCCTGAAAAACTTCTCTAAAGCCAACTTTGGGCTCCTAAAAACAGAGGTGGCTAACTTCTTGGCACCCATGTCAATGGAAAATAACTGGATGACTGCCGAATCATACACCAATGCACTGTATGAGCATGTACACAAATGCATGGACCTTGCCATATGAAATAGAACTAAGATGCTCTCCTCCAAAAAAAGGAAGCAAATGTGGTGATCCCCAGCCACCATTAAGCTCTACAACAGAAGAAAGAAACTGTTGCTGAAAAAATGAAGTCACAAGACTGGAAAACCTCCCTTATCAGTCTCAACAAAAAGCTGAGATCTCTTATCAAATCCTTTAAAGCTAGCTATGAAGGCAGAATTGTGGCTGACACCAAAAATAACCACAACACCTTCTATAGCTATATCAAAAACCTCCAAGGCAATGCCCAGATTTGCTGTGAGGTATTGCACAATGGCACTTCCTATACTGAGCCAACAGATACAGCCAACATATTGGCCGACAGATTCAGTGCCACCTTTACCCTCCCAAGGGCCCTGTCACAATAACAGAAGAAAGCCTGGTAACCACCATTCTGTGGCACAGGTAAAAGCTGCATTGTCCAAAGTCAAGACTACAGCTTCCATGGGACCTGATAATATCCCTGGCTGCATCCTATATGAGCAACAAAATGAAAAGGCACCACATCTGTGTGCCCTGTTCAGTCACAGCCTTACCTCAGGCTATGTCCCCAACGAATGGTGCACTGTTACAGTCATCCTGCTCCATAAATGGGGAGCAACTACAGACCCTGGGAACTATTGCCCCATTAGCCTGACCAGTCTGGTATGCAAAGCTATGGAGCACATCATCATGGACCTGCTTAACAACGATATAGGCAATCTCCAAACTCTTGACCCCACACAGTTTGGCTTTGTCAAGGAGAGATCCTGCCTGCTGAATCTAGCTGACTTCTTTGAGGCAGTCAGCAAGGCTGTGTAGGAGGGTAAGGCAGTGCACACAGACTACCTCGACCTGGCCAAGGCCTTTGATACCATTCTCCACTCAGGTATCACTGATAAACTCACCAAACTAGGCAGTGCTCTTTACATCACTAGGTGGGTTGCAAATTGCCTCACAGACAGGACCCACAGAGTGAAAGTTGCAGATTCCAAGTCAAACTGTCGACCAGAAATGAGTGGACTCCCACAGGGCTCGGTCCTGGGCCCTCTCCTGTTTTTGCATCTACTTCTTAGAAGTCCAGGCCTACACAGAAGGACTCTGGCTGACCAAATCCACTGATGACTGCAAGCTAGGAGTCATTATTAACTCCCCAGGTGATAAAGATATCCTACAAAAAGGCCTCTCTGAGAAAAATGACTGGTGTTGGAACCATGGGCTGAAGCTTAATGCCAAAAAATGCATTATCATTCCCTTTGGAAAAAACTCATTTCCTATGAATTACCATGTTGATGGGGGCCCACTGAACACTAAAGTGGCCGTAAGAGATCTGGACATCCAGGTCAACAGCTACCTCACCTTCAACCACCACATTGCCACTGTGGTCAGAAAGTCCTTCTACATGGCACATCTTATAACCAAAGGTTTCACATCCAGGAAGAAAGAGATCATCATCCCACTCTATTCATACCTCATTAGACCAATCATCAAATATAATGCCCTGTTTGGCAAGTATCTGACCAGACACCTACAACAGCTGGAGAGGCCACAAAAGTACCACACAAAAAGGATCCTAGGCCTTAAACACATGTCCTACATGGACAGACTCAAGAAACTTCAGCTGTTCTCAGTCTCTTATTGTCTACTTAAAGGTGATCTCTGCTTGACTTACAAAGCCATGTCTGACCCAGCCGTACTTGAAATGCTACACCTAATGAAATCTCAATCCCCCCACACCACATGCTCCAGAGAGATCACAACCTTATTACCACAATTAATAGAACATGCTGGAGGGACAGGTTCATCTCCCAAAGACTTCCCATACTCTAGAATAAGCTTCCCATTCATGTCAAGCAGAGCACCTCGCTGGCCCTCTTAAAGAGAAATCTTGACGAGTGGATGGGTAACAGAAAGTTCACCCCAGGAATCACTCCAGTTGCCCTACTGGATAGAAGCACTGTGAACTAACATCGGGTGGCACAGTGCCTGGGCAATTATTTTGGGTTAGGCTTGTAAAGGCTCCATAGGTTCATAGGTAGGTACTAGGCTATCAGTCCAAGGGCCTAAGTAAGCATAGCCAACAAAGTTCCCTGGCTTATGCCACCCAAGAGAGTTATTTTCCTGTGCCACTTTCGAGCAGAGCCACAGAAGTGATCACTGGGGTGTATTTCCTATTTCTCATCCACTCATCAATATTTTTCTTGAAAAGTGCTAATGAGGAACTTTGCTTGACATAGATGGGTAGCTTGTTCCAGAGTATGGGAAGTCTCTGGGACAGGAACCTATCCCACCAACATGTACTGTTATTGTGGTGAGAAGGTTTAGGTCCCTAGAGTGTGTATCTCAGAGGGATTGGGATTTCTTTAGGTGTAGCATGTCCAACAGCTCTGGGTTTGACATAGCTTTATATGTTAGGCAGAGATCACCTCAGAGTAGGTGATATGGTATGGAGTAAAGCTGGAGTTTTTTTAGACGGTCAGTGTAGGCTATCTGTTTGAGGCCAGTAATCCTCTTTGCGAGGTACTTATATGGCCTTTCCAGCTGCTGCAGTTGTCTTGTGAGGTACATTCCAAAAGGGGCATTATACTCTATAATGGGTCTAATGAGTGTCGAGTAGAGGGGAACAATGTCCTCTTTCTTCCTGGATGAGAACCCTTTTGTAATGAGGTGTGCCATGTTGAAGGACTTCCTGACTACTGTGATGATGTGATTATCAAAGGATAGACTACTGTCCACCTAGGTCCCAAGGTCTCTTATCACACATTCAGTGTTAAGTAGACTGCTGCCTAAGTGGTAGTTCATGGGTATAGAGATTTTACCAAAGAGGATGACAATGCACTTTTTGGCATTGAGCTTGAGGCCATGGCTCTGACACCAGGCCTCTGTCTCAGTGAGGCCCTTCTGTAGGATGTCGACATCATTTGGGGACTAAACTATGGCTCCTAGTTTGCAGTCATCTGTGAACTTTGTTAGTCAGAGGCCTTCTGTGCTAACCTGTACTTCAGCGAAGTAGATACCAAACAAGAGAGGTCCCAGGACTGAACCCTGTGGTACTCTACTTGTCACTGGTTTGAAGTCAGATTTGGAGTCTGCAACTTTTACAGTGTGGGTTATGTCAGTAAGCCAGTTGGCAACCCATCTTGTGACATAAGGATTTATACCTAGTTTAGTGAGTTTAGCTATAATTCCAGAATGGGGGTGGTGTCGAAAGCCTTGGTGAGGTCAAGATAGGCTGTGTGAACCACCTTACCCTCATCTATGGCTTTGGTGATTGCCTCAAAGAAGTCGATCAGGTTCAGGAGGCATGATCTGCCTTTCACAAATCCAAACTGAGTGGGGTCCAGAGTTTATGAGTTCCATGATGATATGTTCCATGACCTTGCAGACCAGGCATGTCAGGCTAATAGGGCGATAGTTCCTGGATAAATGGTGTCTCCCCCTTTGTGGAGTGGGATGACTGTTGCTGTGCGCCATTCAGTGGGCACAAAGCCTGGTGTAAGGCTATGATTGAACATGGTACTTAGGTGTGGAGCCAGTTCGTTCTGACGTTTGTGTAAAACGCAGCCTGGGATTTTGTCCGGTCCCATGGATGCTGTGTTTTTGTCTTTAGAAAGTGCTACTTTTACCTACGTAGTTGTATTTACAGGGACTCTGCGTTCTTCCTGTATAGATACAGGCCCTTTAGGGGGTGAGAGGGGGTGGGGTAAAGTTAGTACTGAACCTATCTGTCAGGATTTTGGCAATATTAGTTGGTTCTGTAATTTTCGTGCCATTGTGCTGTAACTCAGAGCAGATCTGGGTGTTGCCATTGAGATACTTGACATAGCTATAGAATGAGCCACGGCCTAAAGTTAAATGCCAAAAAATGCATAGTCATACCCTTCGGGAAAAACAAGGTTACCCCTAGCTACCAAATAGGTGGCAATCCACTGAGCACAGAAGAAGTTATCAGGGACCTGGGGACCCAGGTTGATAGTAGTCTGTCATTCGACACCCATGTAGCTAAAGTAGTTAGGAAGTCCTTCTACATTGCCCACCTTATCATGAAGGGATTCTCATCTAGATCAAGGGAGGTCATAGTCTCCCTTTACTCATCACTCATCAGACCAATGATTGAGTACAATGCCCCATTCGGAATGTATCTGACCCGACACTTGCAGCAGCTGGAGAGGCCACAAAAGTTCCTCACCAAAAGGATAAAGGGTCTCAAAATCTGTCCTATGCTGCCCGACTGAAAGAACTCCAGCTCTATTCAGTCGCCACCGCTGCTCAGAGGTGACCTTTGCCTAACATACAAGGCCATGTCAAACCCAGATTTGATGAATATGCTTCACCTCAAAATCTAGATCCATCAGAGCCACAAGGGAGACTTAAACCGCTATTAATAGGACATGCTGGAGAGATAGATTCATCACCCAAAGACTCCCTATGCTGTGGAACAAAATCCGGTACATGTGAGGCAGAGCACCTCGCTGGCCTTGTTCAAGAGAAATCTTGACCAATGGATGGGAGATCGCAGATATACCCCAGGAATTACCTCAGTGTCACTGCTCGACAGAGGCACAGCAAAATAATGGGTATAGTTCCCCATACTAAAGGGGTGGCGTAAGCCACAAAACAATGGGCTAGGCTTATAAATGCCCTCGGGCAGATAGCCTAGTATGAACCTATGAACCTATGAACCTAATGCTTTGTGGTTGTCCTTAGAATCAGTGATGATTTTGTTTTCATAGCTAGCTTTGGAGGATCTTATAAGGGATCTCATCTTCTTACTGAGGCTGACCAGGGAGCTCCTCTACTCATGGGATTTTACTCTGTTTTGCAACCGTTTCTTCCTTCTGTTGCAGAGTTTGTTTATGGCAGGGGACCACCACATTGGCTTCCTTTTTTTGGAGGGTAGCATCTTGGTTGTGTTTGGGATAGCACAATCCATGTACTCATTTAAGTGCTTATAGAATGCATTTGTGTAGTATTCAGCAGTCGTAACTGTATTGTCCATCTGCATGGATGTCATGAAGTTCGCCACTTCAATCTTAAGAAGCATGAAGTTGGCTTTGGAGAAATTTTTTACCATGGTTTCCTTAATGGGGGGTGGGGGCAGGATGTAGTTATCTAGGGTGATTAGCTTATGGTCGGATCGGACCAAAGAGGAGTTGACGTCATGTGTGGAACACTGGTCACTCATGTTGGTAATGACTAGGTCTAGGATATTTTTACCCCTGGTGGGGGTGTGGATAAGTTGATCCAGGGCATTAGAATTTATGAAATCAAGAAAGCATTGATTGAAGAAGTTGGTACATGAGTAGTTTTCCCAGTTAATGGTGGGGTAGTTGAAATCACCCATTATTAGGGTGTTTGATTGAACCCTAATATTTTCCAGTATATCAAGAAAAGAGGAGTGGAAATCCTGGGGCATGGTGGGAGATCTGTAGCAAGCTACAATTTGGATTGCAGTTTTGCCCAGAGTTAGTTGCACTTGGATAACCTCGGATGCATTATGCTGAGCAACTAGCCTGGAGGTGTGGATATCCTTAATGAATATGGACACACCTCCGCCTTTGGTGTTCCGGTCCAAGTTACATGGCCAAAAAGTGTGGTATGTGTTATAGTATGGTAGTGCAGGGGTGCTCTCTGGAGCCTTGAACCAGGTCTCAGTCACTGTACAGATATCGATGTTCTCCATTTAAGGAGTGCCTCGAGTGAGTGCATTTTGAGATTTAGACTTCTGTTGGTATAGCGTTTTTATAGTTGGTGGCTTTGCAGTTGCCCGCTCCTAGTGTAAATTTGATCTGGGACCCTCCTTCCAGTCTAGTGTCATTACCTCATTCTACCCAGTACAGGGAGAGCATTTGAGAAGGCCAATCAGCTTAGTTTCTGCTACTCCTTTCTCTCTTTCCTTTCTCTCTTTCCAAAAAAAAAAAATTATCTTCTTTTACTGTATTTGTGTTTTTTCCTACTTTATTTTGCTTTTGCGTCATCTTAAAAGTACTCAATTGTATTTATTACTGCTTGGTGTAACTCATTGTAAGCCTTTTAGTTTAAGCACCTGGGCTTCAGACCAGTTTTACATTAGGAAGGTTTGTGGTCTGCACTGTAGTGGCAGAACAGGTAGCTTACATCCTTCTAAGTTGGGAACTGCTGATTGAGGGCTCAGTGTCTGTTATTCTAAAAGTGTATTAATTCTGGTTTAAGCACTTGGGCTTGAGGCCAGTTATTTTACATTAAGAGGGTTCGTGTTCTGCACTCTTCTGGGAGGAGAGGCTGGACTCTGTCCTTCTGAGCTGGGAATTTCTGGTTAAAGCTTATAGTGCCTGCATATTTGCACTGCTTCTTACTGAAATTGGTACACCTCGTTTGCTGTAGCATAGACTAGATCCAGGCCTGCTGAATCTAGCTTTGTTTGTATAACTTGAACACTAATCCAGGCATTCTTTAAAGTATTCAGTTGTATTTATTACTGCTGGTAGTAACTTGATTAAAGTGTAGCTATCATTTCTAAGTCTTTTGGATTAAGCACTTGGGCTTCAGACCAGTTGTTTTACATTAGGAAGGTTTGTGGCCTGCACTGTGGTGGCAGGACAGGTAGCTTACATCCTTCTAAGTTGGGAACTGCTGATTGAGAGCTCAGTGTCTGTTATTCTAAAAGTGTATTAGTTCTGGTTTAAGCACTTGGGCTTCAGGCCAGTTATTTTACGTTAAGAAGGATTGCGGTCTGCACTCTTGTGGGAGGAGAGGCTGGACTCTGCCCTTCTGAGCAGGGAATTTCTGGTTAGAGGCTTATAGTGCCTGCATATTCTAACTGTTTCTTACTGAAATTGGTACACCTTGTTTGCTGTAGCATAGACTAGATCCAGTCCTGCTGAATCTAGCTTTATTTGTATGCTTGTTGTTTGTTTATTTCCCTGAAATGCTAATTCCACCTAAAATGCGACCTTTTAGCACTTCTGTGGATCCCTAGTGATATCTGCATTGCTTACTGTACTTATTTCCTTGTTTCACTTGAAAGAAAGTTACTGTTTGTCATTTTTGCATTTAAGTTACCTGTAACACATTACATTTAAGTTACCTGGCACTTGCTCACTAAAGCAATTATATAAGTCAGCTCTAAAAAATTAAAAGCACTACACCCTCACAAACTCCCCTTGAGTACCTTGTTCCCCATTGGCCCTTTTTTCAATTATAAAGGAATTCCCAATACTATTCTAGCATGTCCAAAGGTCAGTTGTCAATCTCCTCTCCGGTCCAGCTGGTGAATCTGGGAATCTTGAGGCAATGTTACAACTGCCTCATGTACACAGACAACCCTCTCCTCCTCCCAACAAATTCCAACACATGTGAGAGATGCAACCATATAGCCAAACTGGAGGCTAAGCTCTCTCAACTCAGTACTGGCGTAACCAGACAGGAGGAGAAGGAAACCACACTCACTACAATTCCAGTCTCTCATAGACCTACCACGACAACAAACCAAACACATAAACACACAAAAACATACTCGGAGGCTCTAAATAAAAATCTGCCTAAGCAGCAGAGACCTCCAAAGCAGACACCCAAGCAACCGCTACCCCAAAACAAAACATGTGCAGCACATAGCTCACAAAGCCAGTGTGCTGAACAGTCACAGCCCTTAAGGCTAAACAACACACCTGATACACTTGTAATAGGTGACTCTATGGTCAGGCACACTGACGTCCCGCTCACCAGGCTGAACAAGGAGAAGGTCACGGTGAGCTGCCTGTCGGGCGCTAGGATCCGCCACATAACGCAAGCACTCAGGTCACTCCAAGGCAAGTACAAATATGACTCAGTCATTGTCTATGCTGGTGTGAATGACCTGAGGCACTACCTCCCTGGACTACATGAAAAGAGACATAGAGGAGCTCTCTGAGCATGTAGCCCAGGCCGGTATGACCCTGACCTTGAGTAGCATCTTACCCTCACCAAGAATGATGCCACAATATGAAGACAAGATGATCAATTTCAACAACTGGCTTAAGTGTTGGTGTCATTCAAAGGGGATCCAATGCCTGTCAGCCTGGGATGACATGCTCGACAAGCCACGATGCTTCGCTAGGGACGGCTTGCACCTGTCACCCCTGGGCTTTCGGATATTGGCAAAGGCTCTTGCTACCCCATAGTGCCTTTTTTAGGCAAGGCTCAAAAGACAAACCCACCTCCATAGGTATCACAAGGGATAAGAAACTAAGAGTAATGCTACTCAACGCCAGAAGTCTAAACCTCAAGATGCACTTTTCGAAACTCACCTTAGCATGGAGAACATTGATATCTGTGCAGTAACAGAAACCTGGTTCAAGGCTCCCGAGAGCACCCCAGCACTACCAGGTTATACCTCATACCATGCTTTTCGGCCCCAAAACTTGGAGCGAACCACAAAAGGAGGGGGAATATCAATATTTGTCAAAGATACCCACACCTCCAGGTTGGTGGCACAGCACGAAGCATCAGAGACTATCCATGCGCAACTAACTGTGGGTAAAACTGCCTTCCAGTTTATAGCCTGCTACAGACCACCCTCCCAAACACAGGAACCCCACATGGCCTTACTGAGAATACTGGAAAATATGAAGGTCTCTCCAAACACCATTATATTGGGTGACTTCAACTACCCAAACATAGACTGGGAGCATTACTCTAGCTCCAACACCCTAGCCCAAAGGTTCCTAGAATTTATAAACTCAAATGCTATGGAACAACTTGTTACCACTCCCACAAAAGGGGAAAACATACTGGACCTGATCATCACCAACATGGGGACACTATGCTCCAGACCAGAAGTGTATCCCTCACTGGTAAGATCAGACCATAAACTAATCTCACTGGATATTCACATCCCGACCCCACCCCCTGCCCAGAAAACCACAGTGAAAAACTTCTCTAAAGCAAATTTCACACGCCTCAAAACTGAGGCGAAATCCTTCAAAGCCCCCGGGCCCGTGGAAAATACGGCCCAGACCGCAGAATCCTTTATAAACGCATTTTATGAACACCTTCAGGAATGCATGGATCATGCAATCCCAAATAAAACCAAGACCCAATCCTCCAAAGGCAGACGTCCTGTCTGGTGGACCCCAGCCATAAACAAACTATACAATAGAAGGATATGATACTACATGATAGAGCAAAATCCCAAAAAGGGAAGGCATCTCTGATCAGTATTAGCAAAAAACTACGGGCACTCATAAAATCATCTAAGGCCAGCTTCGAGTGAAAAATTGCACAGGACACTAAGGATAATCACAAGGCTTTCTTTAGTTATGTTAGAAACCTGGGTGGGAATTCCCAGATATGCTCAGAATTAGTCCAAAATGACAAAAAATACACCGAGCCCACAGACATTGCCATCATCCTAGCTGACAGGTTCAGTGCAAACTTCTCCCCTCTCCCACCAAAGGGAAAATATCTATCCCAACAGAGTGCTGCCCCTGACATCTCAGATGCTGAGCTAAGAGCGGCCCTCTCCAAAGCAAAAACACAGCATCAATGGGACCAGATGGTGTCCCGGCTCGCCCTACATAAACTCCAAGAAGAGCTAAACCCAAACATAAAACTACTGTGCAATTTTAGCGTTACTACAGGATAAGTACTCAAAGAGTGGCGTGCAGCAACAGTGGTCCCTCTCCACAAAGGTGGTGCCTCAACGGATCCTGGAAACTATCACCCCATAAGCCTGACTAGCTTGGTCTGCAAAGCTATGGAAAGGATCATCATGGACCTTATAAATAAAGATATTGGGGACCTACAGACACTGGATCCTACCCAGTTTGGCTTTGTTAAGGGCAGATCCTGCCTCTTAAACCTGGTCGATTTCTTTGAAACAGTCACCAAGGCCATTGACGAAAAGGAAGGTGGTCCACACAGCCTACCTGGACCTTGCAAAAGCCTTCGATACAATACCCCACTCGGGCATTATAGATAAGCTCACCAGCTTAAATATAAACCCCTATGTCACTAGATAGGTTGCAAACTGGCTCAAGGACAGAACCCACATGGTTAGAATTGCTGGAGCCATGTCAGACTCCAAACCAGTTACAAGTGGCGTCCCACAAGGCTCAGTCCTGGGACCTCTCTTGTTCGGTATATATTTCTCGGCAGTACAGGCCAACACGGAAGGACTGTGGCTGACCAAGTTCGCAGATGACTGCAAACTGGGCCATAATCAACTCTCCAGCCGACACAAGCATCCTCCAAAAGGGCCTCATCGAAACAGACAACTGGTGCCAGAGCCATGGCCTCAAGCTAAACGCCAAAAAGTGTATAGTCATCCCTTTGGCAAAACAAAGTGCCCACAAATTACCACATAGGTGGTAATCCATTAAGTACAGAAGAAGTCATTAGGGACCTGGGGACCCAAGTTGATAGCAATCTCTCATTTGACAACCACGTGGCCAAAGTGGTTAGAAAAACATTTTATATAGCCCACCTAATCATGAAAGGATTCACATCTAGATCAGGGGAGGTCATCGTGCCTCTTTACTCATCCCTCATCAGGCCCATAATTGAGTACAATGCCCCTTTTGGGATGTACCTTACCAGACACCTGCAGCAACTGGAAAAACCCCAAAAGTACCTCACCAAGAGGATCAAAGGGCTCAAACAGATGCCATATGCTGCCCGGTTAAAGAAACTCCAGCTCTACTCAGTGGCATACCGCCTGCTCAGAGGCGATCTGTGCCTGACGTATAAAGCCATGTCCAACCCAGAATTAATGGACATGCTGCACCTCAGAAAATCCAAATCCCATCGAGCTAAGTGCTCGAGAGACTTGAACCTCAGCACTGAAATAAATAGGACATGCTGGAGGGACAGATTCATAACCCAGAGGCTCCCTTCACTCTGGAATAAAATCCCAGTCCAGGTTAGGCAGAGTCCCACATTGACTCTCTTCAAGAGGAATCTTGATGAGTAGATGGGAGATCGTAGGTTTACCCCGGCTATCACTTCTGTGTCACTGTTAGACAGAGGCACAGTATACTAACCTCAAAAAAAGGCATAGCAAAATTAATTTAAAATGGGTGGCGAAAGCCAAACACACTCTGGCTAGGCTTATAAATGCCCTAGGGCAGATAGCCTAGTATGAACCTATGAACCTATGAACCTAAGTAGCATTACCCTCAGTTTTTGCTTGCCTGTTCCTGTTACGGTTGTGATTTTATCATTTGAACCTTGCCTAAAAAAGGCACTATAGGGGTGGCAAGAGCCTTGGCCAGTATCCAGAATTCCAGGGGAGACAGGTGCAGGCCATTTCTGGCAAAGCATCGTGGTCTGTCGACCATGTCGTCCCAGGCAGACAGACACTGGATCCCCTTAGAATGACACCAGAAGCTTAGCCAATTGTTGAAGTCAATCATTTTGTCCTTGTACTGCGGTATCATTCTAGGCGATGGCAGAATGCTACTCAGGGCTAGGGTCATATCTGCCTGGGCTATAAGATTGGAGAGCTCTTCCATGTCTCTTTTCATGTAGTCCAGGGAGGTACATCTCAGGTCGTTCTCACCAACATGGACAATGACAGAGTCATATTTGTACTTGTAGTGGAGTGACCTGAGTGCGTGGATTATGTGGCGGATCCTGGCACCCGACAGGCAGCTGACAGTAACCTTCTCCTTGTTTAGCCTGCTGAGTGGGACATCAGTCAGCCTGACTATAGAGTCACCTATGACTAATGAATTGGGTACGTTGTTTTGCATTATGGGCTGTGATTGAGTGGCACACTGAGTCTGTGGTATATGTGTCATTTGGCTTGTGTTGGAGGATGGAGGTTGCTTGAGTTTCTGCTTTGGAGGTCTCTGTTGCTTGAACAGATTATTATTGAGAGACTTCGCAAATGTTTTTGAGTTTCTGTGTGTTGATTTTGGTGGTGTAGATTTAGTGGGACTATGTGATGAGTGTGGTGTAGTGCAAGTGTTTACCTTCTCCTCTTGACTGTCAAGTTCAGTCTTAGTTGGAGAGAGCTTTACCTCCAGTTTGGCTAGATAAATGCATCTCTCACAGGTTGTAGTGTTGGGTGGTAGGAGGAGATGGTTGTCTGTGTAAATGAGGCAATTGCTACATTGCCCCAAGCTGCCCAGATTCATCAGATAGACAGGAAATAACACTGGGAGCTGACCCTTGGACATGCCTAAATAAAAAACTATTCCCTATAGATAAGTGAGGAAAGTGAGTACAAGAGCTGTTTTTCTCTAAGCAAGGGAGGAAAGTAAAGTACAAAAACAGTTTTCCTCTAGGTAATGAGGAAGGTTAAGTTCCGTAGTAATTGGTAGCTTATTTAATGCTTACAACAAGTTATGAACAAGTGCTGAGCACGAATAAGCAAATTCAAGTGCTAAAGCTAACAATTTGTATCTGGACTAGACTTGTTACAGGAAAGAAACAAGTGAAAATGTGGGCTTTTAAATCAGAAAGTTGTGAGATATTGAAAAATGGCCCAAACAGCCAATAACTATAATTTCTGGGCCAGAAACCACTCCTTATGTGGTAGATAGGTTACCTAGTGCTTACCACTCCCACTGATAAGCTAGAAGGCTTCACGCCAACACAGAAAGGCTTGGGGGCTCAGAAGCTTACATACAGTCCTGGATACAGCAAATCTGTATCAGGACTACACTAGTTACAGGAAAGGTAGGAAACAGGCTTAGAGGTTTTTTTTTTTTTTTTTTACAGAAAAGCAGCTAAAAACAGCACAGAAGTGCAGGCTAGCACACTTCAGTGTATAGCAGTATTAAAGCAAATACAGTTTAAATAAATGCAATTTATTCAAAATGTATTCTGAACTGAATTCAATTATTGTTTTATTCAACTCTGAACAGTTGAAAAGTGCCATAAATATACTTATCAGCTGAGAAGCGCACTTAGTCAGAACACAGGGAGATTCTAGCAAAGTTTTTTTTTTTGTTTTTTAGTAAAGCGGAAAGGGAGAAAGGAGGAGCAGAAGATAATTCAACCTTAACAAACTAAGTGGGTTGACCTTCTCAAATGTTCTCTCTGTAATAGATAAAATGAGCTAATGACACTAGACTGAGGGGGGGGGGGGTGTTCCAGATGAAATTTACAGTAGGGGCAGGCAACTGCAAATTCACCAAGTATAAGAACAAGATACCAACAGGGAGGGTAGGTGGGAAAACAGCACCAATATAAATAATAAGCATATGTATAAATACAGCACAGTGCAAATTAAGTTGCAAAAAGTGTACTTATCAGTTTGGAATGGATTTCAACTCTGCTCACAGCCAGGAGATCAATCAGCTTTGCACCAAGTCACAGAAATGCAGTCTGTACTGGAATTACATCAGAGAAAATACACCTCAGGCAATGACTAACAGCTAGAATGGGGGCTGGCTCAACAATCCCCTACCTGAAACTGGCTTCTGAGCTACCCTGAGGAAAAAAACATGGTGGACACAACAAAGATCAGAAACAATACAGCAACTGTATAAATAATAAGCAAATGTATAAATGTATAAATACAGCACAGTACAAATTAAGTTGTAAACAACTTCTCCAAAGCCAAAGAAGTGACAAACTTCATGACACCCATGCAGACGGGATCTGAAAGTTCAACTGCTGAATCCTACACTAAGGCACTGTACGAGCCCATCCACTCATGCATGAATTGTGCCATCCCAAATAGAACCAAGATGCTCTCCTGTTAAAAAAGGAAGCCAATCTGGTGGTCCCCTACTATAAACAAACTATACAACAGAAGGAAGAAACTGTTGCAGAAAGGAGGAAAATCCAAGGATGCAAAAAACTCCCTTACCAGCCTCAGTAAGAAGCTGAGATCCCTCATAAAATCCTCATAAGCTAGTTGCAAAAATAAAATTGCCAAAGATTACAAACACAACCACAAGGCATTCTATAACTATGTCAAGAATCTAAATGGCAATGCTCACATCTGCTGTGAGCTACAACAGAATTGCATTAAATATACTAATCCCAAGGATACTGCGTATATCCTGGCAGATCGATTTAGTGCCAACTTCACTCCCCTTTCACCCCCTAAAGGGCCCATCTCAATACCAAAAGATTGCCAAATGCCAATAATCATGGCCAAACAGGTAGAACCACACTCTCCAAAGCTAAGAATATAGCATCCATGGGACCAGATGACATCCCGGGCTGTGTACTACAGGAACTACAAAATGAACTGGCACCTCACCTAAGTGTCATGTTTAATCATAGCCTCACCTCAGGCTTCGTGCCCACTGAGTGGCGCACAGCTGCAGTTATCCCACTCCACAAGGGGGGATCCACCTTGAAACCCGGGAACTACCATCCCATCAGTCTGATGAGCCTGATCTGCAAGGACATGGAGCACATTATCATGGAACTTATTAACAAAGACATTGGCAACCCTCAAACACTGAACCCCACCCAGTTTGGGTTCCTGAAGGGCCGATCTTGTCTCCTGAACCTGATAAACGTCTTTGAATCAGTCTCCAGAGCTGTGAACAAGGGTAAGGTGGTCCACACAGCCTATCTGGACCTCACCAAGGCCTTCGACACCATTCCCCACTCTGGAATCATAGATAAACTTACTAAGCTGGGCATAAATCCCTACATCACTTGATGAGTTGCCAACGGGCATACTGACAGAACCCAGACTGTAAAACTAGCTGACTCCAAATCCAGCTCCAGACAAGTGACAAGTGGAGTACCTCAGGGTTCAGTCCTGGGACCGCTCTTGTTTGGCATCTACTTCTCTGAAGTACAGGCCAACACTAAGGGACTCTGGCTAACAAAGGTCGCAGATGACTGCAAGCTTGGAGCCATTATTGAATCCCCAAATGATGTGGATATTCTACAGAAGGGTCTTACAAAAACAGATGCTTGGTGCCAGAGCCATGGGCTCAAGCTTAATACCAAGAAATGTATAGTTATCCCCTTTGGAAAAAAAACATGTACCTATGAATTACCACATAGGTGGCAGTACACTAAACATTGAAATTGTGATGAGAGACTTAGGGACACAGATGGACAGTGGTCTCACCTTCAATAATCACATTGCCACAACAGTCAGGAAATCCTTCTATGTGGCACACCTCATTCCTAAGGGAACCATTATAGAGTACAGCTCCCTGTTTGGTATGTACCTCACAAGACATCTGCAACAGCTGGAAAGGCTGCAGAAATACCTCACTAAAAGAATCACAGGCCTAAAGCAGATGCCAAATGCTGACCATCTAAAGAAACTCCAGCTATACTTTGTGGCATAGTGTCTACTCAGAGGCAATCTCTGCTTAACATATAAGGCCATGTTAAACCCTGAGCTGTTGGACATGCTCCACTTAAAGAAATCCCAATCCCTCAGAGCCACATGCTCCAGGGATCTAAACCTTGTCATCACAATGAACAAAACGTGCTGGAAGGACAGGTTCCTGACCCACAGACTCCCCATACTCTGGAATAGACTGCCCATACATGTCAAGCAGAGCGCTTCCTTGGCCCTCTTCAAAAGGAACCTTGATGATTGGATGGGAGATAGGAAATTCTCCCCGGGGATCATGTCAGTTGCCCTGCTAGACAGGGGTCCAGGGAAGTAAATATTGTGGCAAGAAATATCCTGGGAATTGTTATGGCTAGGCTTGTATAGGCCCTAGGGCCAATAGCCTAGTACCAACATATGAACCTATAAGTGTACTTATCAGTCTGGAATATATTCCAACTCTGCTCACAGACAGGGCTAGGGCCTATGAACCTATGAAAAGAGATGATAATGCACTTTTTGGCATTTAACTTTAATCTTTGATTTTGGTACCAGTTATTTGTTTGTGACAAGCCTTCCTACAGGATGTCTGAATCTTTTGGAGATTTGTTCACTGTTCTCAGCTTGCAGTAATCAGCAAATGTAGTTATATAGAGCCCTGTATCATTGTCTTTTACTTCCAAGGAGTACATGCTGAACAGAAGAGGTCCCAGGATCAAACCCTGGAGGACCTCACTGGTGACTCACTTTTTGTGGAGGTAGCTTCCCCTATTTTTAATCTCCTACATCCTGTCAATCAGTTGTAAATCCACTGGTGGCAAAGTTTTTTTCCCCCCCTAGCTTAAGAAACTTTTTAACTATGTATCAGTGGTGGATTGTGTCAGAAACCTTGGCGAGATTGTGGTAGGTGGTGTGACAGTTTTATTTTTACCTGTTGTTTTGGTGACCTTTTCAAAAAAGTCCACCAGGTTGAGTCAGCATGAACTGACTTTGACGAATCCAAATTGAGACGGGCCCAGTATTTGGAGGTTCTCTATTTCCCTATTGATTAATTCCATGTTAATTCTTTAAACAGCTTTGTATATGAGGCTGGTCAGACTTAAGGAGCTTTAATTGCCTAGGTCCGCAGAAGGTCTTCCCTCATGCAGAGAAATGACTGTTGCTGCTCTCCATTCACATAGTGCAAAACCCATATGGAGGCGGAGGTTAAACAGTGTTATTAGGAGTGTGGCTAAATCATGCTTCATGCTATTCAAAATGCATCCTGGGTTATTGTCAGGATCTGTTGACACAGTATTTTTCTGCTTTTGATGGTGCTTTCAGGAATTGGTCTTGTGTGACTGGTGGTGGCAAGTTGGTTTCAGATATTTTATGTGATATATACATTCTGGGGATAAAGTTTGAGCTGAATTTATTGGCTAGTAGGTTAGCGATATATTTAGCTTCTGTGTAGGTAACTGTTTACAATGAGCTCAGTGCATTTTTGCATCGTGATCCTAAGATTATGAATATAACTAAAAAAGGCATTGGTTGTCCTTTGTATGGGTGGCTGTCTTAACATTGTATTTGGCTTTTCTAGATTAATTAAGCACAAATTGCTTGTTTAATGATGAGGGCTATATCATTCTGTGCATTGCACTTTTTACTTTTAGTCAGAAATATTTTTTTCCTTTTATTGTAAAGCTTGTTGATATGAAAGTTTCAATAGCATGAGATTGTTTTTGTGGTATGACTTTCACTTGTTTCTTCTGGGTACAGCTGCATTTGTGCAGTTGTTTACATGCTGGTATATTTTAGTGGTGTATTTTTCCTTATATTCAGTTGAATTAACTGACTTTGGTGGGGATTTGAAGTATGCCAATGTATTATTTAGGAGTAGGTAGTTTTTCTTAGATACATTTTAAACATACCATATGAGAAAATCATCCCATGATCTAATTTTTTTTCAAAGGAGATGGCTTTATGGCCAGACTCTAGTAACATCTTCATATTTTCCCTTTGCTTGTTTCATTATATTGGTAGGTATAACTGGTTAGCATTGTGAGAAAAGGAAATATGGCATGGTTAATAACTTTGCCAATATTCAAAAGCCTAGAGGAGACAGGTGCAGGCTATTCCTGGCAAAGCAGTGTGGTCTGTCAATCATGTCCTCCCAGGATGACAAATATTGGACCCCATTTAAATGACACACAGAAAAAAAAATAATTATTGAATTCAGTTATTTTATTGCTCATATTGTGGCATCATCTTTGGAGAAGGTAGAATTCTGCTCAGTGCTAGGCTCATACCAGTGTAGGACACATAGTCTGACAGCTCCGTCATGCCTCTTTTCATATAATTCAAAGAGGTACATCTGAAGTCATTGACACCCACATGTACTATAACAGAATCATACCAGTACTTGCTCAAGGACTTGAGTATGACTGTGATCTGATGGCTCCTGATACCAAGCAAGGAACTAACTGCCACTCTTTCCTTGCTTATCCTGGTAAGAGGTATAGCTGTATTTGTCACAATAGAGTCATCTCTAACTAGAATGTTTGCTTTAGTGGATGCCTACCTTATGGGCTTAGTATCCATGACTGTAGGACTTCTTGTGCTTTGTGATGTAGTAGCCTTAACAGGAGGACATTGTAGTTGAGGGTGCTTTGTGTTTGTGCTGCATTTCAGATGTCTTTGAAGTTTAGGCAAGTTAATCTTTAGAGCCTCAGCATCTCAAGAATGATGTGTAGAACAATGTCAAGGTGAGGTGTGGTGTGCGGCTTCTGGCATGTGATGTGGTGTGTGGCTTGTGGTATGTGGTGAGGTGTGTGTGGTGTGTGGCTTATGGCATATGGTGTGGTGTGTGGCCTGTGGTATGTGGTGACGTGTGTGCAGTGTGTGGCTTGTGGCATGTGGTATGGTGTAATGTGTGGTGTGCAGCTTGTGGTACGTAGTGAGGTATGTGTGGTGTGCAGCTTGTGGCATGTGGTGTGGTGTGATGTGTGGTATGCGGCTTGTGGTATGTGGTAAGATGTGGTGTGTGACATGTGGTGTGCAGCTTGTGGTCTGTGGTGTGATGTGGTGTGTGGTGTGTGCATTTTGGTCTGTGGTGTGGTGTACTGCTGCCGATTCTGTCAGAGGTGTTAGTGTGTGAGATTTTAGCCTCCAGTGTCATTACATATGTACATCTCAGACACTGTGTTATGCTGTTTATGTAATGGATTATTGTCAGAAAGCATTAGATAATCCTTACTTGTCTCATAAAATACCCTTCTCAGTCAGGCTGACTACAGAAATGGTGTCCATGGTTTAAGCAGAAATGATTTAGGGACTACAGCTGTTTTGATTTGTGTTTGATATGCTAGAGAAGAGAGCAGTTCAGAAAGCCATGAAATCCAGCCAATAGAGCTGTGCATTGCAGAACCTGTAACAAATCACAGTTCTGTCACCATTATGACTCTGTGCTACAGGTCTAAGGTCCCAGGTTGGCTAGAAATACAGGTATTTAACTTTTATAGTGAGGGCAGAGGAAAGTACAGCTGTGTACACTTACCATAAATGTAGATATTCCAGTGTATTCACTGCTGCAATCATCACCTGTGGGTTATCCCTGTTGTGGTAGCCCTCCGCTGGCCCGAATACCAGAGTCAATGTTTTTTTTTGCATCAGCTGCCATCACCTGTAGTTTGATGTCAGGTCATCAGTGCTATAAAGCAAGGCAGCCAACGTCATTGCATCAGGTTTCTTGCCCTAACCCATCAGAAGCATAAGGAAATAAGGAAAAGTGATCCTGGTGGCTAAAAGCCACCGTGGGAAGCTTATGTCACCCTAGGGGAAGATGCTATATGGGGGATGGAGGGAAGGAAACAAGGACAGCAACAGTGAATACACTCGGACATCTACATTTACGGTCAGTGTACACAACTGTACTATATTGTTCATGTTTCACTGTTGCAGTCATCACCTGTGGGAGGATTCCCAAAGCTGAGGAGAGGGGTGGAAGGATAGATTAGCGCCCTAGGCATGAGTCAGCAGGCCCTGCAGAACTGCAGAGGCACACCCTGTCCTTGACTTAGAAAAAAGAGGTAGGTGGTATTGCTTTGTAAAGGTATGGACAGAGGTCCAGGTGGCAGCTTCTAAGATGTCCCTGGTGGGGACTCCACTGAGAAAGGCTGTGGAAGTGGAGGCTGACCAGTGGAATGGGTATGGGTAGACTTGGGAGGCTTCCCATGTAGTCTGTAGCAGAAATGGATACAGTGTGATATCCATTTGGAAATGGTTTGTTTGCAAATGAGCTTCCATTCTGTCCCAGGGGCAAAGCTGACAAGTAGCTGGTCTGTTTTTCTGAATGGTTTAGTATGGTCCAGATAGTATCTGACTTGTCTGTGCACATCTAGTGAGTGTAGAATTCTTTCCCCCTTGTTTTGAGGATTAGGAAAGAAGGTGGGTAAGTGTATGGCCAGGTTGAGGGTCACATCAGATACCACCTTGGGCATAAAGGAGGGGTTAGTCCTCAGGGAGACCCTGTCTGTATGGAAAATGATGAAGGGCTCAACAGCCATTTGAGCCTGAAGTTCTGATACCCATCTGGCTGAGGCATTAGTAGGAAGGCAGTCTTCCAGGAGAGGTAATTCAATTCTGTAGAAGCAGTAGGTTTGAAAGGAGGTAAGGTTAGTTTTTCTAGAACATAATTCAGGTCACAGGGTAGCGTGGGAGGCCTTCTGGGAGGTCTGATATTAGAAACTCCTCTGAGGAATTGCTTAACCAAAGGATGAGAGAAGAGGGGAGGGTCTGAATCATAACGGGCAGAAATGGCCAAAGCATGGATTTTAATAGAGGAGAAAGAGAGGCTACTATTGAGCAACTCGGCTAGGTAATCCAAGATAAGAGGGATGGAAGGAGGGAGGTACTGGCCCCTTTGGACTGGTTCCACAAGCAGAATATTTTCCATTTCCCTGCATATGATTTTCTGGTGCTGGGCCTTCTGGCCTCTCTGATGATGTCTAGGACCTGTTTGCTTAACAGGGACTCCTTGTTAGCTTTTAAGGTATACGCCATGATGAAAGATTGAGAGTCTGTAAGTCTGGGTGCAGTATCTTCCCCCTCAAGTGGGTCAAGTGGTCTGAGATCAGGGGAAGCTGCTTGAGAGGCTGTAAGGTCAGGCTGCACCATAAGGGGTACCAATGCTGTTTGGGTCAATCTTGAGCAATGAGGATGGCCTTTAGTCTCTCCTCCCTTATTTTGATAAGTATCTTGGGAATAAGGGGCAGAGGAGGGAATGTGTACACAAAGAGGGCATTCCAGGGGAAGGTCAATGCATCCACCTTTTACACTAGGAGGTGATACTCTCTGGTGCAGAACCTTTGCAGCTGGTGGTTGTGGTGCAAGGCAAAGAGATCCACTTCTGGAGTCCCCCACTCTTGAGTGATTTGCAGAAAGATTTCTCTGTGAAGCTGTCATTCGTGGGTGTCCAGTAAGTGTCTGCTTAGGTGGTCTGCCACAGTGTTATTGACCCCTGGTGAAGGGAAGACCCTTTTTCCTGGCACAGGCCTCTGGCCACCAGCGAAACTTGGCCCTTATACATGGGATCAGAGGGGCAGAGGTCTCTAGGGACTGAGAGTGCTGGCATCAAAGGTTCTTTAAGTACCACTGAAGTTTTCTCATGTGAAGCCTGGCCAGAGGAATGAGAAGGATGTAAGATGCCATGTATCCCAGGGCTTGCAGGAACTTCCTCGCAGTGAGGTGACTTCTGGAAGCCAGCTGGGTAAAGTAGAGAGACAGGAAACTCTGCTTTTCTGGTGATAGGAAGGTCGTTTGGGATGCTGTGTCGAGCACAGCTCCCAAGAAAATGATCTTCCTGGTGGGGTTTTGCTTTGATTTCTTCTCATTGATGGTGAACCCTAGGGAACTTAAGAGTGATTTGACAAAGAGAAGGTCCTGGAGCAGCTTTTCTGTGCACTCTGCCTGAATGAGGCAGTCATCCAGGTAAGGGTAAATCTGTATAGTTCTCTGTCTGCAGAATGCTGTGGCCAGGGCCAAGAATTTGGTGAATACTCTGGGAGCAGTAGATAAGCCAAAGGGCAGAGAACTGAAAGTGTTGTGAGCCTGCGATTCCCTGATGGGAATGTGGAGGTAGGAATCTTTTAGGTATAGGGTCACTAGCTAGGCATTTTTTGTTAGCATAGGCAGCAGCTGCTGCAAAGTTAGCATTTTGAATCGGGGACCACAAGGGAGGTATTAAGAATGGATAGATCCAGGATGGGGCGTCAAGTGCCCTCTTTTCTGGGAACAAGGAATAGTCTCAAATAAAAGCCTTTGCCTGTTTGATCTGAGGGGACAGGTTCTACTGCCACCTGGCATATGAGAGTTTGGACCGGTTTTAATGCCTCTGCCCACTGATTTGGAGGTAAGTCTGGGTACCCTCTTGGAATTGGGAGTTTGCTGAAAGAGAATTTGTATCCCTGAAAAATTATATTTAAGACACATTGGTCCTTTGTTACAGAAAGCCAATTGTCTTTGAAGAGGGAGAGCCTTCCTCCTAGTTTTTGATGAGTGAAGGGAGGGCAGAGAGGGGAGGGGGAGTCATTGTGAGTGTTTGCCATAGAAGGTTGACTTAGAACTCCCTGCCTTAGAGACAGAAGTGGTCCATTGTTTGCTTCTCAGCTGGCCCTGGGATAGGGGCCTGGATGGTCTGTCCCTGCAGAGTGTATCTTGGCCCCGTCTGCTAGGTGCAGGGAAGGCCCAGTGCTTAGAGGGAAAGTTCCTGCTGAATTTGGGAGGTTGAACCCGAAAGAAATCTTTTACTGTTTGCATAGATTTTGCATTGTCTTCCATCTTTTTAAGCACCTCTTCTGCTTTTTCCCCAAACAAGCGCTCCTTATCTAGGGGTGCATCAATAGGTTTAGACTTGACATGATCAGGGAGATGTTGCTCCTTCAGCCATGCATGTCTCCTAATAACCAATCCTGTCACTGCTGCCCTATTAGAGGCTTCTAGGTCATCATATCCACATTGTAATGCGTGTTTGGCCACTTGACAAGCAGAGTGCAGTAAATCTACTAACTGTTTTGAATTGCCACAGTCAGGAAAGGTAGCAATCTTCTGTTTTAATAGTTCCAAAGTGTGTTGTTGATATTTTAACATATGGAACTGACAACTGATTGCTGTCTGATGACTGAGTATGCAGAGGTGTATACTTTTTTACTCCATCTGTCCAGTGCCCTGGAGTCCTTGTCAGAAGGAAGAGGATTCTTGGCAGAACTAGTCTTAGCTCCTTTAGGTCCCTGTGTAATGAATTCTGAGTCTGCAGCAGGATTTCTGTACAGGTATGTTTGAGAATCTGGTACTCTGTAGTACCTGCCAGGTTTACTGGGAGCAGGAGGGAGGGTGTCAGGGGCTAAGATGGATTCATGGAAAACATCATCCACCACTTCAAAAATAGAAGGGATAGCCAGGGGTCTGTAGTGGGGCAGGTCCAGAAACTAAGTATTTTCTTAGACTGTGGGAAGTCCTGAGATTCCCATTGGAAATGTTCCCTGAGGGAGTGAGGGGTTTCCCCAAAGGAAAGGTCCTCTGGAGGGGAGGCAGAAGGAATAGATTCCTCTGCATCTGAATCCTCATAAGCAGTTAAGGGATGCTGTTCCTCTTCAAAAACTGAATAATCATATTCCTCAGAATCCTGTCTGTCATAATTTTTGGAGAAGGGTGCCTTTTCCTTTTAGAAGTTGTGACCTGACTACCCCGGATAAGGAATATGAGATCCTCTGCATTTTAAGCATTTGTGCTTGGGGTGGTGGAGCAGTAGCAAGATGGTGGCTAGAAGCAGATTTCCTATGAGTGGCCTGGCTTCTAGGTCTGAGAGAATCTGTCAGTCTGAGAGAAACGGTAGTCGGATGTGAAGACGTCATTTTTTGTCTAGATTCGGTAGTGAGAAAGGCCTCCTCGGAAGCCAGTGCCTGCGTCGTGGCTCCTGACCCAACTGAGACAGAGACAGCCAAAGGCTCAGGATACAAAGAAGATTTCTACACATACGGACTCCGAAAGGGTCTCGGTAGAGGCCTGCGTAGATATTGAATCAGGCATCAGGGGCTGCAAAAGTGCCTCACTGAATTCTGGAGAACTGATGACCTGTTTAGCGATAGTGTCGTTGGAAGGCTTAGCCTTGTGTGGTCTATCTCTGTCCTTATCACTACATTTTTTCAGAATGTCCACAGATTGTTGGTTGTAGGGATGCCATATCTGAATGCGAAGACAGAACGTGAAAAATAGCTGTCTACGAAAAGAGCTCTATGGCAAATGGTTCTTGCATTAAAGAGGGGACAGAACTGGCAAAGGGGGATGTCGTGGTCTCAGCCTAAACAAGTGACGCAGTAAGAATGGAAGTCTCGGTGTGGGATCTGCTTTCCACAGGTGAGACAATTATTAACTTTTTTGGACATCTGTTAGTGCAAGAAAAAAGGATCCCCAACGAGTTACTTAGCTTTAGATGTTTTCAGCTGAAATTCAACTTCTGGTGGTGACCGATCGGCACTCATGCAAACTGCTTTTGCTACAGGCTCCATGGCAAGAAAGACTGATATAATGACGTCGGCTGCCTTGCTTTATAGCACTGATGACCTGATATCAGACTACAGGTGATAGCAGCCGATGCAAAAAAAAATTACTCTGGTATTCGAGCCGGCTGAGGGCTACCACAGCAGGGATAACCCACAGGTGATAACTGCAACAGTGAAACATGAAGAACATTCTGTGGTTACTGTAGCAACCAGGGAGAGTATTACTTAATGTAACAGTGGAGGGGGGCAAGGGGCTGTAACAATCAAGTAAAAGGGAAATCAGCAGCAGTTGTAACAAATAGAGTTCTCCGTAAGTACAGTTTAAACAGGTAACAATTTGTATGGGCACGGATCCTGCAGCAGAACTCACAATACTGCCACCATTACAGAATAAAACTACAAGACTATTGCACCCAACCAGGCAGAAATTACAAGTAAATGTATTTATGGCAAAAATGCAATGAGAATGTATAAATGTGTAAATGAGACACAGATCCTGCAGTATATCATAATTCTCCCCGCTGTTGTGAATACAGGTACAAGGCTATGGCACCAGACCAAGAAAACGTCACAAACAAGTCATTTTATTGGTCAAAATAAACAATATAGCGTAAAGGCAACATAAAACAGTATTAAGTGACTGACAACTTGAAGTGCAATTGAAATTTGCCAGGAAAGTTGAAATAATAGCTCTTTTCTTCCCTTTTTTTATGAAAAATCTCACAGTTCAAGGAACTACACACTTCTCAGAGTCTTAAGCAAAAGACCCAGGGTGATGAGCTGAGCTAAGGTTATAAGAGGCACCCAGAGAGGAAACTGATTGAAAATAAGCCAATAAATGTAGCATGTGGAACTTTGTGACTATGAACCTGTAACAAATCACAGTTCTCCCTCCACTATGAATCCGTGTTACAGGTCTAAGGTCCCAGGTAGGCTAGAAATTCTGGGGTTTAACTTTTACAGTGAAGACAATAGAACCTGTGGTCACTGTACCAACCAGGAGGGCAGTACTTAATGTAACAGTGAAGGGGGTTGGTGGGCAGCAGTTGTAACAAAAAGAAAGTTCTTATAACCCTGCATTCCAACTCAAACATATTTAAAATACAAACTACTGTATAGAAAATGACCAAATTTGCTCTTCTGGCAGAGCCGACAAACTCATCACTGACAGCTTCTACAGTGGTTCTACCTGTATATGACAGAGCCACGTTTTTACATAGCTGTGAAATCTACAATCTGTTAACAATTGGATACTGCCCCCTCCCCACCCCCCAAAACATAATTATAAATCAAGCAGCCTAACTACACACTTAAAGACAGCCAAGAAGACAGCATTATATTCACTAGACTTTGTTTTAAAATTTCCACAGGAGAAATAGCTAGGCCCAGCTGTTTGGAATTGACTACCTATAGAAGTGAGGCATCAGAAAACACTTTAATTACTTGGAAACCAACTAAAAGAACAATTGTTTAAGGGCACCAAGTGTTCTTGCTTCTGTGACAATGGTTAATCCTTGCAGATCACACTATGGTCACATCTTTCTTGTAGTATTAACAAATGACCAGTGGTTGAAACTCTGCTTTAATTGTAAATTCTGTAAATATTATCACTTGCATTTATAATTGTAAATAACATACAAATATAGTATCCATACTTTGCTACTGTACTGTGCTATGCAAAATTATGTATTCTTTAGTGTGTGTATAATTTTCTGTTTCTGTCTTGCACCTTGGTGCTAGAGTCGTCATGGCTGAAAATGGTCTGTTAGCCAATCCATACAGACGGTTACCAAACTCAAATAAATAAATAAATAAATGCATACATAAATAACACACAGACATATATACAAAAATAAAATCAGCACCAAAAATTCCCATTTTAAAACCAGATTCATTAAGTAAACTTTATTAAATCAAGACAATTCCCAATGGAAACAAATTCCCATCATTAAATTAAATACCTCCATTGTTCATAGGTTCATAGGTTCATACTAGGCTATCTGCCCAAGGGCATTTATAAGCCTAGCCCATAGTTATGTGGCCCTTTAGTTTGAATAAAAACTATGCCTATCATTTTGCTGTGCCTCTGTCAAGCAGTGACACTGAAGTAATCCCTGGGGTATATCTGCGATCTCCCATCCATTGGTCAAGATTCCTCTTGAACAAGGCCAGCGAGGTGCTCTGCCTCACATGTACCGGGATTTTGTTCCACAGCATAGGGAGTCTCTGGGTGATGAATATGTCCCTCCAGCACGTTCTATTTATAACCGTGTCAAGGTTTAAGTCTCTCGCCCTTGTGGTTCTGAGGATCTAGATTTTTTGAGGTGAAGCATATTCATCAAATCTGGGTTTGACATGGCCTTATATGTCAGGCACAGGTCACCTCTGAGCAAGCGGTATGAGACTGAATAGAGCTGGAGTTCTTTCAGTCGGGCAGCATAAGACATATTTTGAGACCCTTTATCCTTTTGGTGAGGAACTTTTGGGGCCTTTCAAGCTGCAGCAGGTGTCTGGTCAGATACATTCGAACGGGCATTGTACTCAATCATAGGTCTAATGAGTGATGAGTACACGATGACCTCCCTTGATCTAGATCCTTCATGATCAGGTGGGCGATATAGAAGGTTTTCCTAACTACTTTAGCAACATGAGTGTCAAGGCTACTGTCAACCTGGGTCCCCAGATCCCTGATGACTTTTTCTGTGCTCAGTGGATTGCCACCTATATGGTAGCTAATGACTATGCATTTTTGGCGTTTAATTTCAGGCCATGGCTCTGGCACCAGTTATCAGTTTCTGTGAGGCCCTTCTGGAGGATATCTTCATCTGCAAACTTTGTTAACCCTCCTGTGAAGTAGATGCCGAACAAGAGTGGACCCAGGAGACACCACTGTGACAGGCTTTGAGTCTGACATGGCTCCAGCAACTCTGACCCTGTGGGTTCTGTCACTTAGCCAGTTTGCAACCCATCTTGTGATGTATGGGTTTACATTCAAGCTGATGAGTTTTTCGATGATACCTGAGTGGGGTATTGTGTCAAGGCCTTTGCCAGGTCGAGGTAGGCTGTATGGACTGCCTTTCCCTCATCAATGGCCTTGGTGACTGTCTCAAAAAGTCAACCAAGTTTAAGAGGCAGGATCTGCCTGACAAAGCCAAACTGGGTTGGATCCAAAGTCTGCAAGTTCCCTATGTCTTTATTTATGAGTTCCATTATGATCCTCTCCATGGCTTTGCAGATAAGGCTTGTCAAGCTAATGAATTTCCAGGGTCTGTGGAGGCACCGCCCTTATGAAGTGGGACCACAGTCACCGTAACTGTTTTAATTCCTCGGTCCCATGGATGCTGTGTAGTGAGGGCAGTTCTCATCTGGGCGTTGGAGATGTTTGGGGGCTACAATCCTCTGGAATAGATATCTCTCCTTTTAGTTTGCACTGAACCTGTCAGCCAGTATGTTGGCAATGTGTGTAGGTTCAGTAATTTTCACATCATTTTGAATTAATTCTGAGCATATCTGGGAGTTTCCTCCTAGGTTTCTAACATAGCTAAAGAAGGCCTTATGATTGTCTTTAGAGTCCTTGGCGATTTTTCTCTCAAAATTTGCCTTGGATGATTTTATGATTTTTACTTATAATGATCTTTTGCTCTATCTTGTAGTAGCTTCCTCCTTTTGTTGTAGAGCTTGTTTATGGCTGGGGTCCACCAGACTGGTGCCTTTGGTACAGAGAGTCTTAGTTTTGTTTGGGATTGCCTGATCCATGCAGTCCTGTAGGTGCTGGTAGAAGGCATTTATTCAGAGGTTTGAGTAATGTTTACCACTGGCTCAGGGGCCTTAAAGGAGACCACACTAGTTTTAGAAGTGTGAAATCGACTTTTGTTTCAGGTTATGATCTGATCTCACCAGTGTTGAACATTTTGATCCCATGTTCGTGATGATGAGATCAAGTATGTTTTCTCCTCTTGTGGGGATGGTGACTAGTTGTTCCATTACTTGGGTGCTGCAATGCTGCAGTGGTTAGCATTGTTGCCTCACAGCAAGAGGTTCTCCAGTTTGATTCTCAGCTGGTGTGCCTTCTGTCCGAATCACACTTACCTGGTATACAAATGTTAAATAAGTAATAGAAACAATGCTTTCTTAATTTGGATCTACAGGCTGGGAAAGTGTCATATATAAGAAATTGGCTCCCTATTTAAATGGTGGTACTCCAAATGCTGAGAGCAGAGGTGCCAAAAAAAAAAAAGAACAAAACTGCAGCTAAATGTGTATATATATATATATATATATATATATATATATATATATATATATATATATATATATATATACGTATATATGGGTCTAGGACACATGGTCGACTAGCATATGTCCGAATCACAAAACATCGAGCACACATACATGAAAGCGCTTAACATCGAAAAGTGTAGTTAAAAAAAAAATCTACATTTAAACCCCCCTGCACCCCCCACTTTATTATTCTCACTCCGAGATCGCACTACAGTGAGGAAAAGGGAATTTTCCCTTACCCGCACTGAAGTCCGATCTATGAAACAGGCACACATACACAGAAGCACTTGTCGATGTTAAGCGCTTTCATGTATGTGTGTTCGATGTTTTGTGATTCGGACATATGCTAGTCGAGCATGTGTCCGGATCCCATAAATATATATATTTAGTTATATATATATATATATATATATATATATATATATATATATTATATATATATATAACATCTATTTAAGTCCATTTTTTCTCCCTTCAGTCTTCATGTTTTGGGACACACCTTAGTGCTCAAATTGTTACTGTCAAAATCAATGAAGGATGAATAGTGCCCTATGATCCACAAATGCTCAAAATTTCTAACTCTGAATTTTCTGATACTTTTTCAAATGTGCTATTTGTTATCAGTGCAGTTACAAATACAACATGAACCCTATTTATAGTACTGTAGTTACAAATTTGTTAAACAGTACGTGTATGTCCACTGACAGAGAATGAGCTGTCTTCAGTTACATATTTGTGAAGTCTACCACTGACATTTGTCCATGCCTATGAAGTCTTTCCTCATTTGGGCTTCCAGTCTATCCTAAGCAGTGACAGACTGTAGGTTTCTAGCATTTCTGTAAGAAAACATACTCTTACTAGTTACTACATCCACCATAATTCTTCTCTCAACACAATTTTCCAGTTCCTTAATTCTGTTGTGCTGAAAGGATGTGTGGAAAAAATAAATTATTTTGTCAACTTTATCACTGCATTAGTACGTTTTTCATCCTACACTAGACCATCGGGGGGAAAGAACCAAGTATCCCAAGGATGGGCAAGACTACTATGACCCATTCATTCCTGCTTGAGGTGCCTCATCAACCCATTCATGCGTTCTATGGCAAGAGTCAGGTGGTAGTTTGAGGGCCGGCTGCCAGGTCCAGTGTAGATGGCTACCCTTCCCTTACAAGCACACCTACCCTCACAGCAGATCTGTGAGCTCCACGGCAGCTGTTGACCTGAGAGTGTTCCCCTACAACCTCTCTAGGCCGGGTGCACATGTGCAATGGCATTACATGCTCACAAGCTTGTGTACCATGGGTGAAACACCTAGAGCTTCCACTAGGCTTAAAGTAAGTCATGAGCCAGAGATGCCTCCCTCCTTCCATAAAGGGTACGCTGGCAGTAACTCCTCACTCTTGTACTCCCCTGCCAGCTCCTGCAGATGTTAGGGCCACTGCACCTAATGGTTCCCCAAGAGCAAAGCCCATAAAGCAAGCTTATACCTAACCTAATACTGCATCATTGTCAGGGTTGTATGTCTGTATGCCACGGACAAGTTGAGTTTATGGGCTCTGGTGACCCATGCACTTTAATGGGACACATTATAACCTTTTTCCTTCAGCTTGAAAGATTGAAATTGATGCATCTTAGAGAATTTCCTCTTCTGTAAGTAATATTGAAATTAAAATGTATGCAGTGGGGATGTTGATATTGCACATCCGCTTGCCCCTACATGACATTATTTTGAATATCAGACCCCAGTGGCCTAATGGATAAGGCATAGATCCCCTTCAACAGGGATTTTGGGTTCAAATCCCATTTGGGATGGTATAATCTGGATATACAATTTCCAAATGTCTGTGTGACTGGCTTGGTAGAGTTGGGCATAGGTTCATAGGTGTGTACTAGGCTAATGGCCATGGGGCCTTTACAAGCCTAGCCATAGGATTACCTTGGCATAGTGCCACCTGACCTTAGTTCTCAGTGCTTCTGTTGAGTAGAGCCACTGGAGTTATCCCTGCGGTGAATTTTCTGTTTCCCAAGAGAATGTAGCAATTGTCTCATGTTGTCAGTCAAGAAGATAACATGGTATGTGAGAGATTTAAATATACCATTTTCTTTGAGACAAAAAATCTTGCACACACATGTTGTCAGGAATACCCTCTCTAACACATATACATATTGTTTTCTGCTGAGGCACTTAAAAGAAACCTTTCCAAATCTCAAAGACCTGAAAAGCTAACTAATGGCAACACTGCTCAGCAGCAATTGCTAAAGCACACATCAAAAGCAACAGCAAGCATCTCACATAAGCCTACACCTAGTGGTCCCCCAAGAGCAAAGCCGATAAGACCAGCATAGACTTAACCTGATACTCTTGTCATTGGGGTATCCCACTCATCAGGGTGGATGCGGAGAAGATAATGATTAGATACCCTTTCTGGACCAGAATCTGCAGTATCACGCATATACTCAAGTCCCTGCACTCCAGGTACCAATATGTTTTGATTATAGTCCATGGGGGGTGTAAATGACCTGAGACATACCTGTCTGGGTTATATGAAAAGAAACATAATGTATCTCTTGGAATACGTGTCACAGATAGGTATGAGCCTTGCATTGAACAGCATTCTATCTTCACCAAGGATAATGCCACAGTGTGAACATAAAATGATTGCTTTTAATAATTGACTTTGTTTCTGGTGTCATTCCAGGGGATCCAATATCTGTCAGCAGGGGAGGACATGGACAAAAGACCATGATGCTTTGCCAGGGATGGGCTGCACCTGTCCCCTTGGGCTTTTAGATATTGGCTAAAACTTTATCCATCCCCTTATAGCTTTTTGTAGGTAATACCGAAAGACAAACTACCAACTTAGTGAAAATGTGTATAAGTTACCTTAAGAAGGAGCCTAAACAAAAAACTCCAGACC
Organism: Protopterus annectens; assembly: GCF_019279795.1. Lineage (NCBI taxonomy): Eukaryota > Metazoa > Chordata > Ceratodontiformes > Protopteridae > Protopterus > Protopterus annectens. The sequence continues at coordinate 696,611,394 of NC_056736.1, forward strand.
CTTCAAGCCCTCCTCACTATGGAGAATGTAAACATCTGTGCCATGACTGTGACTTGGTTTAAGGACATAGAATGTACTCTGGCAGTGCAAGGCTACAGTCTCTTTCACACATTTAGATGTACACTGCCTCAAACTCACAGGCACAAACCTTCCTGGACTTTATTAACAGAAACACCTTGGAACAGATAACACATGCTCCAACCAGAGGATCAAATATACTGGATCTGGTATTTACAAACATGGGAGAGCATTGACCCTTCTCCATATCACATCCTCACTAGTGAGACCGGGTCACAAAGCTATCTCATTTCAAGTAAATATCAACCCAGAAAATCTAAGTAAACCAGTAATGGTTAAGAATTATTCAAAGGCAAACTATATCCTATTAAGTGACGGTTTGTCAAAATTAATTAAAATTAACTAATTATGCACAATTATTCAAATAATCCATATATAAACATGTGAATGGCTGCATGGAGGTTGTTGTACCTTCCAGAAATAAACTCAAAACAAACACAAAAACAAACACAGACTCCACTGTTGGAATCCTCACCTAAATAGAGTATATAATTAAAGAAGAAATCTCTTGGCCAAAATCAGGAAGAGCAACTCCCTTAAAGATAAGTGATCTTTTATACAACTAAACAAGAAGCTAAGAGGTCTAATTAAGCCTAACAAGGCCAACTACGAGGTCAGGATATCCTTGCAGGCTATTGACAATCACAAGGCTTTCTTCAGCTATGCCAGAACCTTAGAGGTTATGTACAACAGTGTGCTGAACTTGTGGTAAACAGTACCAGCTTCACCATTCAGGGTGATATAGCAAGTCTACTGGCTCATAAATCAGCTGAAACTTCACCCCCAGCTCCACCAGGTGAAACTCACCTCAGCTATCAGCAGGGGCCAGGTGCTGGCAACACTCACTAAAGCCTCTGTGGGTACCAACGACATCCCAGGTTATCTCCTGAATAGTCTAAAACATGAACTGTCAGGACCACTTGAGACACTGTTTACCTACAGCTTTGAAACAGGCTAGATTCCAAGTGAATGGAGGACCACAACAGTCATTCCACTCCACAAGGGCAGACCATCAACTAACCCAGGGAACTGCAGACACATCAGTCTAATAAGCCTAATATGCAAAGCCATGGATTGAATTATTATGGAAATGGTAAAAAAGGACATTGGCAAACTACAGACACTGGACCCATCCCAGTATGCATTGTTAAGGGAAGGTCATGTCTACTTAACCCGGTAGACTTCATTCAGAGGGTCACCATGGCAATGGGTGAGGGTAAAACACTGCATACTGAATATCTTGACCTGGCTAAGGCATTCAATACAATATCCCACTCAGGCCTTGTTGAAAAGTTGTCTGAGCGAGGCATAAATCCTTACATAACTCACTGGATTGCTGGCTGGCTCACAGACAGGACCCAAGAAGTCAGGATCACTAAGACAACTTCCACCAAGAGACCAGTCACCAGTGGAGTACCCCAGGATTCATTGCATAGGTAAATACTAGGCTAGCTTCCATTGTGAACCATTTTAAGAATAGCCAATTTCCCTTCCAAAGGTGAGAATCATACCCTGTACCTTGTATCTGTAAGGCAAGCACCTTAACCATTACACCAACCCCCAACCCTGTTTGACATCTACTTCTTGGAGTCAAGGCTAACATGTAAGGCTTCTGGCTCATCAAGTACACAGATAACTTTAAATTGGGAGCTATTATAGACTTCTGCAAAAATACCAACATCTTGCAAGTCACTTTAACACAGACAAATGACTGGTGCCAAAGCCATGACCTAAAACTCAATGCCAAAACATGCATTATAATGCCCTTTGGGAAACTGTCAAACCAGGTTAATTGCTCCATTTATAATACATCCCTAAGAGTAGACCCAGTAGTAAGGGATCTGGGAGCATATATAAACAGTGATCTGGCCTTTGACCAACATTTATCTAAGATTGCATTGTGTCTTGCTGGACTAAGGAAGTTATAGTACCACTCCACTTGGCCATTTTAAGCCTAGCCAATTTCCCTTCCAAAGGTGAGAATCATACCCTGTACCTTGTATCTGTAAGGCAAACACCTTAACCATTACACCAAACCCCAACCTTGTTTGACATCTACTTCTTGGAGTCAAGGCTGACATTTAAGGCTTCTGGCTCATCAAGTACCTGGATAACTTTAAATTGGGAGCTATTATAGAGTCCTGCAAAAATACCATCATCTTGCAAGTTGGTTTAAAACAGACAAATTACTGGTGCCAAAGCCATGGCCTAAAACTCAATGCCAAACCATGCATTATAATGCCCTTTGGGAAACTGTCAAACCAAGTTAATTGCTCCATTTATAATACATCCCTAAGAGTAGACCCAGTAGCAAGGGATCTGGGAGCATATGTCGACAGTGATCCGGCTTTTGACCAACATGTATCTAAGATAATAAGAAGCATTGTGTATGCAGTGCTCGACTGATACATAAGCGTATGGCATCCTTGTGTATCGCTCGACTGATACGTAAGCGTATGGCATCCTTGTGTAATGCTCGACTGATAGGTAAGTGTATGGCATCCAGGTCCAAGATAGTTATAGTACCACTCCACTTGGCCTTTGTCAGACCTTTCACAGAATACAATGCCCTATTTGGCATGTATTTAACCAGACACTTACAACAGCTGGAATACCCACAAAGTTTTCTCAACAGGAGAATTCAGAGCATGAATACCCTGTCCTACACTTATCACCTAAAGGTTCTGTCTGTGTAGTCAAGTCTCCTACAGACTGCTAAGAGGGGATCTTTGCCTGGTTTACAGGGCTTCCTTAGACCCAGCCCTGATGAATCCGTTGTACATGCGCAAAACAAACAACACCAGAAACACACTGAATCCGGCGATCTGAACATCCCTTGTAACCTAAACAGAATGTGTTTCAGAGATATATATGTGTCCGAATGGATCCCTGCTCTGTGGAATAGACACCTCATCCATGTAAAACAGAGTTCATCCCTGACCCCATTCAAATGAAATTTTGGCAATTACATGTGAAATGGTAAATGTACCCCTCCCCCTGTCTGCCTCCCCATGTCCATTATGAACAGAGGTCATCAATAAAAAAAGTATTATCCTAACACCCCCCCTACAAATCTTCAGTTACCTCCCTACTAACATGGCCCCCTCCACCCCCTTATAGGTACCCAAGATACTCAAGACCCATATAGTTTGGGGTCCGTGGCTGTGGTTGTAAGAGCCCTAGTGGTCATTATGCTAGTAACAACCTATGAACCTAAGTGTAATGATGAGTTTTGACCTTTGCTATTTCTCTTGAGTAGCAGTTTTTTGAATGGTTTTAGGACTTACAGTGCCTTGCTGACCTTCCAGTAGGTCATCAATTAAACCACATACTACACTTTCATAGATATCCTCGATGACAAAAATAGTTTAGCATAAAACAAATAATCTGAGCCAGGAACTGCATCAGATTTAATTTGCCATTTGGCTTCTGTCATTAAAATCCTTTTAGGATAATAACCACACACGAGTTTTGGATAAAATATATAAAATCTGAAATGTAAACTGACGTTGATGAATAACTTCACTAACAAGTCCTCATAAGACATATTCTGCGTTCAGCTGTCTGGTCTCAAGTAAACAAATGCTGTAAAATTTCCAGATGCTTTCCATCTGCATAAATAAGCCTATCAGTCTTCTCAGTGTAAGAATGTGTGCTATAATGCAGTCAAGGACATGTTTTTCTTTTCGTAATTTTGCACACATCCTAACAGTAATACACAAGATAATGTGTGCTACTCACACATTTTGTAACATTAGAATCTGACTGTAGAAAACGTTCAGTACTTTTTAACAGCTCATTAAACATGTTTTCTTTAGATGCATTTGTAACAATTCTTTTAAAATGTCCAAAAATATTATTTGAAATATAACTTTGGCTGATAGCTATGCATTTGTTTGAGATTGCTTCTCCCCTCCAGGTGTGGCACTGACACAATAACAGTGCTCCCCCCCAGGTGTGGCACTGATACACTAACAGTGCTTCCCCTATCCAGGTGTTGCACTGACACACTACACATTACATTCACCTATCCAGTTGTGGTACACTGAAACACTAACAGTGCTTCCTCCTTCCAGGTGTGGCACACTGACACACTAACAGTACTTTCCCCCCATCCTGAACACAGAGGCACAGTGGTGTATTAGCTGCTTCTGTGCATTTCAGGCTAATGAAATTAATTAAATAAATGAATAAATATGTACTTCTGTATGTGTGTGTGTGTGTGTGTGTGTGTGTGTGTGTGTGTGTGTGTGTGTGTGTGTGTGTGTGTGTGTGTGTGTGTGTGTGTGTGTGTGTGTGTGTGTGTGTATATATATATATATATATATATATATATATATATATATATATATATATATATATATATATGGATCTAGGACTTTTGCACGAAAGTACAAAAGCCCAAATCTATTATCACCGAACACACTTTAACGAAAATGCTTTTCACCGAAAAAGCTCTTTCGTTAAAGTACATTAAAAAAAAGCAAACAAAAAAAAAATCTACGTTTATGCAGGGGGCAAGCCCCCCTGCACCCCCCATGTGGGGGCTGTGCCCCCCCACACCCCCTACTTTATTATTCTCACTCTGAGATTGCACTATAGTGGGGAAAAGGGAATTGACCCATACCCGCACCATAGTACGATCTTCGGAACAGACATACTTATGCGAAAGTGCTTTTTCGATGAAAAGCACTGTCACGTAAATATGTCCCACTGATAATCATTCTGTGAAAAATGTTTTCGGGGATCTGTATGGATCCCATATTTGTCACTTTTACGATTGAACATTCCTAATGTAGTTAAAAATAAGCACTAAGAAGTTTGAACATACAGAAGACTGAATGACTTAAATAACAAACACACAAAACACAGAGAAAGGAAAACTATTTCCATTTCCAGTCTTCACACTAACCCCCACCCCAATAACACCAGCTTCAAATTTTCTGAACAGTGGCAGTGTTACACCCCCTTCTACCACCTTAGCAATGGGTGCTAACCCTAAAACTGCCCCTTCCCTAAACCTAACTTTACACCTTAACTTAAGAAAAACTTTCCCGTAACACTGCCTCTGCACAAGACACACTCAGACATGTAAATAGACACTAACATCACTACATCTACCCACTTATCTAACCCTAAAATACACACAGTCACACAAATATACAAAATCTATCCCCCCACCTATCCCTGACCCTAATCAAGATATACACAAATGCTCTCACCCTCCTCAAACCTCGGTCACTTTTTATGATGACACGTGCCAGGCCTTTTAGACTTGGGGGACAGACTGCAGAGTTGGGATGGTTTCCAACTATTGATGAAAAGACCTATCAGATGTATTCTGACTGCATGTTCTTCAGATTTAAGTAAGGATGACCAAAATCAGGTTGTCTGTGAATGACTAGTAGGAACTAAGTCAAAATCAGGGTGGGCCGCAATTTACTGTTACAGTAGTTTTCTCAATAATGGCTTATTTACATGAACAGAATGGACTTTGGATTGAGGATTGCAGCTATCATTGGGATGACAGGCTTCAGCTATTCTGAATAGATTTCTTCAGTGACATTTCCTTCTTCGGTCTATAAAGAAAACCAACATACCAAATTCACATTCCATTAATCACTCCATGCTATGAATTGGATACACACAATTCGCAGAGATTGATACTGTCCAACAAGAATGGATGCATCATACAACAGCCTTTCGGGATCGCTGCTCTGTGCCCATTAGCTTCTTGGCAAAAACTCATAAGGTACACCAAAAGGTAATGGAATAAATCCAGCAGTAGAACATTCTGTCCACCGCAGACTGGATAAAGGTGACTGAATAAATTTATTGAAGTTTGTCTTTACAATACTTATTACCCAGCTACTACAGGATTAATTTTATCCAGTCAGATTAAAACAGAATAATGGATCTCCTGTCCCATGCATTGGCCCTAAAATTAGGCTCGACTTTAGAAGTGAAAAGGCTCCCTGGAAGTAAAGTACATGTGACTGTCATAAGATTTTAGATATTACTGAATCACCCAAAACTAGTGCAGTAGAGTGTTTAGCAAGGCAAACATGCATTTCTTGTAGAAGACAGTTTGCCTTCTGGAAAACCTTGGAAGAAACATCAGGTAAAACCTGCTTTCAGTATTAACAGACAGCAAGCTGGTGATGCTAAAATGATGTCTGCTCATCTTGCATAATTGTTCAGATAAGAGAACAACAGTAGTCCTATAGTCATCTTAGTATACTAGAGTTTGCAGCTTTAAATTTTTAGCACTGTCACAGACAAGAATGCATAGCATGAGGTACACCTCTTTGTAGAAGACAGTCAGAATAATGACCTCATGTACATGTCATGTGGTACATCTCTTTTTAGATGACGGAATAATGACCTCATGCACATGTCATGTGGTACATCTCTTTTTTGATGACAGAATAATGACCTCATGCACATGTCATGTGGTACACCTCATTGTAGAAGACAGAATAATGGCATCATGTACATGACATGTGGTACATCTCTTTTTAGATGACGGAATAATTAAATCATGTACAATCATGCCTCAAAAAACTCTAGCTTTACTCCGTAGCATATCGCCTACTCTGAGGTGATCTCTGCCTAACATATAAAGCTATGTCAAACCCAGAGCTGTTGGACATGCTACACCTAAAGAAATCCCAATCCCTCCAAGCACACATGCTCTAGTGACCTAAACCTTGTCACCACAATAAACAGGACATGCTGGAGGGATAGATTCCTGTCCCAGAGACTTCCTATACTCTGGAACAAGCTACCCATCTATGTCAAGCAAAGTTCTTCATTAGCACTCTTCAAGAAAAATCTTGATGAATGGATGGGAAATAGGAAATACACCAGGGATCACTTCTGTGTCTCTGCTGGACAGTGGCACAGGAAAATAACTTTCTTGGGTGGTGTAAGCTATGGTACCTTGCTGGCTAGGCTTACGTAGGCCCTTGGGCTGATAGCCTTGTACCTACCTATGAACCTATGAACCTATGTCATGTGGTATACCTCTTTGTAGAAGACAGAATGATGACCTCATGCACGTCATGTGGTACACCTCTTTGTAGAAGACAGAATGATGACCTCATGCACGTCATGTGGTACACCTCTTTGTAGAAGACAGAATAATTATATAATGTATGTTGACTGCCTCTACCATGTTGTTGAGATTTGTATTGACCATCTTCACACATATTACAAACATTTAATTGTGTCAGAAATAAAAAAAAAAAAAACGTTTATTTCACTTGTTTTTCTTTTTGTACTTCAGAATTTTCATTTTCAGTTTGAATTTTATTTTATTTTTGAAGTAAAATCTTCAATATTTTTCACTTAACTTGTGTAAAGCCTTCAGATTATTTTGTTTATTCATTGAAGGATGTTTCAGGTGCATACAGTAATTCTCTCAGCTCAAGGTAGTTTAGCAGTAAACAGGAAGTTGTGAATCCAGAAACTTTATTTCCTAACAGTGAAATAGCTAAAAAGCTAGGAGAGGCAGTGTGTCACATTTCTATTCTTTGCTGCAGAAGATGCCTTGAGGATATTCTTTCCTTTCAAGAAGAGGAAAGGATGCAGCAATAGCTACAAGGGAGAAATTCAGAAGTTATTGAGACTGTGTTAAAATATTTTAATGATTTGCTTTATCAGATGATTCTTAAAGCAATAGCTCAATTTTTCATGAAGAATGCTGCTTCCACTATGAGTGGACAAAACTGACTGCACCAAGGATCAGAATCCCCAAACTGCATTCACTGAAAGAAAAGGCCCCAAATTACATTACATTTTAAGTATTTTTTGCAGGGAGGCAAGCACCTTGCACCCCTAAATGTGTGTGTGGTGGGAGCAAGTACCCACACCCTCTGAAATGTATACATACCAACTCCATGGTTACACAAATTTGAAGAAGGGGGAAATTCCTCTGAAAAGGGCTTTGGCAACAATGATTTCCTGTGGGGGAACTCTGATCATCTGGTGGGTTGAACCTTGGGCAACTGAAAATTGGAAGTTCAGTCTTCATCCACCCATATGTTAGCCAAAAATGGCGATGGGCAGGGTCCGCCTGGTTCATGGAGCAGTTGATTCTGGGCTTATTATTATTTTCCTTCAGCTGATGAATTTAATGATGTGTCTCATAAGTCATTCACATCCAGCATTTAGTTATATATAGGACAAAAACATGCAACCTGATTTGTTTTATCTCAGTTTTTCCCTGGGTATCAAACCGAGTCACAAAGTCTTATTTCAACCATGTCCCAGGAGCATTATCTAGTTAAATGGGCTGCTCAGAGTCACACAACAGACAAATGAAGACTGAGGAATTCAAACCCTGTACTACCTGATGAAGCAAATTAACAACACATAGCCTTAACATCCACCTTAAATGCCAAACATGCACTCCTAGGTCAGATTCATAGATGAGCTCTGTGCTTCATGATAGGGACAGAACAGGGGTTGTGTCCTTCCTTAAAAAGGACAGGCTTTCAGTGCATGGAAGAACTCTGGCACAGCTCAGAGATGAATTAATGTGCAGCTGTAGGCAGAGCAGTTGGGAGAAGAGGAATTATTAGAGTGTGATGAGACACAACATGTATAGCTGGTACCCTTAGCAGTGTGCCTACCATGCATAACTGAGGCATGAGTGGTGTCAGCTGTGAGGATGGTGCACATAACAAAAAGAATTCATGCAAAGCTGCTTTAGGCATGCTGTCATTTGTAGTATATTGAACTGCAACTGCTGTAAATGTGTATGTGTGTGTGTGTGTGTGTGTGTGTGTGTGTGTGTGTGTGTGTGTGTGTGTGTGTGTGTGTGTGTGTGATGTTACAGCATTGTCTTTGCTTGTGTCTGAAGATGGGTTTAAAGTCCACAAAAGCTTTGGTGTATAAAATCTGATGACAGCTGTCACCTACAGATTGATGAAGCTCTGCTGCCTGGGTGTGGATGATGGCGGAAGTTGAGGATAACATTTTTTTTGCTAACACTTACATATATGTACCACAGCAAACATAACAAGCAGTGCTAAAGGTTTGTGGGTCATTTAGGACCAAAGCATTGTCAAAAGTCCTGTATGCAGTAAATACTTGATAGCTTTGTTTGCACACACTTATGGCTACAAATATTCATGAAGTTAAGGTAGTACAGTAACTTTAGCAAACACTCCTGTACTCTGTGAAACAACTGTTTCATTGTGCTGCCTATTTCTGAATTTGATGCAGTGCGCCAAACACATGCACAGCTCGGTTTGGCATGTACAGCTAGAAATGCTTAGCATACCTGCATCTTTGGAGCTCTGTTTGGCTACATGTGTTCTATAGCTTTTATTGGTGTATTCTGTGAACAAACAACTTTCTTTTGAGGCAGGATGTATGGTGCCATACCTGTTTTTGTGTGTGTGTGTGTGTGTGTGTGTGTGTGTGTGTGTGTGTGTGTGTGTGTGTGTGTGTGTGTACAAAACACAACTAGGAGAGCGGACTTATAAAACTGACTCTTTTATTTGGTAAGCGCTTTCACTGGCAATAATACGCCAGCTTGGTTTATGGTCTGAAGAAGCTGGCGTATTAGTGCCAGTGAAAACGCTTACCAAATAAAAGAGTCAGTTTTATAAGTCCACTCTCCTAGTTGTGTGTTGTGTGTGTGTGTGTGTGTGTGTGTGTGTGTGTGTGTGTGTGTGTGTGTGTGTCTGTGTGCACGCGCATGTGCATATGTGGATGTGTGTGTATGTGCATGCGCTCGTGTATGTGAGTGCGTGCATGCATAAGTGCACATCTATACATCCGTGTGTGTACATTTTGCCAACTGGGTTAACTCTGCTGTGCAGGAGCCTATTTTCAGAGGAGATTCGGTAGTATTAAGATATGAATCAGAATCAACCAATTATATAATTTAGAGACTAAATACACTGGTACAAGAAAGACAGAATCAGTGCATTAACAATAGTAGAAATAAGCAAGTCATATAAATGTATAAAACACAAAAGCAAGATAGTAAAACAAGCAATCAAAATAATTGCTTATAATTAGTGAAACATTTGAGAAATAGATCAGACATTATCAACCCATGTCGGGAAAATATGTAAAGTAGTGGGTGGGAGTTAGGTTAAGTGAGTTGTGAAAGTTAGGAAGTTGAAGCAGAAGTGTAAGCCTTGTTAATTAAATTGCACAGCATAATATATGTTGGGAGAAGTGCATGTAAGATTAACAATGCTGACAACGTACTCATGTAATATTACACTTTCTGCATTTTAAAGTTTTCAGAGGTGCTCCTTGTGTGAATTCCTAATGCTGACATCATTGTCCAGATTCTTGTACTGTTGCTGTGTACCTGTTTACTGACGTGATACTGAGAGCTCTGTTGGCATTACTCGATAGCCAGCCAGGGGCTACATACAGATAGCCTTTCTGTGAGTGGCTGGCCAGGTCTAATAACAGCACCATTAACACAGCCTGTGCTGTTGCACCATCTGTATTGTGCTGTCGCCACATATCCATTGTGCACCCACTGTAACCTTGCTGTAGATCAGAGTGTGTGATATACCTTTAAGAAGTATTCCAGTCGTTGGGCACATGCATATAATTACTGAGCATGTGCAAGGAAGAGTGCCATTTTGAGTGAGCAGCCAGAGTGATAGCATGCGTGTGCGTAGTAGTCAGTTAGATAGTTCTTTTAAGTTTAATGTTCCTGCCATCCATCCTGGTCTGGTTGTATGTAATAATCTTAAATGAACACCCAAGCCTCTTCATCTTATTCAGATGTACAAGACGAGTGACATGGTGTCAGAATAGGATCCAGAGTTACAACCATGAGGAAAGTGGTTAGAAATGAAGGAATATGCATTAGTGGATCATCCCTACTGCTCAAACGATTTGCAAACAGGTCAGAAAAGATTTCCAGGTACTAAAACTCGCTTAAATGATTTCTTTCACAACAAATATAAAACAAAACAGTCAAAACACTGAAAACAAATTTTTAATAAAAAAATGTCTGAAACTGCAACATATTGCTAAAAATATGCAATGTAGTTATGAAAACGTTTGAAACAATATCCGAATTGCATATAATGTATAAAAAAGGGAAAAACGACCATATTTTTTCACAATGTACTACTTTTTCACATTAACTAAAGCTATTCGAAGTATCCAAAGTGTGCAAAGTGTTTGCAAGTATGTGTAGTATTACAGTGCAGTTATTTCGCAAAGTACAGTAATTTCAAAGAATATTTTGCAAAGTACAGTCTTTCAAAAAGTTTATTGTCCATTTGAATATTATTACAAGTACCTGGTGTGTGCATGCTTGTACATAATTACAAGGGTCAAGATTGCATTGTGTTTTACTATAATTTGCGGGCATGGGAGAAGGATTTCACAGACCCACACCACTTGTGTTTAATAACAATATTGCAGAAAATTGGAGAATGTTTGAGCAGGAATACAATACTTTCATACAGGCTGCTTTTTCTGACAAAGACACACATACAAAGGCATTTATTCTGCTTAATTTAGCTGTGTCAGAAGCCATTGAAAGAGAGAGTTCATTTGTGTATGCACCTGCTGTCTTTGCAGGGGAGGGGGAACTGCCATATTGTGGTACCAGCTGAAATGCAGGAAGACCCTGAGTACTTAAAACATAAATTTAGAGAAGTGTGTAACCCCCAAATGAATGTTACAGTGGAAAGGCACTTGTTTTATACAAGAGATTAAAATCCTGGTGAAGCTTTTGCAGCATATATCACCGACCTGAGAAATAAGGCTAAAACGTGCAGATTTGGTGATCTGAGAGATGAGCTGATAAAAGACGGGCTTGTGTGTGGTATTAATAATGACACAGTGAGAAAGATTTTGCTTCAAGTTAGTGATTTAATGTTGAATAAGGCCATTGAGATTTATCAGATATACGAGCTTACAGGAAGGCACACAAGTATGCTTACAAATGAGAATAGCTTTGGAAGACACTGCAACAAAGCTGATGTAGATAGTACGCAGCACAAGGTTAAAAGATACAGGTTTATGGGTGGGGCAGCCACAGCCTGAGCTCCAGCAAAACCCAGAGCAGCTTCAATAAAACCAAAGGTACAAGCAACAGAGAACAGAGGTGACTCAGCAAAACCTGTAGCTAGCCTACTGTCATAATTGTGGTGGTAATCATGAGCCCAAACAAAAAAAGTGCTTAGCTTTTGGTCAGCAGTGCCATTCTTGCAATAAGTGAAATCATTTCGAAAAGGTTTTGCAAATCAAATAAGGCTCATTGTTTTATTAAAAGAGAGCATTCAAAAAGGCAAGTCGATCAATTACAAAGCTGCCACTCTATTTTATGTTGATGGTGTATCTGTGCTTGGTGAAACAGTCAATGCAGTAGATTTGTGGGCAAAGAATGAAATCTTTTATAATGTTCGGATTAATGGGAGTCCTGTAGAGCACAGAGTAGACACTGGTTCAAAGTGCAGTGTTATGTCAGCAGAAACGTTTGCTGGAGTAAAAGTTGCAGAACAACTTGATTTGGCAAAGTGAGAAGTTTGTTGCTTACGGTGGTAAAGAGAATCACACTGAGAGATCAGTAGTGCTTTAGCTAATGGTCCTGCCATCCATCCAGATATGTTTGTTTGTAATAAACTACTTAAATGAACACCCAAGCCTCTTTCTCTTATTCAGATGTACAAGACGAGTGACACTTGTGACTACATAAGGATATTGCATATAATTTCCAAAGTGTACTAGCTTTGCACCAAGACTACCAGTTTGGTAAATTCTAGTACGGAGTTTAAAAAGTAGCCAAACATTTGTAACTACATTGTCACAATTTATGCATTTATCATTTGCTTTTGAGTGGCTTAGTAAAACCTGGCTAGTAGCATTTTCTTCAGGGGAGACTAAGTGGTATTTATATTGTCGAGGGGGGGGGGGGTTGGCCTGGTCACTGGGAAATTTCCCTACTTTTTATTTCAGTAAGTGGTGCGGGATCTCTTACATCCATCGGAGTTACTACCAACTCTGGCAAATAGCCCCGCAGTTTAACATCTTATTTGAAGAACAGCAGACTTAATAATGTCTCTCTCAGTTTAATTTCTCCTAGAGTTTGGGTTTCTAATACCATGATGGGAATGAACCCCATTCCTAAGTCAAGGTGCAATTAGAGTTTATGAAATGAGTACTGCTTCAGTCTTTGATATTAGCCAAGAGTACCCTTCTGAGAACTCACAATGTGCCCAGAAGTGCCTCTTTCTGCAATTCATATAACGTTACCTGTATTGGTAACATATCTAAGTATGACTGTAAATTCTTTTTTATTATTACATTAGTATTACTTAATTATTATTAATGCTGCACTGCAGTGTTACTAATAAAAATGAATTCCCTCACCTGGTGTGGGAACAGAACCCACAGTTTTCTGATCTTTTAATACCAATGGTGGATGGGATTCTGCTTGAGCCACTGATCTTGAAAGCTACAAGATTAAAACTTTTTTTTTTACACTGATGAACTAATGCACACAATGATGTCACATTGTTATAATGCATCAAGTCGTAAAGTTTGCAGAGTTTGTTTTTTCTGTATTTTCACTGCTTTTCATATCTGTGAACCCACACAAGTGGATCATATTGTAGACGTATTAATGTTTCTTCAGCAAATGTGACCCTTTATACTACAAGACATTTCTTTTTCGAGAGTAGTCTTCTGAAATATTTATAGAAATCTGAAAAACATAACTAGAAAAGACAAATAGCATGCCGGATGTTTCAAGATGTGCCAGTTAAGAAGTATTAATGGCACTTTTCTCTTGTATTATATAAGGTTTCATCTCATACTGTGAAAGAGTTGGTAAGTCACATGGTCTGAGCATATATTAATGTGATATATATTTATAATGGTTAAAAACTACCATCTCCAGTATTGAAAATTTCAACTTATTAATACCTGCATTGTTCTGTCCCTCTTTCCAAAATAATAAGTAACTCTCTGATTCTTGGTGTGTGTGTGTGTGTGTGTGTGTGTGTGTGTGTGTGTGTGTGTGTGTGTGTGTGTGTGTGTGTGTGTGTGTGTGTGTGTGTGTGTGTCTCTCTCTCTCCCATTTATGAAATTTAGAATCAAAATATGGCCAAAAAGTGACAAACAGTGGTTACTATCCCAATTACAGTGAATTCTTGAGAAACAAAGCAGCGTTGTTTGTTTTCTTACTCCCTGACCATTTGCATGTTGCTTCACATTAATTAAGTTGCTCGTTTAAGGAAGCCAGCTGCAAACAGTGTCACGACACTATAAGATGATCCAGGCGTCAGACAGAAATACACCACAAACGTGCTATAGGTGCTGATGGGTTAATAATGACAGCCAAAAGTGTGATGACTTTTGCAGTATTTGCTTGTTTGAGTTTTGCAGCCTGAGAAGGAGAGGGTCATTCTGTGGACACAGGTGCAATTCTGATGGGAATATTTAAGTGTCCTAAGTTAGCCTCTGTGCATGTGGTAATCTGCTCACAGGATCCTTAGGAATCTGTACTGAATATTGATTTATTTAAGCACACTGGCAACTTAAGTCAATGGCAGAATTAGCTGACATTATTTTTTTTTTGTATGTCAGACAGTAATACTAGGTCAGATATAATAAGTTAGACTGTGGAATGAATGGTATCCCCAACACCTTCTAAAGAGGCCTGCTGTACTGAGCATATAGTTTAGTGTTGATTAATTTGGTAGAGTTGGGAAGCTCTTCCTAGTTTACATCCAGTCATGTTAAAGAATAGTCTGATAGGAAGGGAAGCACTACCAAATACTGACATCAAAACTGCACAAGAATGATAATTTACAATAACGAAATTTGCAAGGTCGAAACATACATAACTGTGTCTTCGCTGCAGTACATCTCTGCATTAGCACTAACAAAGTATTTCTTCATTTTACGTACCAGAAAAACAAAATGGTGAATGTTACATATGACACACCCATCACTCTGGCGCTGTGTATACATCCAAGAAACCAGAAAAATTTAACATGATGATTACACAGAGTTAATAAAAGACATAGCAACAATTTTTAAGATGCCATATAGAAAGTTAAGTAAAAATACTATTCTATCCCTTTAAAGAACACTATGGTTCACAGCGACTCCTTCGATATGCTTAAAGGACTTTACATGTGATAACTGTTCTCACAGGTAAAAGGAAATAGTTTTTCTGATTTTAAAAATATAAGGCAAGTGTATTTCTGTTTGTTTTGAAAATACTGTAAATAGTGATGATAAGTGATCTACAACTACTTTTTTTTCCTTGTATGACTACTGTTTTTTACATTTACGCAGGGGAGCAAGCCCCTCACCGCCCCCACCCATTGCAACTTATATATACCAACTTTGGGATCACATTAAAGTGAGAAAAAGGGTATATTTCTCGATCTTGACTATACTGCACTCTGCATTGAAAACAAATGTAGTTCGGTCTTGTAAGTTGTGATTTTCTGCAGTCTCGTTCTTTTGCAGTTTCAATGTTTCAATGTTTTCATCTTGATTATGTTAATTTCAGTGTTATGGTACTTTGATAAACTGAAGTAGACCCTGTACTCCCCCACTCTGGGCCAGTAATCAAGGAACAAATCTAAAGAAACAAACAGGCAATAGGCATTCATCGGACTGGAATTAATTTAATTGTAAGCGCTTTCGAATGTAGAAATTTAGAAACTTCTTCAGACAAACATAAAATTAATAACTGACCAAGTTTAAATAACCCTCCACATCAATGACATCATATCCTGTAAAATATTTAAAAAGATAGTGTTTCACTAAATTACAGTATAATCACAAAAACATAATCAATCTGAATAAAATTCATTTCACCTTTAACCAATCTAAATTTACTATAATTAATTGAAATGTGTAAATATATAAATACAAATATGTTAAAACATATAACTATATTAAAACTAGTGCACAATTAGTCATTTAACGTCTAATTACAGCCTTCAGCTTCAAAATGCATTTAATGGAGCTGTATTAATTTAAACCCGGATAAGTATAAGCATTAATTAATATTTGCCACCATAATTCTCTAATTTCTAATTCAATAGATACTGGCCCACCTCTAATGTTAGCATGTATTTGTTCAAAAACAAGAAATAAAAATGAATGTTCCGGACATTCAATAATATGTTTCGCTAAAGCGTTATTTACATCTTTCCTTTTAATCAAAAAAGTCACAAAGCACAAACTGAAGCAGATAAACACAAAAGCCAGAAGTAGCTGAATTGAACCCACTCAAAGTATTGCAGGCTGCAAATCACCACACAGTTGTAGAATGCAGAATCCACTTTATTAACTTCAGACAAAAAATCCAAGGATGAGCGCTTTCGTCCAGAAAGATCTAGACTTCATCAGGTCTGATTTGGTGATTTGCAGCAAGCAATACTTTGAGTGGGTTCATTTCAGCTACTTCTTCTGGCTTTTGTGTTTATCTTTCCTTTTAATGCTATATACATGTTCATATATTCTCCTTCTAAAGTGCCTATCATAGGTTCATAGGTTCATACTAGGCTATCTGCCCTAGGGCATTTATAAGCCTAGCCAGAATGTGTTTGGCTTTCGCCACCCATTTTAAATTTATTTTGCTATGCCCTTTTTCGAGGTTAGTATACTGTGCCTCTGTCTAACAGTGACACAGAAGTGATACCCGGGGTAAACCTACGATCTCCCATCCACTCATCAAGATTCCTCTTGAAGAGAGTCAATGAGGGACTCTGCCTAACCTGGACTGGGATTTTATTCCAGAGTGAAGGGAGCCTCTGGGTTATGAATCTGTCCCTCCAGCATGTCCTATTTATTTCAGTGCTGAGGTTCAAGTCTCGGTAGCGTACGATGGGATTTGGATTTTCTGAGGTGCAGCATGTCCATTAATTCGGGTTGGACATGGCTTTATCGTCAGGCACAGATCGCCTCTGAACAGGCGGTATGCCACTGAGTAGAGCTGGAGTTTCTTTAACCGGGCAGCATATGGCATCTGTTTGAGCCCTTTGATCCTCTTGGTGAGGTACTTTTGGGCTCTTTCCAGTTGCTGCAGGTGTCTCGTAAGGTTCATCCCAAAGGGGCATTGTACTCAATTATGGGCCTGATGAGGATGAGTGAAGAGGCACGATGACCTCCCTGATCTAGATGTGAATCCCTTCATGATTAGGTGGGCTAAATAAAATGTTTTCTAACCACTTTGGCCACGTGGTTGTCAAATGAGAGATTGCTATCAACTTGGGTCCCCAGGTCCCTAATTACTTCTTGTGTACTTAACGGATTACCACCTATGTGGTAATTTGTGGGCACTTTGTTTTTGCCAAAGGGGATGACTATACACTTTTTGGCATTTAGCTTGAGGCCATGGCTCTGGCACCAGTTGTCTGTTTCTATGAGGCCCTTTTGGAGGATGCTTGTGTCGGCTGGAGAGTCAATTATGGTGCCCACTTTGCAGTCATCTGCGAACTTGGTCAGCCACAGTCCTTCCGTGTTGGCCTGTACCTCCGAGAAATATATACCGAACAAGAGAGGTCCCAGGACTGAGCCTTGTGGGACACCACTTGTAACTGCTTTGGAGTCTGACATGGCTCCAGCAATTCTAACCATGTGGGTTCTGTCCTTGAGCCAGTTTGCAATCCATCTAGTGACATAGGGGTTTAAATTTAAGCTGGTGAGCTTATCTATAATGCCAGTGGGGTATTGTATCGAAGGCTTTTGCGAGGTCCAGGTAGGCTGTGTGGACCACCTTCCCCTCACCAATGGCCTTGGTGACTGTTTCAAAGAAATCAACCAGGTTTAAGAGGCAGGATCTGCCCTTAACAAAGCCGAACTGGGTAGGATCCAGTGTCTGCAGGTCCCCAATATCTTTATTTATGAGGTCCATGATGATCCTTTCCATAGCTTTGCAGACCAAGCTAGTCAGGCTTATGGGCGATAGTTTCCAGGATCCGTTGAGGCACCACCTTTATGGAGAGGGACCACTGTTGCTGTATGCCACTCTTTGGGCACATATCCTGTAGTAAGGCTGAGATTGAACAGTAGTTTTATGTTTGGGTTTAGCTCTTCTTGGAGTTCATGTAGGGCAGCCGGGACACCGTCTGGTCCCATTGATGCTGTGTTTTTGCTTTGGAGAGCGGCTCTTACCTGAACATCTGAGATGTCAGGGGCAGCACTCTGCTGGAATAGATATTTGCCCATTTGGTGGGGAGGGAGGGGGAGAAGTTTGCGCTGAACCTCTCAGCTAGGATGTTGGCAATGTCTATGGGTTGGTGTATTTTTTGTCATTTTGGACTAATTCTGAGCATATCTGGGAATTACCACCCAGGTTCCTAACATAACTAAAGAAAGCCTTGTGATTATCCTTAGTGTCCTGTGCAATTTTTCTCTCGAAGCTGGCCTTAGACAATTTTATGAGTGCCCGTAGTTTTTTGCTTATACTGATCAGTGATGCCTTCCCTTTTTGGGATTTTGCTCTATCATTTAGTAGCTTCCTCCTTCTATTGTATAGTTTGTTTATGGCTGAGGTCCACCAGACAAGACGTCTGCCTTTGGAGGATTGGGTCTTGGTTTTATTTGGGATCGCATGATCCATGCATTCCTGAAGGGGTTCATAGAATGCGTTTATAAAGGATTCTGTGGTCTGGGCCATATTTTCCACAGGCCCGGGGGCTTTGAAGGATTCCACCTCAGTTTTGAGGAGTGTGAAATTTGCTTTAGAGACGTTTTTCACTGTGGTTTTCTGGGCAGAGGGTGGGGTCGGGATATGAATATCCAGTGAGATTAGTTTATGGTCTGATCTTACCAGTGAGGGATACACTTCTGGTCTGGAGCATAGAGGCCTCATGTTGGTGATGATCAGGTCCAGTATGTTTTCCCCTCTTGTGGGAGTGGTAACAAGTTGTTCCATAGCATTTGAGTTTATAAATTCTGGGAACCTTTGGGCTAGGGTGTTGGAGCTAGAGTAATGCTCCCAGTCTATGTTTGGGTAGTTGAAGTCGCCCAATATAATGGTGTTTGGAGAGACCTTCATATTTTCCAGTGTTCTCAGGAAGGCCGAGTGGGGTTCCTGGGTTTGGGAGGGTGGTCTGTATCACGCTATAAACTGGAAGGCAGTTTTACCCACTGTTAGTTGCACATGGATTGTCTCTGATGCTTCGTGCTTTGCCACCAACCTGGAGGTGTGGGTATCTATGATGAATATCGATACTCCCCCTCCTTTTGTGGTTCGGTCCAAGTTTGGGGCCGAAAAGCATGGTATGAGGTATAACCTGGTAGTGCTGGGGTGCTCTCGGGAGCCCTGAACCAGGTTTCTGTTACTGCACAGATATCGATGTTCTCCATGCTAAGGAGAGTTTCGAGTGCATGCATCTTGAGGTTTAGACTTCTGGCGTTGAGTAGCATTACTCTTAGTTTCTTATCCCTTGTGATACCTATAGAGGTGGGTTTGTCTTTTGAGCCTTGCCTAAAAAAGGCACTATGGGGGTAGCAAGAGCCTTTGTCAATATCCGAAAGCCCAGGGGTGACAGGTGCAAGCCGTCCCTATCGAAGCATCGTGGCTTGTCGAGCATATCATCCCAAGCTGTCAGGCATTGGATCCCCTTTGAATGACACCAGTACTTAAGCCAATTGTTGAAATTGATCATCTTGTCTTCATATTGTGGCATCATTCTTGGTGAGGGTAAGATGCTACTCAAGTTCAGGGTCATACCGGCCTGGGCTACATGCTCAGAGAGCTCCTCTATGTCTCTTTTCATGTAGTCCAGGGAGGTACGTCTCAGGTCATTCACACCAGCATGGACAATGACTGAGTCATATTTGTACTTGCCTTGGAGTGACCTGAGTGCTTGTGTTATGTGGCGGATCCTTGCGCCCGACAGGCTGCTCACCGTGACCCTCTCCTTGTTCAGCCTGGTGAGCGGGACGTCAGTATGCCTGACGATAGAGTCACCTATTACAAGTGTATCAGGTGTGTTGTTTAGTCTTAAGGGCTGTGACTGTTCGGCACACTGACTTTGTGAGATATGTGTTGCACGTGTTTGTTTTGGGGTAGCGGTTGCTTGGGTTTCTGCTTTGGAGGTCTCTGCTGCTTAGGCAGATCTTTATTTAGAGCATCCGAGTATGTTTTGTGTGATTATGTGTTTGGTTTGCTGTCGTGGTAGGTCTATGTGAGACTGGAATTGTAGTGAGTGTGGTTTCCTTCTCCTCCTGACTGGTTATGCCAGTACTGAGTTGAGAGAGCTTAGCCTCCAGTTTGGCTATATGGTTGCATCTCTCACATGTGTTGGAATTTGTTGGGAGGAGGAGAGGGTTGTCTGTGTACATGAGGCAGTTGTAACATTGCCTCAAGATTCCCAGATTCACCAGCTGGACCGGAGAGGAGATTGACAACTGACCTTTGGACATGCTAGAATAATATTGGGAATTCCTTTATAATTGAAAACAAGGGCCAGTGGGGAGTGAGGGTGTAGTGCTTTTAATTTTTAGTGCTGACTTATATAATTGCTTTAGTGAACAAGTGCCAGGTAACTTAAGTGCAATGTGTTACAGGTAACTTAAATGCAAAAACAACAAACAGTAACTTTCTTTCAAGTGAAACAAGCTTTCAAGTGAAACTATCGGTTTTACTAATATAGAAATTTGGGCAGTTTTGACATTGGGCCAAATATACTACACCAGTGGTATTGCAATTATATTTACCCTTAACTCTATATTTATATGTTTACAAATTCTGCAGGAACCACATTTGTACGTACCTCCATCCCTTTGTAATGGAGGCATTACGGTCTCAACTAAATTTTTAAGGTTCCGTCCTCTTTTATAAACAAGTTGAGGCATATCTGGTATTCAATTTCTAATAAAGGTGTCCTCTTTCAACACCACCCAGTTCTTATATAGAATACCACACACAATGTCAGCCTCAATTCAGAAGGATGTAATAAAGTGCAATGAGGCATTAGATACTTGTACCTGGAAAAGTTACAGCCCCTTTTATAGCTTTCTCAAGTTCTATCAAATCGTTCCTCAGTATCAGGATTTGTGCGTCATAGTCTTTTATCAACATTTCAAAAAATTCACAGCCTTGTTTATCAAACAAGACCAAAAGGTTTTTGTGAAACTGGGATCCCCTTTCTAAACCTACGGGAAACCACCATTGCCGTATGATTTTTCTCGTATATTTGTCAGCATCGAGCAAACCTTGGAGAGACTTAAAGCCACCAAAAATAAGAAGTTGGCACGTGATTTGAGAGATTATGCACAAGGTTTAGCTTACCCTTTACCACCCCTTAACATCAATTTGAGGATCAGTAGTGAACTGCCTAATGTTGGGGAAGGGGACATTTTGACTAATTCTGATGTGTTAAATAATACTACGGCTGACATTGACCTTACTGGGGATGTGAACAATCCTATTCCCCCTTCTCCACGTCGCAGTGAAAGGCTGCAAAAATAACAGGGGGCACAGGTTAATACCATCCATAATATGAGTTTTCACAACAGCAAGCCTGTACAGGACAGTTATATGGGACCCCACAAAGGCAGGTACCGGCAACCGAGGAAGAACAACCGTCTGAGATAACTGTTGGCCCTTGTGTATTGAATCCATCAGAGACTATTGAAACTGTTTATCCACGCATTTTATTAAATCCATTTGGTGACTTTAGAATATATAATTTTTACTGAATTTGAAGTATCTCCTGAACTTATTAATGTGTTGTCCAAAGGGTTATCTTTTGTACCAGCCAAACATATGAATGTGGCTGACACTATTTTAGATCTGAAAGTGTTTATTCGTAAACTGAATTTGTTGTGTCTTGTTGGGAACATGCCTAGATTGAATTCAGATGTACATAATTTCCAGTATTTTTAATCCCCCTTTACATAACACCATTAGGTTTTTTTGAAAAATTATGTGAATTGGATTTATGTAATTTGTCTTTGATGGGTGCTAAAAGTAAGGGTACTAATAGAATTAACATCTCTGATAGTGAATTAAAAGCATTAAACCTATTAAGAAGTCAAACAATTAGGGTATTAAAACCTGATAAGGGTGGGGGGGGGCTTGTTTTAATGAGTGAAAAACTTTATGAAAAGAACATCTTAGAGTTACTCAACATAGACACTTATGTTAAGGTTTCGTTGTACTAATTGAACGGAGCTTATCAACGTATTCGGGTTTTGATTAAAGATTTATTCATTGATCGTATGATTGATTTAGAAACCTTTAATTACCTTACTATCCCCTCCCCCATTACACCAGTTATTTTTGGACTGCCTAAGATTCATAAAACCTTGAGTAAACCACCTTTTCACCCTATTGTGGATGGACGTAACAGTATAACATATGGGTGTGCTAAATTGGTTGATTCGAAACTTTAAAAATATTTGGACAATCAACCTCAAATATGCCATGATTCATGGAGGTTTTTGGAAGCAATAAATGGTTTAGGATTTGATGACCAAATACATTTTTTAACTATTGTTGCCCTGTTATTCCTCAGAAACTGAGTATTGAATGGGTCCGTGAGTTTTTACTTAAACAAGGTGTTTCAGGTGATGAAATTAATTTAATAGAGTATTTATTGGAGATCGTACTCTCTAATAACTATATTATGTTTAATGGCAACTTGTATCATCAAAAATCTGGGACTGCTGTGGGTTCCTCCTGTGGAGGGAGCTTTGCGAATACTATTATGGCATATTGGCAAAATGAGATTCTGTTTAAACTTGACATCTTTAAAGAATTTGTCTGCTGGTATACACGCTATTTGGATGATATTTTTGTATTATTTAAAGGTGATGGAAACGAGGCTGCAGAATTTGTTTCTATACTATCCAATCTTACATCATTCTTAAGTTTTACCTATGAATTTAATAATGCTAAAATATAATTCCTGGATGTGTGACTTACTAAGGATATGTTGAATTTATGCTATACTGCTAAAATTTATCGTAACCCAACCTATTCTTATGGTTTTCTACATTTCAGTGTGCTCACCCCCATTATCAGAAACATGCTGTTATTAAAGGCCAGTTGGTTAGAGGGGCCGAATGACCACCCAACATGATAATTTTTGAGAAGAATGTTATTTACTTAAAGGAATGTTTATAGCACGGGGATACCCAGTCACCTTGATTGTCAATCATATCTGAAGTTAGTAACAAACGTAATACGGGTTGGTTTAAACCCATTCTTGGTAAAATTGAAGTCATTAGTAGTGCTAATGTTGACCACTGTGGTAATGGATGTCCAAATATGAATACTTCTAATATAAATATTCTATCTAATGATGGTAACCCATCTAATGCCTCATTGCACTTTATTACATCCTTCTGTATTGAGGCTGAAATTGTGTGTGGTATTCTATATAAGAACTGGGTGGTGTTGAAAGAGGACACCTTTATTAGCAATAGAATTCCAGATATGCCTCAACTTTTTTATAAAAGAGGACGGAACCTTAAAAATTTAGTTGAGACCGTAACACCTCCATTATAGAGGGGTAGAGGTATGTACAAATGTGGTTCCTGCAGAATTTGTAAACATATTAAAGTGACTGATAGTTTTACCATAGGTAGAAATAAATATAGAGTTAAGGGTAAATATAATTGCAATACCACTGGTGTAGTATATTTGGCCCAATGTCAAAACTGCCCACATTTCTATATTGGTAAAACTGATAGGCACTTTAGAAGGAGAATATGTGAACATGTATATAGCATTAAAAGGAAGGATGTTCATAGGTTCATAGGTTCATAGGTTTATACTAGGCTATCTGCCCTAAGGCATTTATAAGCCTAGCCCAAATTATTGTGGCTTACGCCACCTTATATGAAATATACTGTGCCCATTAGTTTGTTGTGCCTCTGTCCAGCAGTGACCCAGAGATGATTCCCGGGGTAAACCTACGATCTCCCATCCACAGGTCTAGATTTCTCTTGAACAGAGTCAGCAAGGTGCTCTGCCTCACATGGACCGGGATTTTATTCCACAGCATAGGGAGTCTCTGAGTGATAAATCTATCCCTCCAGCACGTCCTATTTATATCCGTGCTAAGGTTTAAGTCGCTTGCTCTAGTGGTTTTGGTGGATTTGGATTTTTGAGGTGGAGCATGTCCATTAATTCGGGTTGGACATGGCCTTGTATGTCAGGCACATGTCACCTCTGAGCAGGCGGTATGCGACTGAATAGAGCTGGAGTTTCTTCAATCTGGCAGCATATGACAGATTTTGGAGTCCCTTTATCCTTTTGGTGAGGAACTTTTGGGGTCTCTCCAATTGCTGCAGATGTCGGGTGAGATACATCCCGAATGGGGCATTGTACTCGATCATTGGTCTGATAAGTGAAGAGTACAGGGGAACAATGACCTCACTAGATCTGGATGTGAATCCCTTCATGATCAGGTGGGCAATGTAGAAGGTCTTTCTAACCACTTTAGCAATGTGAGTGTCAAAAGAAAGACCACTGTCAACCTGGGTCCCCAGGTCCCTGATAACCTCTTCTGTGCTTAGTGGATTGCCACCTATATGGTAGCTTGGGGTTACCTTGTTTTTCCCGAAGGGTATGACTATACATTTTTGGCGTTTAACTTCAGGCCATGGCTCTGGCACCAGCTATCTGTTTCCGTGAGTCCCTTCTGAAGGATATCAGTGTCCGATGCACTTTCCACTATGGCCCAGTTTGCAGTCATCTGCAAACTTTGTCAGCCAAAGTCCTCCCATGTTGGCCTGTACTTCTGAGAAGTAGATGCCAAACAATAGGGGCCAAGGACCGAGCCCTGTGGGACACCACTTGTGACCGGCTTGGAGTCTGACACAGCGCCAGCAACTCTAACCCTGTGGGTTCTGTCCTTAAGCCAGTTTGCAACCCATCTTGTGACATATGGGTTTACATTTAAGCTGGTAAGTTTTTCTACAATACCGAGTGGGGTATTGTGTAAGCCTTTGCAAGGTCAAGGTAGGCTGTATGGACTGCCTTTCCCTCATCAATGGCCTTGGTGACTATTTCGAAGAAGTCGACCAAGTTCAAAAGGCATGATCTTCCCTTGACAAAGCCAAACTGGGTCGGGTCCAATATCTGCAAGTCCCCTATATCTTTGTTTATGAGCTCCATTATGATCCTCTCCATAGCTTTGCAGACTAGACTTGTTAAGCTTATGGGCGGTAATTACCAGGGTCCGTAGAAGCCACCTTTGTGGAGTGGGACCACAGTTGCCGTCACGCCACTCCTTGGGCACGTATCCTGTGGTAAGGCTGAGATTAAACAGCTGCCTTATGTGCGGGTTTAATTCCTCATTTAGCTCGTAGCACACAGCCGGGGACACCATCCGGTCCCATTGATGCTGTGTTTTAGCTTTAGAGAGCAGCTTTCACCTGCGCATTTGAGATGTCCGGGAGGCTACACTCGGCTGGGATAGTTATCTCTCCTTTAGGGGAGAGGGGTGAAGTTTGCACTGAACCTGTCTGCCAGTATGTTGGCAATGTCTGTGGGTTCAGTGATTTTTGTATCATTTTCGACTAATTCTGAGCTTATCTCTGAGTTTCCTCCCACGTTCCTAACATAGCTGAAAAGGCCTTATGATTGTCCTTTGAATCCATGGCATTTTTTCTCTCAAAATTGGCCTTAGTTGATTTTATGAGTGCTCGTATTTTTTACTAATAATGATCAGGGTGACTTCCCTTTTATGGATTTTGTTCTATCATGTAATAGCTTTCTCCTCTTATTGTAAAGTTTGTTAATGGCTGGGGTCCACCAGACTGGACGTTTGCCCTTTGTGGAAAGAGTCTTGGTTTTATTTGGGATTGCCTGATCCATGCAGTCCTGGAGGTGTTCATAGAAGGCATTTGTAAGGGCTTCCAGCTTGGGTTGTGGTTTCCTCTGACTCAGGGGCCTTGAAGGATACCACACCAGTCTTGAGTAGTGTGAAGTTTGCTTTAGAAGTTCTTCACTATGGTCTTTTTGTTTGGGGTGGGCGGGATGTGGATTTCCAGTGAGATTAGTTTATGATCAGATCTCACCAATGAGGGATATACTTCGGTGTGGAGCATTTTGTCCCCATGTTTGTGACAATGAGATCTAGTATATTTTCTCCTCTCGTGGGAACAGTGACTAGCTGTTCCATGGCATTTGAATTTATGAACTCCAGGAACCGTTGGGCTAGAGAGTTAGGGCTTGAGTAATGTTCCCAGTCTATATTCGGGTAGTTGAAGTCACCCAATATGATGGTGTTTGGAGATACATTTATACCCTCCAGTGTCTTCAGGAAGGCTGTGTGGGGTTCCTGAGTTTGAGAGGGTGGCCTGTAGCATGCTACAATTTGTAGAGCAGTTTTGCCTATTGTTAGTTGCACCTGGATGGTTTCGAGCTTCATGCGTTGCCACCAACCTGGAGGTGTGAGTATCCTTTATGAATATGGATACACCCCTCCTTTTGTGGAGTGGTCCGGGTTTTGGGGCGGAACGCATGATATGAGGTAAAACCTAATAGTGCCGGGTGCTCTCAGGAGCCTTGAACCAGGTTTCAGTTACAGCACAGACATCGATGTTCTCCATACTGAGAAGGGCCTCGAGTGCGTGCATTTTGAGATTTAGACTTCTGGCATTGAGCAGCATTACCCTCAATTTCTTCCCATTCTGCTTTTCTACGGTGGTAGGTTTAGCCTTTGAGCCTTCCCTAAAAAGGCACTATGGGGTGGCAAGAGCCTTAGCCAATATCCGGAATCCCAGGGGTGACAGGTGCAAGCCGTCCCTTGCGAAGCAGCGTGGCTTGTCAAGCATGTCATCCCAGGCAGACAGACACTGGATCCCCTTTGAATGACACCAGACATTAAGCCAATTGTTAAAGCTGATCATCTTGTCTCTATATTGTGGCATCATTCTTGGTGAAGGAAGGATACTGCTCAGGGTTAGGGTCATACCTGCCTGGGCTACATAATCAGAGAGCTCCTCTATGTCTCTTTTCATGCAGTCCAGGGAGGTACGTCTCAGGTCGTTCACACCAGCATGGACAATGACTGTGTCATATTTGTACTTGCTGTGGAGTGACCCGAGTGCTTGTGTTATGTGGCGGATTCTAGCGCCCGATAGGCAGCTTACTGTGACCCTCTCCTTGTTCAGCCTGGTGAGTGGGACGTCAGTGTGTCTGACTATGGAGTCACCTATGACAAGTATGTTTGGTGTTGTATTTGGCCTTAAGGGCTGTGACTGCTTTGCACACTGCTTTTGTGGTTTATGTGTTGCTTGTGGGGTGTCTTGAGGTAGCAGTTGTTTGGGTGTCTGCTTTGGAGGCCTCTGCTGTTTAGGTAAATTTTTACTCAGAGCCTCCGAGTATGTCTTTGTGTGTTTATGTGTTTGATTCAGTGGAGTGGTAGCATTATGTGAGGCTGGTTTTGTGGTGTGTGTAGTTGCCTTCTCCTCCTGTCTGGTCTTGCCAGTCCTGAGTTGAGAGAGCTCAGCCTCCAGTTTGGCTAAATAGCTGCATCTCTCGCAAATGTAAATAATGCTTTAGCGAAACATATTATTGAATGTCCAGAACATTCATTTTTTTTCTTGTTATTGAACAAATACATGCTAACATTAGAGGTGGGCCAGTATCTACTGAATTAGAAATTAGAGAATTATGGTGACAAATATTAACTAAAGCTTATACTTATCCGGGTTTAAATGAATACAGTTCCATTAAATGCATTTTGAAGCTGAAAGCTCTAATTAGATGTTAAATGACTAAATGTGCACTAGTTTTAATATGGTTATATGTTTTAACATATTTGTATTCCTATATTTACACATTTCAATTAAATTTAGTAAATGTAGATTGGTTAAAGGTGAAATGAATTTTATTCAGATTGATTATATTTTTGTGATTATACTGTGATTTAGTGAAACACTATATTTTTAAATGTTTTACAGGATATGATGTCATTGATGTGAAGGGTTATTTAAACATGGTCAGTTATTATTTTTATGTTTGTCTGAAGAAGTTTCTAAATTTCTACATTCGAAAGCGCTTACAATTAAATTAATTCTAGTCCGGTGAATGCCTATTGCCTGTTTGTTTCTTTATTTTCCAGTAATCAAGGAGCCTGAATCCTCACCACTGACACTGGAGAGGGACATTCACTTGGAATACAAACAGATACACTCAGTATTTCCAGATGCAGATCTCTCTGCATCAAACACAATTTCCCTTAAGAACACCCGGGGAACACACTCAATCTGGAGGCTGGTTCTTCTCTATAATTTTCCAGACCCCCAGAAAGACTCCCCACTGGTGCAGCTTCAAGATGAGTCCTTAGCTGGGGTTCCAAGCAAAGTTCTCCCACTCCCACTCTGTGAATCCAGTGCTTTCTATCCCTGTTGCAAGCAGCTGACTCACACACTTTCAGATTTGAGCTGCACAGACACACACACACACACACACACACACACACACACACACACACACACACACCTGGGAAAGGCTGGCACAGATTAATTTCCTGTGCCCCATTCTGCCCAGACTATAAGGTAGTTATCACTGCAACCAGAACCCCTGCCAGTTACTTTAAGGCTCTTACAAGGGTACCCAATTATAGTGAGTGAAATTAACATTAATACAAATGGTAATGTTGACCAAACAGCAAGGCTTTCAGGAGTGGCTAGAGTTATCACCAAATAAATATGGGCAAATACTCACAAAGCCTAAACTTTTTTTTTTAAAAGGACCAGCCACAATCAGGAGTTATAAATATGTTTATTAATAAATGATAAAAGAACATGAAAATACAAAATATCTATTTACAGTAAACACCAGAGTTTCAGTCACAGTTAATATTAAAAATAATACAGATGGAAAGTTTCACTCAGATAAAAAAACAATATTTAGCTAGTCTCACTATCTATTCCTGGTTGACTAAAAGAATTATTGCTCCTTCTTACTGAATACATCAAGGCAAGATGGGTGAGTGGTCCTTGTTGTTAGATGTAAGACAGAATACAGAATGGTGCTGCTGAGACTTCTAATATTAAAACATTATTTCTGTCAAGAATGACCACAGACATACGGTCATCTGACTCTATTTCCCTCACTATGCCCCATCACTAGAAGCTACCAGGGTTTAGCACCTATGTGCGACAATGCACACAGATAGAGGATTGCTCAGATGTGGTGCAGCTGCTGGAAATCATAAAACCATAAAACCACTCCACTTTTCCTACAGCAGCTACAACCTATTATGTAGTACAGACATTGTGTCTCTGGCTCCATTCAAAACTGTGTGATAACATCTGTATGGCTTAACCCATAAAGTAATTTAATTTCAGATATATTTTAAAGTCAGGTGGATTACCCTGTTCTCTTCCAGTATATGCTGTTACAATGTATACATTTAAACAGTTACAATAACACATGCACATTTCTTTTCCTTCCAGCAGGGGACATTCTTGATACATTTTCACTAGGGTTGCCACCTTTCATTGTGGCTAAAAGCGGACTAAGGCCTCACTCCTCACATCACTTGTAACCCCACCCATTCCTGCCCCCTCTCCATCCATGTTCGACCCATTTTGTGATGTCACAATTACATCAGCTGGTGGGGAATGCCCTCTTTTTCCATTCCTGACACCTGCTTTTAGCCGATTTACTATTTTTTTCTGTAAAAAAAAGTATAGTAAATCAGTTGATTTAACAAACTCTGATGGTCTGTTTCCTTTTTTGAAACAGAATGCGAGAGTTTGTACAGTGTTTTCTGGTCTACTGGATAACTGGTTTGATTTCCGGATAGTCTGGAAAAAAATGGATAGGTGGCAACCCTAATTTTAACACAAGCAAACATCACAGATACAGTTTCAGCACAAGCATTTGCCCAAATCAGTTTCATATAATTATTTACAAAATTCCAGCTATCTGTGCTGGCATATATTACACATCCACTGCCCTACTTTCCTGGCATGAATGGCAGTACCCACCTACATATATATATATATATATATATATATATATATATATATATATATATATATACATATATATATATATAACTTTGTTGAATGTCACTAATGTCAATGTACATAATGTCAACACCAAATGATCGACATTATGCACATTGACATGCTACTATGCATGGGCTGAGAATGAATCTCAGTGCATGCAAAAATCTTTAAACAAAAAGCAAAAGAAAACACCCCCTCATCCCCTGCAAATTATATATACTAACTCTGAGATCACACAGTTCTTGAGAAAAGGGCAAATTTGCCAACCTCAAGAATCACCTGATCTGCTACTTTGTCCTCAGGTGTCTATATATTTAGTTGACCAAATAGTGCTAACTAAAGAGGTGCTGACCAAAACACCATTCAACAAAAGTAGCAGGATGCATATACATAATATCTATCTATCTATCTATCTATCTATCTATCTATCTATCTATCTATCTATCTATCTATCTATCATCTATCTGTCTATCAATCTATTTATCTATCTATCTATCTATCCATCTATCTATCTATCTATCTATCTATCTATCTACACACACACACACACACACACACACACACACACACACACACACACACACACAGACATGTGTTTATGGGCATGTATGTATGGGACAGCAGTGAAATTGATTAAATGTACTTTTAATCGACATTTGTTTAGTTGACACAATTTGGCTAAGCAAATGATGTGCAAGATTTCCCCATTCTCTGGGTTGGGATATGCCCATTCCCTAATATTGTGCAGTCTTGGGGTTAGTATATATAATTAGCAGGTCCTCCTGTAAAAAACAATGTTTTTTCTTTTATTTTGTATTTTAAGTTTGTATGTGCTAAGGTTATTGCTTGGAGTATAAGTACAAGCATGTCGACATTTGTGATGTTGTTTTGTGTTCAAAATTAGTAACATAGACATCTGAGTCTGTTGATCAATTTGATTAGACCTATACACACACAAACACACACACACACACATATATATATATATATATATATATATATATATAGAGAGAGAGAGAGAGAGAGAGGTAAACATATTTAACAGGGCTGTAAGTGACAAGACAGTCCTTATGTCTAAAGTGTTCAAGCAACATTTAACTGCCTAATTGTTCCTCTTCCTGCATTCACTTATCCCATTTTTTTCCTGTGAGGTGGAACCCAAGTATTCCCAGATCAAGTGAGATCCCTACAACCCACTGATTCCTGACTGGGTAGCTGAATAAGCCTCCACATTCTGAATTCTCAGTTCACCATGGCATCAGTCATTTAAAGATCCAGAATCCATCAGTACAACACTCAATGCTTCCTCTAGGCATCACCCAAACAGTGAGTCAGAGCTCCTTCCTCTTTTCAGCATACATCTCCACTGTCCTTTTTTTTGTGAAACATACATCTTTGGTGACTTAAATACCAGACCTTCATGAATTACCAAGTGATGCCATTAAATTCTAATTTGTGTAGCGTTTTTTTTCCAGGAAAATTTACCTTTAAGGCAAGTTTGTTTTTTCTGAATGACCAAGTAGGGAAACAGGCTAAAGCCAATCCAGGGGTACAACATGCATGAAACTTGTGCAAGACTTTGACTGCCGTAAAGAAAATACATGGTTTACAAGACAGACAAGTCAAAAGTGGGGTATCAAATAGTTGGAAAATGATTTGTTTAATATGATTTGATCCAAAATTGATGCCTTGCTCTACAAAATTAACTAATTTTAACCATTTTTTGTTTTCGGTTCTTGAAAGCATTAATAGTTACTATTATTCTGGTATTTATCTGAAACAGTAGAAGTCTGTAGTCTGATTAAACGTAAAATAAGTATTTGCTCAATCTGCTGCAGCTGCAAATTGTAGATGCCATTAGCCAACCCACAACAACAATGCTTTCTAGCTTGCAAGGTGGAATACAAAGGGTAGTTTATTTGCTCACAGGAGTAGTTGCCAAGAAAAATGAAAATGTCATGTATGTGCACTGACAGAAAACAAAAAAACAAAAATTTGGACCAACATAGGTTTTAGACTTTAAATAATCTAGCTTTAACTTCATTTTGGTTTGAAAGCCTGAGTAGCTGCAACTCTGCAATGTAAAGTCTATGATGGTCCAGTTAAGGTATCACAATGCCCATTCTTAAAGGATTCCCATTACATTTGTCTGCAGTCTCATGCTTATTGTCTGTCATAGTCAGCACTTTATCCATCTACATAATAGAACTGGATGAGCGACTACCAGCTTTTGATGGTTACCCAACAGATGCTGTGACAAGCAAAGCTTTTACAGAGTCGTCATGGATGTCATTTATGGTTTCTAACTTTCCATTTGCTCATTGGCACCCCACAGACAGAAGTACCGCTCATGGGAACATTGACATTGACATACCTCCCTATGGAGTACTTTTTCACATTGTCTTGTTTCTTTTGTAGAAAATATTCTCATACCATTCAGAAGTACTTAGTATAATCCTCAGTATGGAACTCAGAAAAATGAGAAGACCAAACAATGGCTGCCTATCGAAATGCTATGTGCCAGCAAGCCGAAAGAAAATGACCGAAACTATGGGAGAAGACCAGATTTCAGAAATTGCTGTTATCCTTTAAATTTCTTTTTTTGGGGGGTGAGTTCAAGCCTGCCAAACCCTCTTAACTTAAATAGATCATTCTTCAGAGAAAAGGGAATATTCTGAGAAATGGCCATCTCGGACTTAGTATATGTAAATCATTTTTTTCAGCTATTCAGTCTCCATGTTTCGGGATTCATTCTAGCGTGTCCCGATATTTCAAATGGTTACCAAGTCAACTCCACAAAATTAGGGGTGCAGTTTTTCTCACCCTAGATGGCTGTCTGTTTGATAATGGAGAGCTAATACCCCAACATGCTCATACATGAGAAGTAAAAGTGAAGTATTAAGGATTACGAGCTCAATAGGCAAAATAGAAATGGGCAGGATTAGTTTAACAGTTAAGTGGCCGCTGTTACCCTTGTTAAGATATTTTTAGATAATATTAACAGATTCCATAAGCCAGTTAAACAAGACAAAGTAATGAGATATACTAATCTGCTTATCCCTGATTATTTAGTTTTTCCTACAGGAGTCCCACATTCCTCATTCTAAGCAGCTCAAGCTGAACCTTCAGGGATTGTTGGCTTATACTGCCATTGGTTCAATGTTCAGAAGACATTTTGAGAATTAAAGGAGTTTTCTGCTGACACCATTTTACTAAGGCCAGACTTAAATACTTAGCTTTTGTATATGAAACTCCGCAGAACTGGCCATGAACAACCATTAATAAGCTTAAGGGGACACTCCTGTAGTAACATTGATGGATGGATGTGGCTCCCTGTACCAAGCTCTATATATTATTTGTCCTGCTTGCATGTTACAGAAGAATATATGCCTTCTTGGTCAAGAATAAAATTCTCTCCCAAGTAGTTTCTCTTGTCTTACTGTCTTTACTGCTCCAAGATGACTTCACATTTGATTTTAAAAGAGACCTAACCACCCTCAACTCTGCTGAAATTATTGTTTCCCATCTTATTTGATGTGCACCAAAAATTTTAAGATCTTGTTGGTTAGCCTGATTGTGAGGATATTTAACAAAACCAGTCTTCAGACTCTGCATTCCCACAAATCCCCACTGATTGCCCAAGCTAAGGCTTTCAGATTTAGAGGCTTAATGCGCCATGGCCAGATCTGATCAGACAGCCTTTGAGGGAAGTCTGGGATCACAATGTAATCATCTGGGATCACAATGTAACCATCTGGGATCACAATGTGACCTGGTGCACAAGTTAAGGCTCTGCTCATTTTCCTAGGGGGTCTACTTCATATGATCGAAACTTAATTTGATAGAAACTCATTTGACTGAGACCATAACACTGAAATTTCAAAACACTGAAAACCCATTTGACTGAAAACTCATACAAACTAAACATGACATTTCAAGGCTTATGCCCTTTTCCGCACTGTAATGCGATCATGGAGTTAGAATATATAGTTGGGGGGTGTGGGGGGCAGAGCACCCCACAATGGGGGAGTGGGGGGCAGAGCCCCCCATACTTCAGACATTTTAAACCATATAAACAGATACTTATAACTGCATTGAATAACTCTTTGCAAAAAACAATATTTACCTAAACTAATTGGGGGGCTACGCCTCCCACATCCCCCTATTTGGGGGGTTGTGCCCCCCACACTCCCCTAACTATATATTCTAACTCCATGATCGCACTACAGTGGGGGAAAGGGCATATATCTTTAACTGTAATGTTTAGGTGTTATGAATTTTCAGTCAAATGGGCTTTCAGTGTTTTGAAATTTCGGTGTTATGGTCTCAGTCAAATGAGTTTCTATCAAATTAACTTTCGATCATATGAAGTAGACCCTTTCATAGGGTGCCACAATGATTTTTGCCACTCAGTTAGGGATATTATCTCAGAAATGGTGAGGTTCATGAATCCTTTCAGGATTACTATTATATGTTGTGCTCATATGAATGTTAAACCTCTTTGCTGGGCAGTGACCACTTTTCTCCTCTTTTGAATATTCTGTCACTGTTATTCAATAATGTCCAAAATGTTGGAGGTGGTGATTCATTCATTCAGACTTGGTAAGGCAGTAGGGACCTGTCATTATTGTAAGTGGGTATTTTTAACAGGTATTCTGATAGAATATCACCTTACCTACTTGTTAACAACTGCCTGCCATGGGGAAGGGGGCAGGTCTCTGAACTGAGATTTAACAATTATTTTGGTAATGCTCAGGATGGGAAGCCCAAGTGAAATAATGTGCCATACAACCTGGGCCATGGGGTCATTAAAAAGGCAGTAACTGCAACCTGATTGCTGATATCCTGCTACTAAGCAGTGTTCTCTCCCTAGACAATCATAACACTTTCAGCACTGTTGAAATTAAGTTCCTGATCATTGCTCACTATCTTTTGCATCTATGAGGCATTTATTAATCAACATTTCACACAAATAAATTTCTCAGAAAGTCCCAACAAGCTTTTCCACTCTTCTCAGCATTGTTTACCTGGAAAACATGACAGCTTTGTGATGGCTGTTTTTATGATTGCTGTACATGTGAAGTAAAATCGCTGTCATTCAGTTTCTGTATACTTTTCCCACATTTGTGCAACCACTGAGCTGGTATATATAGAAGTCTGGAGGAGTGTGGACTGTATATATGAAATATTTGCTTTTAACTTTGATGAAAATGTTTTTAGGGGTTCAGACCCATGGTGCATTTGGCTAGGTTACATGGCTGAAGTGACATTCAGCTGCAGAAAAATATGGCTGTTGTGAATTCCCCGTGGGCAAAGACAAGTACACATTGCCATGCTCACAGCTTTAATAACTAAGTGCTTGGGGAGGCAGAAGAAGTAATGAAGGTTATGCTTGGTGTACAGTACATACTTATGTAACTACATGCAAAAGTGTGCTACAGCATGGAGGAAATCATGCATGCTGCTGTGGTCACATTAATGCTCCAGTATGCATTTTAGGTAATGTTCCCTAGACACTGTGAAGGGGGTAGTGGTCCACACACACCAACTGTAAAGGCTCTACCCATTGTACACTGCCTTTTTACTGCCACTGACATGGCCACTGACTAGCCTGCTGCTGATGTCTGCCATACTGCCTGCTGTCTCATGTTGCTATGGGGACCATGGACATTATTTTCCCCCTGTGCATTTGGTTATTGAAGTTGTGGGCATGGCACTACATTCTTCTCTTTGTCCACAGGGAAATCACAATGGCCATATTTCTCTGCAGCTGAATGTCACTTCAGCCATGTGTCCCTAACTAAATGTACCACAGGGAAATGCAGCGCTGCCTAGCCAGCTGAACCCCCCCCCCCCACAGCAGCAAGGATAAATCAGAATATACTGTTATTTAATTATACATTTTCTTTCCAAGTGAAAGAGAACTATCCTGTAAAATGGAAATTTAAATCACTGTGATATTTCAGAGGTGGCAATACCCTGACGTAT
Source organism: Protopterus annectens (assembly GCF_019279795.1). Taxonomy (NCBI): domain Eukaryota; kingdom Metazoa; phylum Chordata; order Ceratodontiformes; family Protopteridae; genus Protopterus; species Protopterus annectens. Next base: position 696,647,418 of record NC_056736.1, read on the forward strand.
TTGGGAAAAAGTGTACTTTAAGCTTAGGGATTAGCAGCCAAGGTTAATAATGCATGAAGTTACTACTCTACAACCCACTTTTACTTGTTTTTATATTTCATCCCCCAAAATATAATTGTCTAAAATGATTTCCACAAATTCTGTAATGCATTTAATACTGTTTGCTGATAAAAAATACAAGTTAAAAGGGCGTTATGAAAAAAAATCTAGACCTATGTCTTGGGGTATACTAGAAAATAAACAAACTACATCAGTTGGCAAAAACTGATTACAGAACGTATGGAAATCATTTTAGACAATAATTATACTTTTTGAGGGTGAAGTATATAAACAGATAAAAGGAGTTTCAATGGGGGCAGCTTGGGTCCAAGTATTTGTGGATTTGGTGATGTCATTAGGGGAACGGAAATGTTTAGTTTCAGTTATAGTTTTATTAGTACTGTAGGATATATTTAGATTTTTTTGTATGATATATGATTGTCACTGTTGAAGTGACACCCCGACCCTGTGTGCAAAATATGAGAAAAGGGGTGATGGATGGATGGATGGATGGCTGGATGGATGGATATTCATCCTTTGGGGAGGCACAGAGATTGGCATAGTAGATTTTACTGAATATATGAAAAGTACAACTAGTTTCTGAGGTTTAAATATCAATTTAATGATCAGGAAAATAACCATCTTGATATGACAATAATAAATATTGATGGTAAGTTATCTTCTATAGTTTTTAGGAAGCCTATGTTTTCTACTACATATTTACACTTTAACAGTTGCCATCCTTTTTCACAAAAAAAAAAGAAATCTTATCAAATGACAATTTGTGAGGTTGGCTATGATGGTCTCTGATAAAAGAAGTTTTCAGGAAAAGAGGAACAAGTTAGAACTTATGTTCATTAACAGAGAATATCTGAATTCCTTGGTTAGAGAGGTTAGTGAGGAGATTTCTAAGGGGTGGGTGTAAGACACAGACCTTTGTTAAGAACTGGATTTGAAGCATCTGTATCAAATATTGCTCCATCTGAAACTCCCACATTTGGCAATGTGAATAGAGAAGCTGAGAATGTACTCTAGAGTGCACTGGTATTTCAGTATAATTCAGGTTCTCAAATGGTAAAGAATATAGTGAAAAGAAACTGGAATATATCAGAGCAACTAACAAAATATACACAGTACTAGGTGATGAGCCCCATTATGTTTATAAAAGGGTGAAAAACATAGAAGAAACCTTGTACAGAACAACATCACTAAAAGCCCCTTTGATTTTCATAGTATGGGCACTAGGAAATGTGAGGCATTTTAATCAATGTAGATATGTTTGCGAGGACGAGTTTGTAAAATTGAATAATATGATGCATTCCTTAGTTTATCCACAAAGGGTAAATATATTACCAAAGGGCTTATATATTTGGCTAAATTTTCTGAATGCTCAGTTTTCTATGTGGGAAACACTGAGTCTACCCATAGAAAAAGCATTTATGAACATTGCTATGTCATATGAAAATTGAATTCCAACAACACCCTGTAAAGACATTCCTTTGACTGTGTATCTTTTAAACAGTTTTTTTTTGTCATAGGTTCATAGGTAGGTACTAGGCTATCTGCCTGAGGGCATTTATAAGCCTAGCCAGAGTGTGTCGGCTTTCACCGCCCCATTGATTAATTAACTGATCCTCTGTCAAGCAGAGCCAATGAAGTGATCCCAGGGGTGTATTTTCTGTTACCCATCCACTCGTCAAGGTTTCTCTTGAAGAGTATTAGTGAAGGGCTCCGCCTGATGTAATTTGGAATTTTGTTCCAAAGCATGGGGAGTCTCTGTGACACGAATCTATCCCTCCAGCATGTTTTATTTATTGTTGTGGCGAGGTTTAGCTCACTAGAGTGCGTGGCTCGCAATGACTTGAATTTCTTTAGGTGGAGCATGTCCATCAATTTTGAGTTGGACATGACTTTGTAAGTCAGGCAGAGATCACCTCTGAGTAAGTGATATGCCACTGAGTACAGCCGGAGTTTTTTCAGTCGGGCTGCATAGGACATATGTTTGAGGCCAGTAATCCTCTTGGTGAGGTACTTTTGTGGTCTTTCCAGCTGTTGGAAGTGTCTTGTGAGGTACATCCCAAATGGGGCATTGTACTCTATGATGGGTCTAATGAGTGATGAGTAGAGGGACACTATAATCTCTTTATTTCTAGATGCGAACCCTTTAGTAATTAGATGGGCCACACAGAAGGATTTCCTAACTACTTTGGCAATATGATTGTCAAAGGAGAGATTACTGTCTAACGGGGTCCCCAGATCTCTTATTACCTCTTCTGTATTAAGGGGGCTGCCACTTATGTGGTAATTCGTGGGTGTTTTGTTTTTCTCAAATGGGATGACTATGCATTTTTTGGCATTTAGCTTGAGGCCATGACTTTGACACCAGGTGTCCGTCTCAGTAAGACCTTTTTGGAGGATGTCCGTGTCAGCCAGAGAGTCAGTTAAGGCTCCCAGTTTGCATTCATCGATGAACTTGGTTAGCCATAGTCCTCCTGTGTTTGCCTGTACTTCTGAGAAGTATATGCCGAACAGTAGGGGTCCCAGGACTGAGCCTTGCAGGACACCACTTGTAACTGGTTTAGAGTCGGACCTAGAGCCTGCTATTCTTACCATGTGAGTTCTGTCTGTAAGCCAGTTGGCAACTCATCTCGTGATGTAGGGGTTTATGTTCACGCTGGTGAGTTTTTCTGTAATACCCGAATGGGGAATTGTGTCGAAAGCCTTGGTGAGGTCAAGGTAGGCTGTGTGAACCACTTTCCCCCATCTATGGCCTTGTTGACTGTCTCGAAGATGTCAACCAGGTTTAGTAGGCATGATCTGCCCCTAACAAAGCCAAACTGGATCGGTACAAGTGTTTGGAGGTTCCCAATGTCTTTGTTAATGATTTCCATGATGATGTGCTCCATAGCTTTGCAGACCAGGCTAGTCAGGCTTATGGGGCGATAGTTATCAGGGTCAGTTGTGGCCCCTCCTTTGTGGAGAGGAATAACCATTGTTGTGCACCATTCTATGGGCACGTAGCCTGTGGAGAGGCTGAGGTTGAACAATGTGTTTAGGTGGGGGGTTAGTTCGTTCTGTAGTTTGCGCAAGATGCAGCCTGCGATGCCATCTGTTCCCATTGATGCTGCATTTTTGGCTTTTGAAAGGGCTGTTTTCACCTGTGCGTCTGTGATTTTTGGGACACTGCACTTTTCCGGTATTGTTGTGGGCCCTTTTGGAGGTGAGAGGGGGGTGAAGTTTGCACTGAATCTATCTGCCAGGATGTTGGTAATATCAGTAGGTTCAGTATATTTTGTGCTATTTTGCACTAGTTCAGTGCATATCTGCGAGTTGCCACTTAGATTCTTAACATAGCTAAAGAAGGTTTTATGGTTATCTTTTGAATCCTTGGCTATTTTTCTTTCAAAGTTAGCCTTGGATGATTTCATGAGAGACCTTAGTTTCTTACTAATACTGATCAGGGATGTCTTTCCTTCTTGGGATTTGCTTTTTTCTGAACTAGTTTCCTCCTTCTATAGTATAGCCTGTTTATTGCAGGGGTCCACCAAACTGGTTTCCTTGTCTTAGAGGAGTGAGTCTTGGTTTTGCTAGGGATGGCATGATCCATGCATCCTTGTAGGTGCTCATAGAGTGCATTTGTAAAGTTTCTGCATCTTGGGCAGCATTATCCTTTAGCATGGTGGCTGTGAAACTTACCACCTCTGTCTTAAGTAAGGTGAAGTTTGCTTTAGAAAAGTTTTTTACTGTGGTTTCCTTAGTTGGGGGTGGTGGTAGGGTGTGGACATCCAGAGTGATTAGTTTATGGTCTGATCTAACCAGTGACGGGTTGACCTCTGGTGTGGAACAACTGTTGCCCATGTTGGTGATGACCAGGTCCAATATGTTTTCACCTCTGGTAGGGGAGTTTACCAGCTGATCCAGGGCGTTTGAGTTGGTGAATTCTGGGAAGTGCTGGGCCTGGAAATTTTTACTTGAGTAGTTTTCCCAGTGAATGGTAGGGTAATTGAAATTGCCCAATATCAGGGTGTTCGGTAGGACCTTCATGTTTTCCAGTGTCTCCAGAAAGGCAAAGTGGTGGTCCTGGGTCATGGAGGGTGATCTGTAGCAGGCCACAATTTGCATTGCAAATTTGTCTGATGTTAGTTGCACATGGATGATCTCAGAGGTATCATGCTGCGCCACTAACCTGGAGGTGTAGGTATCCTTGATGAATATAGATACACCCCCTCCTCTTTTGTTTCGGTCTGTGTTCTGTGGCCGAAACATGTGGTATGAGTTGTAGCCCAGTAGTGCTGGGGTGCTCTCTGGAGCCTTGAACCAGGTTTCAGTTACTGCATAGATGTCAACTCCATACTGAGGAGTGCTTCAAGCGCATGCATTTTGAGATTTAAACTCCTGGCATTGAGTAGCATAACCCTCAGTTTTTTGTTAATTGTGCTGATTACGGAGGTGGGTTTGACTTTTGAGCCTTGCCTAAAAAAGGCACTATGGGGGCAGCAAGAGCCTTGGCCAGTATTCGAAAGCCTAGGGGTGACAGGTGCAAGCTGTCTCTTGTGAAGCAACGCAGCTTGTCGAGCATGTCGTCCCAGGCTGACAGACACTAGATCCCCTTTGAATGACACCAGAAGCTTAGCCAATTGTTGAAATTGATTGTTTTTTCTTTATACCTAGATATCATTCTTGGTGAGGACAGGATGCTACTCAGGGTCAAACCAGCCTGGGCTGCATGATCAGAGAGCTCTTCCATGTCTCTTTTCATGTAGTCCAGGGAGGTACGTCTCAGGTCATTCACACCAACATGAACAATAACAGAGTCATATTTGTACTTGTTCTGGAGTGACCTGAGTGCTTGTGTTATGTGGCGGATTCTGGCTCCCGACAGGCAGCTAACAGTAACATTCTGCTTGTTCAGTCTAGTGAGTGGAGCGTCAGTGTGCCTGACTATAGAGTCACCTATTACTAGTGTGTTAGGTATGTTATTTCGCCTTAAGGGCTGTGATTGTGCATGTCATTTTAGAAATAGTTGATCAAAAATCCTGAGGTGGTCCTGGGAAACTACAATCAAGCATAAAAAATTGCTTTGAAAATTAAAATTGAATGTCACATTTTTTTTCTATTTTTTTAATTTGTTTTAAAAAAAAACAGATGAATCAGTTTATAAAACAACAGATAACTGTTTGCATAGGTCCACAGCTGATCAATACATCAAAGTTATACATATCAACAATTAATATTTTTCAAGCAAGTCTTTAAGTTTAAGCCAAGATTTTTTATGAATGTGTAATATTAGAACTTCTCATCTTTATAGTATGCAATTCACTACTGCAAACAATGTTTGCCATACTAATAAATTCTGCACTAGAGGGGGTAACATTACTTTTCCAATTTTTAGTAATGACTTTTTATGGCTATAGCAAGAATAGACCAAGGAAGAGGCACTTGGGTTTTTGGAATTATCTCAGGAATTGGAGCATTAAATAAAACCAATGATTTAGAAATATTACATCTGTCTGACTATAGAACTTGAATGAAGTTATTAATTTCTTTCCGAAAAGGAGAGATGACTTCGCATTCATATACCATATGCACCCAATGAGCTATTATTTCAGAAATATATCTGCCGCATTTAATTTTATTTAAGTTATACGTAATTGTAATTTTGTTAGAAGTTACAAAAGCTCTGAGCAAGACTTTCAAAGTGAAAATTTTCCAGTGTAATGAAGACATGGTTTTTATCTGTAGATTTTAAGATTATTTTCTTATATTTTTCAGACAAGTCTTTATTGTTAATTTTTGAAGAATAATCCCAATAGGAATTGTCTAACTATGTGAAATCTAACTTAAGAATTTTATAAATGTGTGACAAATATGATTTACTTTTCATTGCATTATTATTGATATTTATTAGGAATTCCAATAATTTGGGGAATGATTTCTTATCTAGGTTAAATATCTTATTTATCTCTGTGTTCACAAAGTCTCTTAAAATTTGTAAAATTAACCAATTCTCAGAATCTTGAGCATGCCATAAATTCTCCTGGTATTAATGACTATATTTATTTATTGCCTGCCTTGAAACGGAGGAGAGAAAAACTGCAGCCATATTGAGGTGGATTAGATATAAGTGACAGAAAATTTATATAGGGCTTCACGGCTGAACTTTTAAGTTTATAATTTTAGTAAAATGCATGAGGCTTATTTATCAGGAAGTTCATACGTGTGTGTGTGTAAGATATATTTTTATATGTTTTATTGATTTCTAAAATTTTTGGTAGATGTGTATTTTGAATTAAGTTCTATATGTAATTTATATTAAGCCAATCTATGTTGATTGATTGTTTTTTAGATTATCACATGGTAATGTTTGAGAGATTTAAATTTGCATACTGGTAATACCTCCTGATGAAGTCTGACTATCATTGTATAGTGGATGTAAGTAATTTGCTAAACTTATTGGAGTGTTTGCTATACTCTGTGGATTAAAAGAGTTTTCTTTGTGCAGATTTGTTTGTTACTACTTATTTAAGCAAGCAGTTTCCCCTCAGTTCCATACACTTTATGCACCTGTTCTGTCTGTCCCAATGTGTGCACTCCGATTATCCATTGTAAACACCAGTTCTTCTTTCCCCATGAAATGTTCATGAAATGTATTTATTAACATTGATAATTCTTATGAAGAATTTCAAGCTTAAACTGAATACCAAGGTATATATAGTATACCAAGATAAATGTGGCATAGTAATTAATATTGAAAATCGAAAAAAACAACCAGTATCCTGAACCATGAGCAGCTTAAAAGTACATCTAATGAGTTCCAGAGTTGACAAACACGTCAAGATATGTAAAACAAAATCAAAGGAAGTTAGAGAAAGATATAAAACACCAAACCACTCTAGTACAATAACAGTACACTTTCATCTTAGCAAGCTTCCTCAAGCATGTTTAGTTTATTTATTTAACATTTGTTAACCAGGAAAGTTCAACTTGGAACATAGCCAATTTTCAGCAGAGGCCCAGGGAAAGTGTTCCAGACACGTCTTTATAAGGTGGGAGGAAACTGGAGCACCCATGGGCAAACCCACACGAACAAGGGGAGGACATGCAGACTCTGCACAGATGGCACTCCAGCCGAGAATCAAATTGGAGAACCTCTTGCTGTGAGGCGACAATGCTACCACTACACCACTGCGCCACTGTGCCAAAATATGTGTATGCAATGCTAAATTAGGAAACTAGATTGTAAAGGTGGCCCTAGACACTCTTTTTCTGAGTTAATATGTGCGTGTGTGTGTGTGTGTGTGTGTGTGTGTGTGTGTGTGTGTGTGTGGTAGGCATTTGTCTCTTTCCCATACTTGGTGGGGGGGGTAAAGCCCCATCTGTTAAGACGCTTGAAAGATGTAACAGTGAATTGTTTTTCCTGAATACATCACAGTTTATTTTTCAAAATGAATTATAGTTTTATTTTCTAACTGCCTGAACTCACAATAGGGAGTTTCACATTTCTGAAATGTAACTAGCACATTTATTCAAAGGCATGACTGAAAACATTCCTCCTTAGGCAGATGTGTTCAGTGTTATGACCCCGGATGAGTCTTTCACTCTCATAGCTCAGTAGTGGTCTAAATTTGTCTGAGGATTTCAGTACTATAATTAAATGTCCCATTCGACTCCACAGATTTTTTTTTTAATAATTGCATTCTTCTTTCTTAAAATAATTCTGTAATGAATATTGATTAACTGAATTCTGCATCCTCATCTTATTTTGTCAGTCTGCCTTTCATCTGTTGATATGTCAGTTAAATGTTTTTTTTTTCAAAAATCTTGTTATTAATAAAAATGTATTTCCCTGTTAATCTTGCCTAGATAGAATTCATTATTTAGATGAGTCTGCCGCTGAAAGTTCTGCATTTCAAGGAATGTCTGAACTTTAATAGAGACAGGACAGCACATGCTGGTAAAACCTAGTAAATGCATGTTTGTTCCTTAGTCTTTCACCAGCTTAAAAGGGGATGCAGAATGCAATGGATTGTTTGTTTTCCCTACATTTACAAGATTAAATGCACTGCATTCTTTATTACATGAGGCACTTTGCATTTTAGCTTTGATACTTACACCGGAATCAGAATCATACAGTAGGAAACAAGCATATCACAAGTTAATGTTCATGATTCGGCCTGTTCTTCTCTTTTTTCATCTCCATACAACCCCAACACTACCGCCTTCTATAAAATACTAAGTTATGTGCAACAAATGAAAGAAGTAGGCCATGCAGGAGAACATGCGGTCACTGAGTCTATCCCAGTTTGGCAATGTTGTGCTCAGCAAACACAGCTTGAAAGCTACACATTTCTCCAAGTTTATTGCAGCAGGAAATTGCCTGTTTCCTCATGACCCTAGACTTCTGTTAGACTAGGACGCATGCATTGAGTATCCCTTCACATGAGCATTAAGGGGGCTATGCTACCACAAGAAATAATATTTTTGTTTTTTTCTGTTGTGCGGTGAAGTACTTTTTCAACCAATTCTATTACTTGAAATGTATTTTGCTGAATTTTCATTAGATTCACTGACTTTAAAATCTGTCACATATTTTTACCTGGGCTTCATCTGCCATTTCTTAGTCGTCTTCTGTTGCTCACTTAACTGGCTGCCTCATGAAAATGACATATTTGGTCATCACCTAAATACCTCAGCAGATTATAACAGCAGTCTTGCAATATATCACTGCGAGGTCACACACAGGTCAATCAAAAGCACCTCTTAGTTATTTTTCTTAGTGCTAAAAGGCAAGTCTGCTGTTACTGTTACAACGATTACATAGTAGAGCAGCAGGGACTTTATCTGATATTTACTAATCATGTGACTTTCCCAGGATTGTTCCATTTCTGGAAGTATCTCGCAGGTGTATTTATTTAATTTGCTAATGTATACCCATACCCTACCTCCCAAAAAATGTTCTCACATAGTCTTTCATTTATTTACTGTTTTTTTTCCCCTTTTCACGTTTTTGCATGTAGCTCCACTAAGTTAACTATTTATTTACTTTTGAACAGATTTAACACTGTAAAGATGTGCTCTTAACATCATGGCTGTGACACTTCATTTTTTTAAACACATTTATCCGATTATCACTTGTGACATAGGGAAATTTACATTTATATAAAAGATTACATAAATTATTCAATTCCTGCTCCTTTTTTTAAACAAGAAACATCTTTATTGATCCATCACTCATGACAGACAATCATACATTTACATACATGGAAACAATCCACACGACACAATGTTAGTTGCAAGCATTTTACATCACAAACCATACTGACACACTCCCAGTTGCAAACATCATACATTACTTATAATCTACCCAATAATTTTCAGTCAAACATTACATAGCTCATTTAAGTCCTGCTTTCTTTTAAACCTTATTTCACCCCTGCATGTATTGTTCCCACAATTCCCATTTTTCTTATGTAGTTTGCTTCTATCCTTTTCTAAAGATCTAAATTCTACTTGTTTTATCCCTGTTACTATATTCACTACTTGCAGTATAGTTGGTTTAGATTTTCATTTCCATTTTCTAGTAATTGCTTTTTTTGGCAGCCACCATAATTAGACACAGCAAGGCCTTACCATGTGTAAACAATTCTGATTCTGTATCATAGCTCAGAAAAAACATCTCCCTTCTTACACCAATCTGCCCACCCGGCATCTCTGGCAGTGCATCCTACAGGAAATCCTTAAAGTCTGCTAGCTCACTGCAATCCCAGAAAACATGTTCCCAATTACCTCTTTCTTCCCCGTCACACCTCCAACATTTGCTGTCTACCCTAGGAAAAATTCTCTGAAGTCAACTTGGGGTATATAAATATCTATGTAAACATTTCCAAGCAAAAATCCTAAATCTGCTAGATTTTTTTGCAACATACTGTATATCTGCCCATTGTTTCTTTGTGAATTGCTTATCCAGTCTCTCTTCCCAATCCTTTCTAACCTCCTCTGATTGATTCTTAAAGTTATTATGCAATATTTTTATGATCTACTAAGTATTCCTTTTTTAATGGCAGCTTACATTCTAGATTCTACTAAAAACTCTACAAGTGCTTGTCTTTCATTCTTTTTGCCTATACACTGATATCAGTCTTTGACAGAGAAGGCAATCTCTAACCTGCAGTGCAAACAAATTCTTAGCATCTTCCCATTCTATCATCTTTCCCTCTCTAGTTATATGCTCCCAATACCTTTGATCCTTTGTCAGTTTTCTGCAATAAATGCCAGCCCTGTGTTGCCTATTGTCTGTATCCTTAATTGCAGTCATCCCTATTGTCAGAATCTCCTTTCTCCATTCCCATGTTGATTTAGTTCTTAGGATACTTTCTGCTACTTTTTAGATATAATATTATATATGATTATTGTTATTCTCCTTAAAGGCCTGTATACAAAATCCCAATCTCTCCTTGTTTCTTGAGTCCCCCACTGTCTTTTCATCATCTGTTTTCACTTTGAATTATAGTTTTCTGCTTGTGCTATGTATACGAGTCTTAACTGCATAGCTTTGAAATACCCCTTAAAATTGGGTAATCCCAATCCACCCTGTTCTACTGGAGGAATCAGCTTATCTCACTTGACTCTTGCTGTCTTCCCCTCCCAGATAAAGTCTGTAGATCTTTATTAATTGCTATCCACAACTTCTCCTCTGGTTGATAAAAATATGCCTGACCTTTGTATAAGATTAAAGGGACTAAAACATGCTGGCTGCTTGTATTTTACTATCCATATCCATATAACAAAACTTCCATTTTCTCAGGTTCTTTATTATCTTTTGTTTAGTCTCTTCCCACATATTCTTAGCTGCCACACCAAAATCAGTTTTAATCCATACTCCTAAAGATTTCATTTTATCTTGTCCCCATAAAAATGGAAATTATACTTAAAAATAATTATATATATTTCAATGGAGAACTGTTCAAGCAAAAAAAAAAAAAGGGGTCGCCATGGGTGCTCCATGTGCCTCATCCTATGCCAACATTGTACTTCACTATTGGGAGAACAAATTCATATTTTCAACCCCTTGGTCGAAGTTTATCACACATTATAAATGTTTTTTAGACGATATTTGTGTGTTATTGAATGATAACCTTAATGAATTTATGAATTTTATGTTCCATATTAATTCTTACACACAATTTTTAAAGTTTACACATAATATTAGTGAGGAAGTCTTGAATTATTTAGATGTTTCTCTATCTAAGAACCAGCATACTGGTACCTTTCAATCTAAAATTTATAGGAAAAATACCTTTTTCAATTCCTATCTGCATTTTGAGAGTGGACACCCTTTCCATCAGAAGAAAGGTATATTGAAAGGCCAATTTATCAGGGCAGCTAGGATGTGTAATACAGAACAACTATTTACACAAGAAATGAACTTCCTAAAGGATTTATTTTTAGAAAGAGGTTACCCTATGCACCTAGTTAACAAGTTGGCAGATGAGGTTACAGCTGATAGAAAAAGCAAATATTTCCCGCTCTTAGGTACAATGTCAAATGAGAATAGACGTGTTCAGCAAGATGCACAATTTGAGACACAAAATCTATTTATACAAACTTTTAGCAAGGATTTGTCACAAGTTGAAAAAATTGTGACAAGGTATTGGCCACTTTTAACATTACAAGAAGATATTAAAGAGTTAGTATCGGATAGGCCCAAATTTGTGAATAGAAGGAATGTTAATTTGAAGGGATTATTTGAAAGACAGTTACATAATAGTTTTACACAATCTACCCCTAGACTAGGTACATATAAATGTGGGGCATGCAAGCAATGTCCATATATAATCAATGATAACAGCTTGCATATAATTTCAAGGAATTTTAAGGTTAAATCAACAGGACATTATAACTGTGCTACTAAAGGAGTAGTTTACCTTGGTACATGTACCCAATGTTTAAGTTTTTACATAGGGAAGACTGAAAGGTCTTTGAAAAGAAGAATTTATGAACATCTATATGATGTAGCGAAAGAGAAAGAAACTAACGCCTTTTACAAGCATTCTTTAAAATGTCCAAACATGCAATTGAAATTCATAGTTTTGGAACAAGCAACTCAGAATCCAAGAGGGGGAGAATGGGAAACGTCATTGGAATACAAAGAATTGTTGTGGCAATTAAAGTTAAATGCCGCAAACCCCCCTGGGCTAAATGATAATATTAGCATTAATAGTGTATTAAAAATCAGAAGGGCCAGATTATAGCTAAGGATGTAATAAAAACTTTTTTGTATTCACATAATATTACATTCTTGATGCATTTACTGTATAAATAATTCATAAACAGCCTTTACTAAATCCATTAATAATGTATGAATGTTATTGTACATTTTGCTGCAGTTGCACTTTATGGTTTATATGTATAACAAGTTTTTTAAAATTTTAGAAGTTTTAGAATTTAAAAATTATATTTTACCTGTATGATACCAATATAGTATTTTTAATATATATATACACACACAATGTATTATCTGAATTTCAATGGATCTTAATAAGTATGCATGTATTGTTATATTAGGTCGTACAATAGGTTATACATGCATATATACATATATATTTTTTGGATACACCTTTAAGAAAGTAACTTATTAAATTTACTCTAATTGATTAATTAAGTGTAGGTCAGATGACCAATTAGTAATATAAATAGTTCAGGGTTCCTCATACACACATCTTGATAAAGCCTGGTATCAGCCAGGCGAAAGCGCTTGTTTTAAAATTTGACTGCTAGTTGTTTTTACTGTTGTCACGTCCATTAAAGACTTTGTGCAGAAGATTTTCGTGGTTGGCTGTCTTTGCTGTGGTTTGCATTACTTCTTGGCTGGTGACTTACTACTTTCCGTGTATAAGATTAAAGGGACTAAAACATGCTGGCTGCTTGTATTTTACTATCCATATCCATATAACAAAACTTCCATTTTCTCAGGTTCTTTATTATCTTTTGTTTAGTCTCTTCCCACATATCCTTAGCTGCCACACCAAAATCAGTTTTAATCCATACTCCTAAAGATTTCATTTTATCTTGTCCCCATAAAAATGGATTACTGAAAAATTCTTATGAGGGAACATAATTTACTGCTATTCCCTTTGTTTTCGTTTCAATAATTTTATATCCCAAAAAGATCTGAAACTGTCTCAGAATGTTCCACAACACTCTAATGTCTCTTTCTGTTTTTTTCAGGTATAAAATAATATCATTTGCAAACAGAGACAGTTTTTCTTGGCTACCATACCAATTATATCCTTGAATTTCGGAGTCCCTTATTTTCTTTGCCAGTGGTTCTAAATATAATGCAAATAACAAAGGGGAAAGAGGGCACCCCTGCCTGGTTCCTCTGTTTGACCAGAAATTATCAGAGAGGACTCACCCACTTTAATTTCCACCTTTGATCCCTCATATATCCTCCTAATCACTCATTTATTTTATTTTACATTTGTTAACCGGGATGGTCCAACTGGACAAGGTCCATTTGCAGTGGAGGCCTGGGGAGAAAAGCTCCACTTAATTAATACAACAGACAATGATAATAATACATAATGTAAAGTAAAAACTTTGTTATTGAGCAGTATTTTGTGCATAATAGGACAGTATGCAAAGAAAGATCATATCAGCAATATATACACGTGAACATTAAGTTAGTCATCAAAATATACAGACAGAGATCACAACAACATTTCCAAATGTCAAGAGATACCATTTTTTACTTCCATTTTTATAGAGGGTCTGTTAATTGGAGAGAAGAGAGAAAGATGGTGGTAGCATTCACTAGGATTAAGTAACACATGAACATAGCCAAGAGTTAATAAGATGAGCCTTAACGGAGTTTTTGAATTGTTTGGTGTTAGGTGCAGAAGTCACAGAGGGAGGGAGATTATTCCAACTTTTTGCTATACTGTGAGAAAATAGAGCTTTACCTGCTGTGTTGTTGGCTGTGGAGATAGAGAGGAGTGATTTGTTGGCAGAGCGGAGTGGTCGATTTGGAATGTAGTTAGTCAGTAGTTCCCTAAGGGTTGGAGTTTTTTCAGGATATTTTAGATTGTTATAAGCTATGACTAGTCAGTGGTAGATTAATAACTGTGGGAGATCAAGCCACTGAAGTTGCCTAGGAGGTATACAGTGGCGTGTTCTAAAGAGGGAATGTTTTTGCAAATCTGGCAATTTTGTTATAACATGACTCAAGTTTCTCCAGGTCAGATTTTCTTACATAGGTGAAAATAGGTGCTGCATGCATGAGTGTGGAAAGAAGGTGGGTTTGAGTTAGGGTGAACTTAGTCTGATCTAATAGAAAGCCCTTTTGTCTGTATAGGGACCCCATTCCTTTGTGTACCTTTTTAATAGTTTGAGAGATATGGATGTCAAAGTGGAGGTTGTTATATATTTTGACGCCAAGCAGCTTGGTGTGGAGAGAGGGTGAAATAACAGTGCCATTATTGGAGGAGATAGAGAAGGAGAGTGGAGTGGTTTCTGGTTTGTTTGGGGTAAATAGAAGTAGTTTTGTTGTTTTGGGATTTAAAATAAGTTGAATATCTGTGATCCACCTTTCCACTGAGGTAAAAGATTCCTGGGTGAGATGCTGTAGGGTGGTGAGATTTGGGGCGGAGCAGATTGGGGTGGTTTGTCTGCATACTGTATGAGCGAAGCCTGTAGGGTAGAGATATGTAGATTATTGGTAAAAATAGAAAAGAGGAGTGGACCGAGTGTGGAACCTTGAGGTACACCAGTGGTAGCTGGGAGTAAAGATGATATAACTCCTTGCCACTGGACAGCTTGTTATCTGTCTGATAGATAGTTTGCAAACTATGCAAAAGTGTTAGCGGCAAAGGATAGAGAGGTAAGTGTATCTATTAGAATGGAGTGGGAAACCATGTCAAATGCTTTGGAGAGGTCCAAGAATATAGCAGATACAAATCTGTTATTTCTATGTTGGTTAACCAGGTTTGTGAAAGAGAGAAGAGCTGAAGTTGTGCTGTGGTGTGGGCGGAAACTATGTTGTGCAGAGGAGAAGAGATTGTTAGAGTCTAAGAAATGCATGCCCTGAGAGTGAATTATAGATATGAATATTTTATAAGCATGGTTTAGTATTGAAATGGGCCTGTATGAAGCCAGATCAGATGGCTCTTTACCCTCTTATGTATTACAGATACCACTGCTTTCTTCCAGGATGTTGGTACTTCTCCTTCTCTTAAAATACTGTTAAACAAAACCTTCCAGATCTTTATCAATTTTTTCCCTCCAAGATTCCAAACATCCACAGGAATGCCATCTATTCCTGGGGACCTTCCTGTAGATTGGTTATACATCACAATTTTTATCTCATCTCCTCCTACCCTAACTATTAGTAATTGAGCCTCATCTACCTCTAACCTTGGCATAGTTAATTCTTCCATAAACATTTCCATTTATATCCTTTCTTGATTTGCATATGTCTCTGTTTTATACAGACTTTCACAGAATTTCTGAAATATTTCTAATACCTCTGCACGATCTCTTGTTACCTTCCTTGTTATAGGCTCCCTAAGCTTGGCAAAAGCAATTTCTACTTTTTGTTGCCATAGTCATTGTGCTAACAGTTTTTGTGCTATAGTGTTATTATCAAAAAAAAAAAACAGCTGCTTAACAACAGTAGTTCTAAACGTGTGTGTATTATTGAGGTAATCCCTTATTTTCTGCTTAGCATCCTGCAGTTGTTCCTCTTCTTCTTCTGTGAGACTTCCCCATTGTGCAATAATTTAACATTTGTCAGTCCCTCTAAATAATTCTTATTACTTCTTAATCATAGCTTCCTTTCTTTTATTTCCACCTTATTATTAAACTCCACCTTAATTTTATCGCACTTCCTAGCTATATTTTCAGAAGCATTTTTTTATATCCTGTCAAACAGCTACTGAATAATCTCCACTAACCAATCCTTCAGTTCTTCTCTTTCAACTGATAGGTGGGACAGTCTCATTTTTATTTCATTGCCCTGTGTTTTTATTTCAGTTATTATTGTTGCAAGGTCTGAAATAGTTTTTGTGTGCGTATCAAGACCTTCAATTAAATGCACATTTTCCTGTGAAATCTAAATTCTGTCTGTCCTAGCCTACTTTGTATATCTTGGGGAATGATATATAAATTAACTCTGAACTCCTACTACTGAATTTACATCTTCCATGCCAAATATGTTCATAATTTTTTTTCAGAAATCTACCCTCCTTTGTTATACTTTCCATTCTGCCCCCCCCCCACGATACATCTACACTGCTTTAAATCAAATTCCAATCCCCAACTATAAGTAATATTCCTTGCTAAAAACTGATTATTTCTCCCAGAATTTTCTTAACTCCATTATAGCAGTTTTTGGAGGAATATGAATGCATGCTAGTGTAATCCTCCTCCCTTGCCAGTTGCCTCTTAGTACTACAAATCTGCCTTTATTATCTTTTTTAACCTGTTCTATCACTATTGAAGCTCCTCTTGTAATTAATATAAATATTCCTCTTTTCCTTTGTCCCAGATATTCTGCTGAATAACCATTCTGAAAAAACATTTCTTTATCAAATTTACATGTTCATTTCTTTCCAAGTGTGTCTCTTGTAACATAGCTATTTGCACTCTATATTATTTAATATAGTTCACTATTCTTTTTTTTTGTATTTATCTGTGAGGCCATTGATATTTAAAGACATTACAGAACACATCATTGTATTAAAAGGTTATTACTCCCATCTTTTATGTATAACACCTTTTTTGTTAAATGTATAATTCCAGCTTTTGTATTACATCGATATGCTGTTTGGCAGGTAGAACTTATATATAGTAATTTCTTATCACATCCATTTGAGCCTATGTCACATATTTCAAAATTTGTTGTTATTGAAAGCCCTCAAACAAGAAAAACAAACAAACAAACAACCTCCAATACCCACCAAAACCTATTAATTTAATACAAACACACAAAACTATATACATCTTCAAATATCGAAGTTTTACTCTCCTAATAGGAGCAAATGTCCCAAACTGACAGCCACACTTAGACTTGAGTTAACCTAAAAGAAAGGTTATCCATGGTAAGATGCATGATGCAGCCTGTGCTTCTACTAAGTGCTAACTGATTTTGTCTTATCTTTACAGTTGTCCCAGCTGGGAAAACCCCTGAATGCTTTCAGAGAACATTATATCTTAGCCATTTTCTCTTTTCCCCCCAGCCAATCACTGTCCATCAGACTGTAACCAATTTCTCTTTATCAGATTGTCACCATGGAGACATGGAGACATGAAAACCAGACAGCCAATTTCTCATTATCAGATTGTCTGCATGGGTACATGAAAACCAGTCAGTCAGTTTCTCTTTATTAGATTGTTTCCATGGAGACATGCGGGCCAGATACAAATTTCTACTAAGCATACATTCACTTTCTAGAAAAAAGAGTCATGATACTCAATATTCTTTTTCATTTACTTGCTTTCTCTTAAATCTTGTTACTAAATCAAAGGTCCTTAATCTAGTCATTCTTCCATGCAAGAATGAGGAAAAGCACATTAGCTTTTTTCTTTTGTCATGCTCTTTTAAGCATTTTTTTCTTTTCTACATTGCAGTGCCTACATTTCTTGAAACTGAACAACAAGAAAAAGAGAAGGGGAAAGAAAGGAAAAATGAAAAACAGCACCTATTTACAATCCCCATTACACTTAAAAATAAATGAGAAAACTTTATTTTATAGCATGCAAAGAAAACCATACACCACAGAAATAGTAGCATTAAGAAAAAATGTTTTTTTACTTACAGCTAACTTCTCCCTGTCTTCCCCTCCTCAAAGCTTTTTTCCGAACATTAATGACATGAAGTAGGGCATATAATTTAGAGTTCCTCACAAGTCCAACAAATTCTGAAAAAGTTCAATATTTCCAGATTTTCTTGTTCTGTCATATTTCACAAATGTAATTATTGCATAGTAATTCCACATTAAGTTACTGGTTTTATTAGTGTTCATTTCCATCTCCCAAATGCTGTCTCTGCTTCATTTCCATTGTACTCTTGATTCATCTAGTCAACTCTTGGTCTCTTTTCCTTCTCTCCAATATTTTTGGTTGAAACAGTAGAAAAGGTTTCACAGGTACAGTCTCTCTGTGGCCTTTATTACCAAAAGAACAAAAAGCAGAATCTTCTTCTGTTTCACAGCTCACTTTATGTTGGACAAACTTTTGTGTTTCCTCCTTAGCATGTACTTATCAAAAAATGATTTTGTCCCTCCAGAAAAGAATACCTTGAAGACAGCTAGGTACAGCAGTTTGAATCTCATACCGGCTTCTCGACATTCCCTGAATAGTGGAATGATACTCCTCTTTTGCCTGGTGTACAATGAGTCATCATTTTCCACAAACACTCTGCTGTTTCCCACTTTTAGTATTTTTGTCCATCTACCACAGCATTGTCAGAATCAACTCCTTCTGCGGTTAGGATTGCATCTTTACTATTAAAGGTCTAGGGTGCTTTCTCATAGCCAGGTTGGGAGCATACACATGATGTGCCCTTTCATTTAACAGCTCCTGCTGTGGAATACCAGTCCAGTTACTTATTTGTGCTTTCATAAAATTAATTCAGTCTGTTTCTTCCAGCTTCTCTGGTATAGCTGAAAATCTCAGGTTTTCCCTACATGCTCTGTCCTCTAATTTTATTCAGTCTCATATCCAGTCAGCTTTATCTTCATTTTAACCTCTGATTTTTGCAGCTTTATCACCTCATCTGAATATCTGTTTAAAGCTTCTACCATTTTTCCAGCCTTTTGTTGTTTGTGTTGATATACTCCATCAGTGTTTCATTTATTTTAACCAGGTCTGTGTGCAGTTGTTTTCTATCTTCCTGTAGGTTACTGGAAGTCATGTCTGGAGGTTGCATTGCTTTCTGCTGAACAGCTGCAGAACTTTACCCAGTCAGTGCTTATTCCTCACTTTTTTGCAGCTGATTTTTTTCCAAATGCTCTGTATTTCTTTTTTCCCAGCATCCAGGCAGTACACTTAGTAGCCAGTTACTGAAATTTACCCATAAACACAAAAGTATACTGGCCTTCTCTGTTAAATTTCTGTTTTTACACTGGGAGAGCTAGAGTTAATCTGTTACTCAATATGCAGTCACCTTGGAAGTCATGGCTGTGACAAATCATTGGTAAAAGGAGAGGTGTGCTCTCCTGCCTTTGTTGTTTGTATAGGTGCATTATAAATATGCATAGCTGATTTGCTAATACAAACCTTCCACAAGTAACCATCACCAGATATGGTGTTATTAAAGACAGTTA
Source organism: Protopterus annectens (assembly GCF_019279795.1). Classification (NCBI taxonomy): domain Eukaryota; kingdom Metazoa; phylum Chordata; order Ceratodontiformes; family Protopteridae; genus Protopterus; species Protopterus annectens. The sequence goes on from NC_056736.1 coordinate 696,666,779, forward strand.
CATAACCCTGTACAAGCATGTTAATAGCTGCATAGAGGCAACTGTACCCACCAGGATGAAGTACAGAACTAATTCAAAAAACAAGCCACCCTGGTGGAATCACAAAATCAATAGGCTATATAACAGGAGGAAGAAAATCATGGCAAAAATTAGGAAGTGCAGCACCTAGCAGGATAAAAACACTCTCATCAAACTAAACAAACAACTCAGAGGACAAATTAAGTCTACCAAAGCCAAATTTGAGGTGTTTGGCCTCCTAGGCCAAGGACAATCACAAAGCATTCTTCAGCTATGTCCACAACCTCAAAGGCAATACACAGTTGTGTGCAGAGCTCCTTGTAAATGGAGCCATCTATACTGAGCCAGAAGATGTAGCAAACCTCCTGGCTAATTAATTCAGCTCTAACTTTACCCATCTCCCCCTCAACCTTACCTCAGAAAATATCAAATGTAACTCCCTATACTATCATTTGGGAACAGGTCTCTCTAAGACCAAGAACACTGCATCAATGAGCCCAGACAATATCCCAGGATGCTTTGTAAATAGCTTGAAACATGACCCATCAGAGCCACTGGAATTACTATTCAACTGTAGCCTCTAAACAGGCTTCACACCTTATGAATGGAGAAGGGCAACGGGCATCCCTCTGCACAAAGGTAGGCCATCTACAGACCCTGGAAACTACAGACCCATAAGTCTCACTATCCTTATATGTAAAGCCATGGAAGGAATTATCATGGGGATGATCAAATGAGATACAGTAAACCTCCAGACACTAGACCCAACTCAGTTTGGTTTCGTCAAGGGCAGATCATGCCTACTCAATCTGCTGGACTTCTTTGAGAAGATAACCAAAGCAATGGATGGAGAAAAAATGTTCCCACTGCCTAGCTTGACCTGGCCAAGGCATTTGACACAATGACCCACTTGGGCATTGTTGACAAACTCAAGAGGTTAAGTACAAACCCATATGTCACCCAGTGTATAGCCAACTGGCTCACAGACTGGACCTGGGAAGTTAAAATTGGGAACCCACCTCTACAAAGAGGTCACTCACAAGTGGAGTCCCTCAGGGATAAGTCCTTGGACCGCTCCTTTTTGGCATTTACTTCTCAGAAGTCAAGGCCAGCATCAATGGTCCCTGGCTGACTAAATTTGCAGATGATTGCAAATTAGGAGCTATCACTGAATCTCACACTGACACAAATGTTTTCCAGGACTGACACAGACAAACAATTGGTGTCAGAGCCATGCACTAAAACTAAATGCCAAGAAATAAATAATAGTATCCTTTGGGAAGTCATCCATCCCTGGCAACTATCATATTGACAACACACCATTAGAGTTAACCCAGTAGTCAGGGACTTAGGGACACACATAGATAGTAATCTAACCTTTGACCATCACATGTCTACAGTGGTGAGGAAATAATTCTATACTGGCACAACTTATAAACAAAGGTATGACATCTAAGTCCAAGGAATGCATTGTTCTACTGTATTCGGCATTCATCATAGGTTCATAGGTTCATACTAGGCTATCTGCCCTAGGGCATTTATAAGCCTAGCCAGAGTATGTTTGGCTTTCGCCACCCATTTTAAATTAATTTTGCCATGCCCTTTTTCAAGGTTAGTATACTGTGCCTCTGTCTAACAGTGACACAGAAGTGATACCCAGGGTAAACCTACGGTCTCCCATCCACTCATCAAGATTCCTCTTGAAGAGAGTCAATGAGGGACTCTGCCTAACCTGGACTGGGATTTTATTCCAGAGTGAAGGGAGCCTCTGCATTATGAATCTGTCCCTCCAGCATGTCCTATTTATTTCAATGCTGAGGTTCAAGTCTCTCGAGCGTGTAGCTTGATGGGATTTGGATTTTTTGAGGTGCAGCATGTCCCTTAATTCCGGGTTGGACATGGCTTTATACGTCAGGCACAGGTCGCCTCTGAGCAGGAGGTATGCCACTGAGTAGAGCTGGAGTTTCTTTAACCAGGCAGCATATGGCATCTGTTTGAGCTCTTTGATCCTCTTGGTGAGGTACTTTTGGGGTCTTTCCAGTTGCTGCAGGTGTTTGGTAAGGTACATCCCAAAGGGGCATTGTACTCGATTATGGGCCTGATGAGGGATGAGTAAAGAGGCACAATGACCTCCCTAATCTAGATGTGAATCCCTTCATGATTAGGTGGGCTATATAAAATGTTTTTCTAACCACTTTGGCCACATGGATGTCAAATGAGAGATTGCTATCAACTTGGGTCCCCAGGTCCCTAATTACTTCTTCTGTACTTAATGGATTACCACCTATGTGGTAATTTGTGGGCACTTTGTTTTTGCCAAAGGGGATGACTATACACTTTTTGGCATTTAGCTTGAGGCCATGGCTCTGGCACCAGTTGTCTGTTTCTATGAGGCCCTTTTGGAGGATGCTTGTGTCGGCTGGAGAGTCGATTATATCGCCCAGTTTGCAGTCATCTGCGAACTTGGTCAGCCACAGTCCTTCTGTGTTGGCCTGTACCTCCGAGAAATATATACCGAACAAGAGAGGTCCCAGGACTGAGCCTTGTGGGACGCCACTTGTAACTGGTTTGGATTCTGACATGACTCCAGCAATTCTAATCATGTGGGTTCTGTCCTTGAGCCAGTTTGCAACCCATCTAGTGACATAGGGGTTTATATTTAAGCTGGTGAGCTTATCTATAATGCCCGAGTGGGGTATTGTATCGAAGGCTTTCGAGAGGTCCAGGTAGGCTGTGTGGACCACCTTCCATTCATCAATGGCCTTGGTGACTGTTTCAACGAAGTCGACCAGGTTTAAGAGGCAGGATCTGCCCTTAACAAAGCCGAACTGGGTAGGATCCAGTGTCTGTAAGTCCCCAATATCTTTATTTATGAGGTCCATGATGATCCTTTCCATAGCTTTGCAGACCAAGCTAGTCAGGCTTATGGGGCGATAGTTTCCAGGGTCCGTTGAGGCACCACCTTTGTGGAGAGGGACCACTGTTGCTGTACGCCACTCTTTGGGTACATATCCTGTAGTAAGGCTGAGATTGAACAGTAGTTTTATGTTTGGGTTTAGCTCTTCTTGGAGTTCATGTAGGATGCAGCCTGGGACACCGTCTGGTCCCACTGATGCTGTGTTTTTTGCTTTGGAGAGGGTGGCTCTTACCTGAGCATCTGAGATGTCAGGGGGGCAGCACTCTGCTGGGATAGATATTTGCCTTTTTGGTGGGGAGTGGGGAGAAGTTTGCACTGAACCTGGCAGCTAGTATGTTGGCAATGGCTGTGGGTTCGTGTATTTTTGTCATTTTGGACTAATTCTGAGCATATCTGGGAATTCCCACCCAGGTTGCTAACATAACTAAAGAAAGCCTTGTGATTATCCTTAGTGTCCTGTGCAATTTTTCTCTTGAAGCTGGCCTTAGACGATTTTATGAGTGCCCTTAGTTTTTTGCTAATACTGATCAGAGATGCCTTCCCTTTTCGGGATTTTGCTCTATCATGTAGTAGCTTCCTCCTTCTATTGTATAGTTTGTTTATGGCTGGGGTCCACCAGACAGGACGTCTGCCTTTGGAGGATTGGGTCTTGGTTTTATTTGGGATTGCATGATCCATGCATTCCTGAAGGTGTTCATAGAATGCATTTATAAAGGATTCTGCAGTCTGGGCCATATTTTCCACAGGCCCGGGGGCTTTGAGGGATTTCACCTCGGTTTTGAGGAGTGTGAAATTTGCTTTAGAGAAGTTTTTCACTGTGGTTTTCTGGGCAGGGGGTGGGGTCGGGATGTGAATATCCAGTGAGATCAGTTTATGGTCTGATCTTACCAGTGAGGGATACAATTCTGGTCTAGAGCATAGAGTCCCCATGTTGGTGATGATCAGGTCCAGTATGTTTTCCCCTCTTGTGGGAGTGGTAACAATTTGTTCCATAGCATTTGAGTTTATGAATTCTAGGAACCTTTGGGCTAGGGTGTTGGAGCTAGAGTAATGCTCCCAGTCTATGTTTGGGTAGTTGAAGTCGCCCAATATAATGGTGTTTTGAGAGACCTTCATATTTTTCAATGTTCTCAGGAAGGCCGAGTGGGGTTCCTAGGTTTGGGAGGGTGGTCTGTAGCAGGATATAAACTGGAAGGCAGTTTTACCCACTGTTAGTTGCACATGGATAGTCTCTGATGCTTCTTGCTTTGCCACCAACCTGGAGGTTTGGGTATCTTTGATGAATATCGATACTCCTCCTCCTATCATTAAATACTATGCTCCCTTTGGTATGTGCCTAACCAGGCCTGTCCAATAAGTGGAACGTGCACAGGGGTTCCTCACTAAAATAATACAGGGTGTAAGTAAAATGTTCTATGCAGACTGCCACCATTCCCTATCCCTATATTCTGTCTCCTACAGGCTTTTAAGGGGAGATCTATGCCTGGCATACAGGGTATTGTCAGACCCCACTCTGATGGACCTCTTGCATATCCACAAAATAAACAGCACTAGAATTACCCATTCTAATGACTCAAACCTTGCCTTTGATATAAATAGGAGCTGCTGGAGAGATAGGTATGTATCCCAGAGACTACCCCATCCATGATCCATGTGAAGCAGAGTTCCTCCCTAACCCAATTCAAATGCAACTTGGATAGTTGGATTGGAAACCGGAAATTCATCCCTGATTCGGCACCTGTGTCTCTAATGGACACAGTTAACCTGTAAATGGTGCATCTCCTAGTTCCATATTTACACTTATCAAGCGTATCAGAACTTATCAGAGATTTCTGATGCATGGCTAGGCTATTAGAGTAGTAAACACCTATGAACCTATACTATAAATCAACTAAAAGCTTCAAAGTCAAGTTGTGAGTGTAGAGAGTATATACATTTACAAAGGTATGTGAAGGTGGTTTTAATTAAATGATCAAATTTGCTGGATGCATCATTTTGGGAATTCATCTTTTACTGCACTTTCAGATATCATGCTTTTTGAACTTTTGTTTTAACCTTACAAAGAGCTATTAGCTGCATTTTAGCAGAAAACATTTATTATGCCATTGCATAAAGGGACATAACATGCAAGGACAGAGTATTGCCTCAGTATATTTTCTGTTGACAGTAGCTCTTGGCTTTCCCATTAGCTGAATTTTTTACAGAGTGATTTTTTTGTTTATGCAGTCAGTATAGGCATGAAACTGCAGTGCAGTGGTTAATGGCAGAGGTTTTGAACAGCATACTGAACTAATACTGATTTTTAAAACTTAACCTAATTTTTTTCGTAGAAACTGGCTATTTAGATTTCAGTTTACAGGATGCTCTATTTACATGTTTAGAGTAAAATGTCTTAAGGTTTCTCCCTTTGGGGGGCACCACAGTGGATCACTGGTCCGCAGATTGTTTGGCAGGGTAGTTTTTATGGTCTTGAGATGCCAGCCTAGCACCCAACCTTCACAGAAGCACATGCACCTATCTGCATGTCTTTAAAACTGATTCAACCATAGGGAGGACATGCAGACTCCACACAGAAGCGCTCCAACCAAGAATCAAACCGGAGAACCTCTTGCTGTGATGTGACAGCGCTAACCGCTGCACCACTGAGACCTCTATTTACATATTCAGAGTACACTTGTTAAATGTGGCAGTTTTTCATTTAAATTGTAGCAATTGAAACAACTAGATTTTATGTTATATAAAATGTAGTAATTAATATAAAGCACCATCAGCTTTAATTTGAAAAGAAAACCTTTTTGGTAATCAATCTAAAATAAATTCCCAGTCAGTTTAAAACATTTATGTATATGAGAACACTGTTTACTACCTAGTGTTCCACTGCTCAGTACAACCCTTACATAGGAGTAAAGGGCATATTAATGAACATGAGCTAGCTCAACATAGCAGTTAATCTGATGTAAGACATTAATACCACTGTGATGAAGAAGTGATATTTTATTTAATATGGAATGGTTCCAAAGGAATGAGTAATAATTCATGATTCATTGGCAATACTGGGTGTCGTGCTCCCTGAATTGCAAACAATCCTCCAAATTGCAACTAAATTCTTCATGAGTAGGAAAATGTTAATAAGTATTTAAAAATACATGAAATTTCAACACTTCCTTCTATCCTCACATATTTGAAATTTTCTATAAGATACATTTGAATACTGAATTAAAGATGTAGTCATACTGTCCAGTAATGCAACAGAATAAGTACAGCATCCAGCCCTACAAACGTGTACAGCCTTGTCTTTTATTTAGATTTTTCATGGAATGCACCCCCTCAACACCCCAAAGAATGCAACAGAATAATTACAGCATCCAGTCTTGTGCACCCATACAGACCTGTCTTTTATTCAATATAGCCATGGACTGCACCCCCTCACTCCAAAGACTGCAACAGAATGAATACAGCATCCAGCCTTGAAAAATGCATACAGACTTGTCTTTTAGTCAGTCTAAGGGGAATGTACTTGTTCGTTCTGTTATCCTGGTCATGCTATGTTGAAAATGGTACCAAGGTTAATGTCTTTTTTCTGCTTGGCCAGTACACAGTGGTCTAATTTTGGCAGTTTTAATTAGAGTTCAAAATAGCCTCCACTGCCCCTTAATGTTCCTCACTCCTTCCCCTAATTAATGAGATATGCGTTACTCTTGCTAGCAGCCAGCACTTTCTTAATTGCTTTTTCCAGGTACTACTTTTGTGGCACTCCCCTTTGCCTGTGTAGGCAACTCTAAATTGATTTGTTTCTTCCCTTTTCCATGTCCTGAGGATTTACTAATAAACAAACAACTTCTTCTCTGACCATTAAATGTGGTTAGCTTTAAAAGTAGTTAAGAAAAAGTTTTCTCATTTTTTCAAAACTTTCTTTCTTCTAACTACCTCAGTCTGCTGACTATCTCACATATCTTTGTAGTTCACATATTCTTAGCACACTTAAATCTCATTCTTAACCTCAATAATTCAATACAATTTTATTGCCCATTGCTATATAATGTTTAGGCTTACAGATAGTTTTTTGTTCACCCACAGCAGCTGTACCATCCTGTCAGTCTGGTCCATTCACTTTCACTACACTCATACTCATTCCACTCCCCTACCTTACCCCGCCTTTCCCACCCATCCCCACTTCATCTAAACTTATACCATTCTATCCCCCACCTACTACAACAAAACAGCCAACCTAATTCACTTGAGACATCCAACTGGCCTAACTCCTCAACTTGCAAACTCATGTCACATGCCCACCTAACTCACTTCTTCCAAACTGTTCCAATAAAAATAACATATAACCTCCACCCAATTAGTCTTCCTCTAACTTATGTATAACATGCTACTCCCCCAGCCTACTGTCACAGTTATACTAAGTGTACTCAACATTGCCACATCCTATCTCACTCAGCTTCCACCCATCACTCTATTTTCCCCAACTCTATACTCCTAGTCAACAGATATCCACCCTTGAACTACAAAAACTGCACACAGTCTCTATCCATTAGGAACTCAGGTCCTCTTCAGTTACAGCTACATTAAAGAGAACCACCAGATATACATATCAGTATCAGACTTAAGAGATAAATATAAAACATGGTACAACTTTGTCTCACCACATTTCTACTCTCCCACTCCATGGAGACATCCATCCAAACTACGGACCATCCATTCAAACCAACCAAACCCCTTCTAACCCATCAGGATCCACCATTAATAACACACAACCCACTAATTCTAACCATTACCTATTAATGGACATAAACCTAAGAAGCATCTACAGCAAAATTACTGATCTCCATACATGCATAACAGCACACAACCCAGACATTCTAGTCATCACTGAAACTTGGCTAAAACCAAACACTTAAAATGAAGGCATCCTTCCTCCAGGATACAATAATATTAGAAGTGATTGAGTACCCGAAAAAGCTGGAGGGGTTGCAGTATTTTTTAAAAACACACTAAACATCACCAGATACCCACTGTAACCTTAGCTATCCCAACACAGAAATATCTATTACCCTTCTACAGCTGAACAAGCATACAACTGTTTGTATTGCTGCCTTATATAGCCCCAGGCAATGACATTCTCATTCTCAAAGCTCTCCTTCTGTGGTTTTCCTCTAATATAAATAAATAAACTATTATACTTGAGGATGTGTATATAGACTATTTACTTGTAAACACACTGACTCTCCCACCATCTCTATTAATATATTCAGTTTCACTCAAGTAGTCACCTCACCCACTAGAATTAAGGGTGATAATGCAGAACACTGGACTGACCGTAACTCATATATATGAACATGAATGCAGATTATGCTCAGTTCAGAGTTCTCTATTACCACCTACCACTCAACCTCTTGCCTCTAAAAACAACCAAGGACACTTTTTAAACTATTAATAGTGTTATCTTGAAAAGTTGACAAAGTCAGATAATCTTAGTCAATAAATTATTGCAGTTATCCATTAAGTATACTCCACCACCGTTTCTCGCAGAGAAATAGTAAGGAGAGAAAGTGCAACATTCTGAGAGAAAGCCAAAATATGTAAGAGGTATGCATAAAGAGATGTGCACAAAAATAAAGATTGCAACCTCAACTACGGATGAGCTTTGTAACTGTAACTTCTAAATACTGTTGGAAAGTTATCTAAGATTTGCAAATATAAAGGATTAATGCAAACAACTTGCGTTGACGTATAACTAACAAATTTACGCAGTATAGTACTTGCCAACCCAGAGGTAATGGAGAGTACTGGACTGAAATAGTGTCTTTGGAATCATGATTTAAAATGTTATGGCAGCAGTGTGCATACTTACAACTACACTTGTGCTGTGAAGATTCAGTCACCACACAAATGTAAGATTTCAGTCCACTGCTTTCCCTTATTGCCGAACTGAGAAACGCAGCAACAGGCTGTCACTACTAGACTGGATCTCTACCACTTCACCCTCAAACGTAAACATCTTTGGTGTCTCCTAGACAACATCAGTGACCTCTTCACATTTATCACAGGGCAACCTAATCACACCCCCAAACATGCAGTATTTAAACAAGTACGTAGACTCTTCTCTTTTAACAAAGACACCTTTAATAAACTACCACTCCCAATACAGCTGGAATACTTTAAAAAAACTACCACCAGAAGATGCTTTTACCCACTTCAATAAAACATTCCTTATCATACTAAATGAATAAGCTCCCACAAGAACCAAAACATCTTTGGTGTCTCCCAGACAACATCAGTGACCTCTTCACATTTATTATAAGGCAACCTAATCACACCCCCAAACATACAGTATTAAAACAAGTATGTAGACTCTTCTCTTTTAACAAAGACACCTTTAATAAACTACCGCTCCCAATACAGCTGGAATACTTTAAAAAAACTACAACCAGAAGATGCTTTTACCCACTTCAATAAAACATTCCTTAACATACTAAATGAATAAGCTCCCATAAGAACCAAAAGAGCTTAGGGTAACCTTGCTCCATAGCTCAAAATGAAACATGCTAAATAGAGACAAAGCCTGGAAGTCATGGTATAAATACAGTACAAAAGTAGCAAATTATTAGACAACTTAGAAACTGATGTAAACAACAGCTCAAACAAGACACAATTGCAGTCCTTCACTCACTTCACAGCAAACATCACCACAATCCCAAGCAATTCTGGACAGCCATAAAAACTCTGGTATACCCACCCCATCTCCTACCACAGACAATGACATAGCCACCCAATTCAACACACTTCATTCAGTCTGTCCTGTCTCTGCAGGAGTCTGATCTAGTCTGTTATCTCTCTGTTTCCATCAACAATACTAACAATACCCCTATCTTATCTTTCTACCAAATACCCAGCCCAACTAATAAAAATTACCTTCAAAAACTGCAAATCCCTGCACCAGCTGATGCCAAACTCCCAAACAAGTACCTTATGTTAGCTGCTGATGACCTGGCTTACCCCATCTTAATACTCATAAACAGATCTATCACAGAAAACTATGTACCCAATATCAGGAAAAAGTCACATATTATACCACTTCACAAAGGTGGATCAGCCACAGACCTTCCCATCTACCACCCATTGCAAGTCTCTCCCATCTTCCCAAAATCTCAGAAAAATGCATACACTTCCGACTCCTAACCCATCTCATGAACAACAAACTACTCTTCTCCAGACAACATGGCTTTCAAGCACACCAAAACCACCAGCAGAAACAAGGGTAGCTTAATATCCTCCCTGTTTCTGGATCTGTCAAAAGCATTTGACACAGTGTTCCACAAACTCCTCATCAGTGAACTGTCTTATCCATCACTGTCTCATTCAGCTCTTACTCAGTTCTGTAGCTATCTGTGCAACAGACAACAGGCCATAAAATGGAATCAGGAGCTAACACGCTTCCTCTCTGTTTCTGTTGATGTACCACAAGGATCAATTCTAGGCCCAGTACTTTTCAAAATTTCACAAACAACCTGCATAAAGCCAGCAAACCTGCCTCCACAGTACAATATGATGGCAATGCCACCATCAACTGCTCAGCCTCACCCCCCTCCTTCAGCAAATGACTCAAGACTCATTCACTTCCATAGAATTATGGCTAAAAGATCATCAGCTAATCCTAAATACCTCCATTGAAAGGGAAGCTGAACACCCAGTTAGACCATTCTGGTAAACAAATAACAATAAATAAGTAAATAAAGTTAAACTTAACTATTTTGGTTAGTTCATTTGTGAGCTAGTATTGCAAACTACTAGTTTAGACAATGGTAATTTATGCAATGACTCTTGGAGCATATTAAAAACGTTTCTTTTTTTTGTTGACATTGCTAGTACTTAATGCTTTTATTGAACAACATATTTGTTTCTACAGTTTTAATGTACATGATATTCCATTATGTTATATTATATTGTATTATATTATATTTACTTTAACATGGACAGTCCATTAAACACAATTGCCTTTTTTAGGAGCAGGTTATGGACACTGATTTAGTAAACTGTCAGCTGAATTTGATTTAAATAGTGTTAGTCTGTAGTTTACCATGATCCTTGTATAAAGACTCCATTGTTTCGATATACAATTAGATGTTAAGCTTGAGTAAATAGAAATCATTTGCCCATTTGCATATTTTCAAAGACAAAGTTGAGAGGTCCAGTCAGCTTTTGATATGACTGCAGCAGTTTTTTGAAAATACTGTCAGATTTGTTACTAAAGTTATTACACATTTTTATATACTTTAATGTCATTGGTGGATTTCAGACAGCTACTGTGAAAGCATTTCTAGAAATCTGATGTTGTACTAAATGAATTAATAGCTGATTCAGTTTATGTGCATTTTCTTCTAGATAAATACATTTTCTTAATTTTTTTTTATTTTTCAAATACATTTGAATGAATTTCATAGTATTTATACATAACATCTTAAATTACTATGTTCACTATTTACATTAGTCTGACACTATAACAGATCTTAATGTATACAGTTACTTTATACGTATGTCCAATCCATTATCAGAGTATCTGATCAATTATTGTATAGTGTCAATCAACAATAAGACTTTTCCCCAAGGGTTGTTGATAAATGGCTTTGGATAAATTCTTAGTTCTTTAATTTTAATTTCAAATAATGCTGTGGTCTTCAGTAGGCTGTAGAAGTCTTCCAAAGTTGGTATTGTGTTTGTTTTCCATCTTCTTGTGCCCTGCAAAGCCATTTTAGCCTAGCCCATATTATCCTGTGAGAATCAAACCCCTGTACCTGTGTAAAGGCAAACAACACCCTAACCATTTAAACCACCCTCCCTTATACACTTCCTTGAGATTGCAAGTATAGTCCATATGAGCTAAATGTTTCACCTACTCAAATGAGGACCTTTGTTCACATTTAATAATACAAGAGCTTTAGTTAACTAAAATGATTAATTAAATAAACCTTGTAGAAAGTTATTAATACCATTCCAAAATGGCTTAATTTTAACACAATCAAAGAAAATGTGGTTCCAATCTGCATTGTGTTCTTGCTCACATCTCCAACACATTCCTTTTATTGAAGAACTAATTTTACTGATTCTGTCTGGGGTTAAGAATGCTCTGTGCAAGCATTTCCAATTAAAAACTTTCCAGTATTACGTAAAGGATGTATATTTTATCGATGATAAGATATTTGTTTTATTATCTTCAGTTAACTGTATTGAGTGTCCTTTTGTTATATATTTCCAATATGAGGTTTTGGGTGTTGTTTTATAGTTTATCAATTGTTTGTATCTTTCGGCTTTTCCCAGTTAGGGGTCGCTACAGTGGAACTCCGGTCTGCTAATGATTGGCAGTAGATTTTTACGTGCCGAGTTGCCGGCCCTGAGGCACAACCTTCAATGAAGGTACGTCCACTCACGCATGTCTCCACACAGAAGACGCTCTAGCTGAGAATCGAACAGGACAACGTCTTACTGTGAGGCGACAACGCTACCGCAGCACCACCACAGCAGTCTTGTTTTATAGTTATTTTGTAAAATTTTGAAATACTATTTCCCATGTCAAAATCATTATATATGATTTCATATATTTATTTTGTAAATTTAGGTATTGCTTCAAATGAAGAATTGATAATTATGCTACTTAAATCTTGCGAATATGACAGAATATTCTGTAAAGTTAGCCAATCCTGTTGTGAAATTTTGTATGTTGTTTTTATTTCTTGCATATTTAAAACTTTTAGTTCTTTGATACATTGGAGCCAACAAACAAATCCTTTCTGTTCCCAGGGGTTGATAATTTCTCTATATATTTTATGTGGAAAGTTCTTTGTGACTATAAATGGTGTTAAAAGATCAAACCAGATTTTTAAATCTATATTTGCATTAATAATTTTCCTAAATGAGTTAATGTAATAATTAATCATACAAATTTTAGTGGGTTTAATTATGTTATATTGCATACTAATACATAATATGTACCATGGCAAATTGTTTTTATCTGTTATTTGAAATTTTTTTTGTAAATCAAATTCATTTATTGATATTACTAATTCTTTCAAATTTGCAGACTAATTTGGACTTATCCAATCTGAGATTGTTTTAGATATTGATGCTTTTATATGTGTTTCTGTATCAGAAAAGTTTAATCCTCCCTGTCTCCATGGTCTGATATGATGTATTAAAGCTATTCTGTTTCTTTTAGATAAACAAATTTTGAAGAGAGACTAAATTACATTTTAAAGAGAAAGAGGTTTCTCTGCCTTGTCTGCATTGGACTATGCCTCATGAGTGCTGCATCTCACCGTTGAGATACAAGTAGAACTTCTTTTTCAATATTAAAAAGGTTAAGTCAGTCTAACTCTGATCATATAGACTTGTATAAGTATGTAGAATAACTTTATTCCCCTTAGCATAGCTGGTCAACTAATAATACAAAACGTTTCTTGGTAAATTACCAGATGGAAAAGCAATCTCAGTACAAACTCTGTATTATCCTGCCATCTAATTGTTTATTTAATCACTTTTAGAACAAACACATTTCACAAAATATGAATGTTCTACAAACTGTCAAGAGGGGGACTCCAGTTCTGTAGAGAGATTAAAATGTCCAAAACAGTGTGCACAGTTTTACAATACACTGAAGATTTAACATTTCTAGGACAGGCTTACCAATACAGTTTTCAAGAGGGTTTGTCTGACAAAAATGCAACCAAGCAGGGTTACTGACAAATTTTGATGTCCCTAACTAGTTACAATGCTATTGAGATGTTACCTTATTTACATTCAGTTTACTAACATGATAAATTACTCTAGCTTTCCTAACGGCATGTATAAGTAAGTGAAAGTACATTGTTTTACATTTACATTACTTGTTCTGTATGCCCTAAACATGCCTAAACGTAAACATTTTTGCAAAGCTACAATATATATTCCAATAGTTCAATACCTGTTTGTTATGTTTCATTGTGACATAAGTTGATTAACATTATTTCTTGTTTCTCCTGATTACATACATAGTGGTATTGACATTTGTTTCATGTCCAACAGAATATTCAGTTTTTCTTTGTATTTATATACGTATATGTGATTTTATTCATCTGTGCTATTTCTGACTAAATAGATTTTATACTTTTTATCCTTGTTTGTTAACTTTCCTACAAGCCACTGCTTTTCTAGAAGCAAGTGCCAGACATTTTATGTTTTTGTAGACTGTTTTGGAACACTATTTACATGAGCTGCTTCACAATAAGTTGACTTTAAATACAGTTGTAGTGTCATATCACAAGTTTCATGTATGTAAAGGGTATCTGCCTTTAGGCCTTAAAGGCCATCTCAGAAATTAGACTCCATTATATGTATTGTAATTACATTAGTGTGCACCCCAAAATAGCTAGTCTTTAAATGCAGTCAGGACTGTCAATTGCCTGTTACTTAAAGGATGTTTATTCCAAATAATAGGGATTAGCTGGCTCATAAAACTTTGTCCATTGGTTATTTCAACAAAAGCTAAGGAAAAAAATGTATTACCACTTCTCAGGTTTCTTCTGCCAGGATATAAGTCTAATCCTGGAGAAAATACTAGAAATGGGCAAGGAAACACCTTATACACCCGGCAAACCCTACTTTTCCTCTGGTCTGAAAAACTTCAACCTATTGATATAGTCCATTCCAGCACATTTTATAATCCTATTAGTGAATTTTCTCTGGACTCGTTCTAGTAGTTTAGTTTGTTTTTAGAAATGCACAAAATCAGGCATTATATATTAGAAATGGGCGACTCCTTCTTTTCATTCTGTTTAGAATACAGGGTCCCTTATGGACATGGTTTTTAAGAAAAATCAACCCCACAGTCTAAAAGGCCTTACTCCTAGCCATGGATGCATCCTCATTGAAAGACCGTTTGTTGTTTATGAATATCCAGAGGCTTAACCTCAGCTATTACTGTCTTATCAAATGTAATTTATACTTTTACTGGTCTGATTTGTATCATTTTACACTTATAAATAATCAGTTTCAAGCCTTGATGTTTTAACCAATTACTTATGATGTTCAGATACACACTGATAGAGTTTGTTTTGTTGGAAGTAATCCCTGATCAAATCTTGAAATTATCTGTGAATTTAGGCATCCAGTATGGGCCAGGTTTTGGTGTATAACAAAAATATATGTTAAAAAAGAATAGGAAACAGGATGGATCCCTTTCTGGTTTAGTTTTAACTCAGTAGTTGGGACTCACGCAGACATGCTACAAAAAGAAGAACCCTTTAATGTTTATTTCATTACAAATGACAAACCCTCCATATGATACTGGGATTTAGTTGCAGGTTTATAAACTGTCAATAGTATGATCATGAGTCAGGATATCAGAAGCCTTTGTGTGATCAGTATAAATAATCATTACATGAAAGGTTAGAATTAGAGCAGCACTATTCATTTTTTATGTTCATAGATGTCAGTCAGCTATTTACAGTGCATGTACTCTCAGTTTCTGTTCTGAACATCTTATTGATTTGAAAGTCAAGACAGACATCTTTCAAAACATGTAACTAGAATCACTGTTAAGCTAAAAGGCTGGAAATTCTTCCAAATGTCAATGCATCCTCCTTTATGTATAAAGGTATAGGATCTACAACCTTCCAATCAGATGACGCACATCCGTGCAACAATACAGAAGTAGTAAGATAATTTCAGCAATAATTAAGAATTCCTATGTATTGCAAATAAAATGCCCAAAACAGATTATTCAGTCCCCTACTACACTTCTTTATAATTATAGAAAAAGCGAGCCTAAGTTTTCCGTAATAACTGAACAGTTAGGCATAGCCACATTGAATCTCTATTTAAGTGATGTATATCTGCCTACAATAACCATGATACAAATGTACACATTTAAAGTGATGGCAACAGAAGCTGGATCAATGATAACAGAATTAGTAACAACTAGAGGGCCAATGCAAGAATAACCCTTTTATAGCAACTAAACATTCCTCAAACTTTATTTTGGTAAGTACTATAGTCCTAATCAAATTCCTTCAGGCTTGTTAAAGTTTTTTTATTTACAAGTGTGATGTAACTTCTGCATCTGCTTGACTTTATTATACTCACCATTTGCTTCAGTCTTCTATTCTATCATACATTTTTGTTATTCTACCACATCTCCTAGTGGATTTAACATATAGTGCTTGATTGTACGTGCTTACTAATTCTGAATCTCCCTCAACACTACTTCCACAGCTTACCCCATTCCATTCTGTGGACCAGATATTATGCTTCAATTATGTATGCCCGTATTACAACATTGTAATGTAATAATCAAACATATCAGTAACTAAGGGGTTGTACCCAGGCATGTAGCAGAATTCAGAGTTGGTATATATAATTTGTGGGGGGGGGGTGGCGGACCACCACATTGGGGGGGGGGTTAGGGGCTTGGCCCTCTCCAAAATAGTAAAAGTGATGTACTGTTGACTGTAGACTGTCATGGTACATTTATGGTGCATAGCTTGAGTGGCTGACGTCACCTCCTGCTATGTTGAATACATCAAACTACTGGAGTCGATGTATTCAGTTTCAAGTTTCCTGCTTGTTTGCTGTTGCAGTTTTCAAGATATTGGTTTGACGTTAAGGCCGATTGATGGATGTAGTTTCAAAGTTTCAATGGTAAACCAATTCATATATTTTATGATAATTGCTTTGATGTTATATTACATATTTAGACTACATATTTTCAAATTACTTATGCAGAGAACACTAAACTAGAACCTAGAAGTTGAGGGTCAGGTAAAAGGCAGCAGTGGTTACATTTAACAAAAGGAACAAGGGCGCCAGTCTCTCCCAGCCAGGAAATAGATTTGTAAAACAGATGTCAAGAAAATTGCCCCCCCCCAATATTGACATTTCACTATGTACTTTAGATTAGAATTCTGACAAAAAAGTAAAAGCTTCTGGATGGCCAAAGGGATACTTCAGTTCTGAGACAGATTATTCGAATCCCTTAGCAAGATCATACAAATGCCCAGTAGTGATGTGTTGAAAACAACTCTTAGGTTCTTTTGAGAACTGAGTGATCCAGAAAAAGCAGAGTTATGATACATTTATAAAATTTAATAGAAATATTAACAGTGACAGTTTTTGATGAACCTGATAATGCTTTTGAATTACTTTTCAACCAAGAATACTTTGCATAAAAATCACCTCCATAAAAAAAAAAAAAAAAAAATCAACAATTTGTTGCAATAAATTAACCCACCTTTCATGGGAAGCAAACTGTGTTTCTGACATTACGGAGGGTCTCACAATATCTGAAAAAATATTTTAATTCCTGAAATATAGCACAGGTTAAACAATTTGTTGTTAATATATTCCAAAGAGTCTTGTAATGTAGCTATGCTTTGATTCATATTTCGAAGAATAACATCTTGAATTAAAACTAAACCAGAAATGGGGTTAAGATTAACATATAACTGCATCAATAAAATCCATGAAACATTCAGGAAGGATGGATGGAATACAAAGAATTTTTTGATGTCTGCCAAAATTAGACTCCGACCATTTATAGGCTATGAATCAGCAGTTCTCCATGATAGGCTGAATCTACATAATTATTCAATTAGCATTTATGCACATAAAAATAATCAGGAGAGAAAACTTCAAACACCACAAAACACATTGACTTGATGCCAGAGTCCAAGACTTTCTGTTTCATTTAATAATATGCAGCTGTAGCAAACAATAAACATTACAATGCCCCATTAAACATTTGAAAAGAATTCAGTATAAATGGTATAAATTAGTTAAGCAGCATGCAGTCACTTTTATTGTTATATGACCAGTCCTCATGCCTTA
This sequence comes from Protopterus annectens, assembly GCF_019279795.1. Classification (NCBI taxonomy): domain Eukaryota; kingdom Metazoa; phylum Chordata; order Ceratodontiformes; family Protopteridae; genus Protopterus; species Protopterus annectens. The sequence goes on from NC_056736.1 coordinate 696,684,576, forward strand.
ACTGAAAATTATGTATGTTAGCACTCAAAGTAATTCTGGTTATGATGATATTACTCCAGAAATATACAAAAAAGTTGCCTTGTAAATTACATTAATATTCCATCCATCCTCATCCCTTTTCCCCATTTTGTACATGGAGTCAGGGTGTCACTTCAGCAGTGACAATCATTTTGAGCCAAGGTTTACACTGCTGGGTGGCCAGCCCTGTCAGAAAATATCTTCTTAACAACTCAAGAAATTCTAAACATTTAAAAAATATGACCAGAACTGAGGACCCCACCTTTGCATAGCCTATAAGCCAGTCAACCACCAAAATATACATCATTAGATCTTTATGTGTTTATTATGAGGAGTGATAAATCTTTTACACCACAACAAATACATCATGACCAGACATGGTTTATCAAAAGAAGCCTAAGACAAGACAGTATAAAGAAAGTCAGTGTCTTGTCTGGATACAGCAGTGTTTAACAAAGCCTACATTTTATACAACATTCACAGAATAGAATGGCCACTCATATTCTTGGAAACAAGACCTTCAAAAAATGAGTATTCATTTGATGTGTGCATAAATTTCCTCATTCATGTAAGTTACTCATAAACTATGAAGATAATTCTTATATGAGTTAATGTTTCGGAAATCTTGGTTATTTTTTATTTTCTCATTATGAGTTGCTTTAGCTGTAAATGCCCTGAGTAATGTGCAAATCTCTTAAATGTGCATTATTATAATTTTCAACACATGTATTACTAGTGTTATGCAATGAGCCAGTTGGGACCCAGTCTCAAATGTGCCAAGAAACATTGTGTTTTAATATTTTATTTGCCAGGGTCAGCTTTTCCTGGTTATTTGTCAACTGGCAGTGTATAATTTTAATAGCTATAGACTGTGTATATAAAATATGATTGTCTCCCTGGGCAGTTAAACATTTTACAAGACTTATCTGGAACCATCTAGACATTTAAATTAATATTTGTTATAACTTTAGGCATTTGACTCCATATGTTGGAAATATTTTCTGGTGTCCAATATCACTTGATATTCCAAGGAAAGAAGCCTTACTCATCCCACTCACATATCACAAAACATCATTCATGTTGACATGATCCAATAGAAATCTATCACTGTCTAAATCCTTACTTGGATTAATCAAGCTTGCCAAGTAATACTTGAGTGTACAAATATCCTTCTTGTTAAAGTAGACACTGAGTGTTAATTATTAGAATATAAACTGTCAAACGGGTACTTATCTGAATGTTTGGACCAAGTTATACATATGCCATTCAGTCAGAGATTAGCTGCTAAAGATGCCAAACTCTCCAATATTCTTTTACGCAACACACCTTACTTCTACATTGTTTTCAGAGTCGCACACAATTTACCTGAGCCCGGGGAGAAGAAATGACTGTTTTTTCAGTTTTCTTATACCATATAATACTTGCTAGGATTACATTTAACCAAATCTTTTTCTGACAAGACTCCAATTATAAATTGAATTGGAGCTGTAAATTGAATTGTAACCAACCCATGTAGCAATAACTTGTGCTTCATGTCGAAACAAATAATTTCTCAGAAAACAAATAAACTAAAATATAGATCACAGCAGAAAAGCCATTAAGACTAAGAAAATAAATGAAAGTAATAAAACAAAATCAAAAGAAGCAGTTTAAGTGCTATAAAGCTTTTTAAAGCATGTAGTCTGAGAATGAATTAATGAATTCTTATAATATATAGACACAGACTGTAAGATAAGCCAGTTTGATGATAACAGAATGTGTGAGATGGTGTGATTAATGGAAACATTGCAGTAAGTCTTGAATTGCTTCTGTGAACAGTAAAGGTCAAGGAAGTCACCTTTAATCACAAAAGTATAAGGGAGATGCATTTCAACCTTGGAAAGGATATGTTGCGAATTAGGTATGGAGTACAGCCTGAATGTAAAATGAAAGGATACTTGAAGGACCACAGAGATGAGTTGCTAAAATAACATGATCTCCTTGAACAAGTAATAAGAGAAACAATGTTCTACTAAACTCAGGTGACACCATTCTGTTGTATGCAACCAACTGGTTAATGACTCACTTAGCTTTGAACGATGTGTTATTTGTATATAGTGTGCATACATTTCTTTATAAAATAGTTCTTTTACATTATTTCCTGGGTGGCTATTGAATTCTGTGAAATTCTCCTAATTAATTAAATATTTCACATGTAAGTTTTCAATGCGCAATTCCTTTTTTTCAGTGCAGTGGTATGGTGTGACTTTATGTAATTGTATTTTTTATTTCAAAAGTATGACATGGCTCTACAGTTTATCACTCACTGTAACTTTGTAACATATCCTCCCATTTCATTTGAATTTAGTAATATTAACAGCTCTGTGAGCCCAAGTCATGGGTGAAAACGGTTAGTGGAACATGGTACTAACCTGGCCAACAGATAGAAGTAAATAAATAAATGAATGTTCTGGAAGAAAGATGGGACAAGGGGTAGAATGACTTACACATGTGTAATTGAGATGCACTCAATTCAGCATCTGAAGGAAGTGAATAACAGAAGAGAAAGGATGATTTAAATGCAAAGGCAGGGTTGTCTACTACTCCTGAAGGTGAGAAGAAATATTTTCATAACAAAGTGTTTACGATTAATACATGAAATATCTTGTTTGGCTTATTGACAGTGGGGTGCTCCCTGAGACATCCATGATATGGCAGGTGGAAGTCAGTATGGGTGGAAAGCTGTTGCACCCTTGGCACTCTTAACATAGAGGTATCACTATCACCTTCATCAGCTGGAATTTTCATGTATTCACAGGTCTTTCTGGAACAGTGTGTCTAAACATTTTTGATGAATCCACAGAAAGATAGTTATTAACAGTTCTCTGATTATTTCCTTTTCTTACTGGGATTAAGTTTCTAGTTTTCTTTACTGATTTGCTTCAGCCAAAAAGATGTGAATACACTGAGATATGACATCTTAGCACTGGTATCAAATATAACTGAAAGTACCCACATTTTATTTTAATGGTTACGATGTATTCTATGAGACAATAATAACAAGAAAACTGTGGGTTTATGTCACACAATACGTAGAGCATTCACTGAGCAACATCCTACCAAACATATTGTTTTAGAAATGCAAGAATTTGTATAATAGACACATACAAAAACCCTCACACACCAAACACATACATGCATATGTACGAATGGATCCCTATCAGTTGCTCAAGTTTCAAAACTTCGAAGACCGTATGGCTAAGACCATATGTACGAAGTTTTGAAACCTTGAAGGAAAAATAAAAAACAATAAAATAAATAAAACAACTTAACTTTAGATTTATGGGGGGGGTAAGCCCCCCCTGCACCTCACACCCCCTGCTACTTAAATATACCAACTCCGAGATCGCACAACAGTATGGAAAATGGCAAATCCTGAGTTCCGTGCTGTATGGCGATCTCAATAAAAAGTGTTTGATGTTTCAAAACTTTGGATATTTATGGTCTCAGCCATATCATCTTCAATATTTTGAAACTCGATCAACTAATAGGGAACCATATGAACATAGCTGCCTTAACATCAACATACCAGTTTTTCTATGACAGAGTCATCCATGTGAATTACAGAATAAACCAGTCAGTTATACAGTGGATGTTAAATGTCAGCTGCATGGGTAGTTTTTGGTGTTTTCACTGTATTACCCATCATGGTGTTCAATTTCAATCCAATTTGTGGAGTAGCTTGGGAAACATCTTTCCATATTTTTGATATATAAACATGCAGCTGGGAGAGTAACATCAAAGAAGTACGTCCAATTGGCCTTAACATTTTTCTTAGCTGCTATTACTTATTAAAACAAAATTAGATAGTATAGTGAATGGAATTGTAACCATGTTTTCGTCACTAAGCTCTGGCATTAAAACACCTACCAAACATCATGAGACTTGTAACGAGTGATATGCTTATCATTGCGTAATGCAGTGGAAAATGAATAACTTGTAAATAGATATTTAATAGTTCGGTAATTAGTAAAAATTATGTTTATATATAAATGAATACTAAAGAAGAAGCGTAATAACTTTAATTCTGCAATTATTGTAATATGATAATTAGAAACCAAGATGTATAGCTGACTCTATCGATAAAAATATATATATAAAAGAAAAAGAGCAACATAAGCAGAATGCATTAGTATGAACTCAACTTACAGTGGGACAGCTGTTCACTTCCAAGGAGCAACATTTTCTTGTCAGTGTTGAGAAGGTGATACAGTTCCATGTGTATTTAACATTGCTGAGCTCATATGGTGGATGGCTAACATTATAAGGATGAATTCACAAAACTGCATGTTCACCTCTGAGTGCTGAAGCTGTGTTTCCCATGATTCCATAGCTTGCTTATAACATGGAGTCAGGCTGTCGGTGGTAAAGCATGTGCAGTCTTCTTAATGCTGATTACCATCTCTGGGAACATTGTGTAAGGATGCATATAAAAAACAGCTGGTTTTCAATCTAGCAAATTACCATCTTCCTTACTATACAGCTGATCTCTTATTGTCCACAACACATATCCAAACTACATTAAGAACTTTTAGAAAGCCAATTGGAATACAATGGACTGCTAACTCACTTCTGTGGTTGCAACCACTTTAGCAGTTCTTCTCTCATGTCCATTTTTGCAAACCCCAGTGATTAATAACGTGACTGAACAGGCTTTCTGTCAGTAGCAACATCTGAAATATTAATTTGCAAAAAGTGTACTTTGGTTAGCCAATGCAAGATGCCTGGCCCCTGTAGACTGATATATGTACACTGCACTAAGGATCTGTAATAAAGACAACCCTCTGTACCACTAAACAATGATTTTATGTAACTCATAGCGATCCAAATCTAGCCAAGAGGGAATTGTAAGTACACACTGTAATATTACGAATTTCATACATTGAAAAGGTAAACAACAATACTAGCAACAAAGCAGTGAAGCATTGCTTGCCTTGCATGCATTTTATCCACAAAATTAAATAGAAAAATGCAGTATATGGAAATTATCTGAGAATCCTTGGTACACAATATGACTAAAAGAAGAGTTGCAGATGTAAATACATCACTTTTAATAATAGTTTAAGATCATGTGGCTTTACTCATTAGCCCAGTTTTTAATAGATAATCTACAGGTCCTGGTTATTATGTTATCCCCTCCCTTACCCACTGTAGTAAGGACAGACCCCAGACTACACCTGGCACAGTGGGGCAGTGGTTAGTGTTGTCGCCTCACCACAAGAAATTCTTGGCTGGGGTGCCTTCTATACAGAGTCTGCATGTTCTTCCTGTGTTCACATGGGTTTTCTCCGAGTGTTCTGTTTTCCTCCCACGTTCCAAAGATGTGTATCTGGAGTGTATCTCTCTGGGCCTCTGCTGACAATGGTCTCTGCCCTAGTCAGACTTTCCCAGTAAACAAATGTTAAATAAATAAATAAATCTATATAGCTAGTAAAAAATGCTTTTTATGCATTGTCTCTCTTTGAAGCATTTTGTAGGTAGGGTAGGCAGACCTAGAAAGATAGGGCTCCAAAGACAACTACATTTGCCACCAGTGCTGCAGCATAGAGGGATCAAGCTCTAACTGTGAGCCAGGTGACCTAAGGTTGATTAGTGACTCAGATGTCTGAGCTGCTATTGAGGAAGAACATGTTAGCTATCCAGCAGAGTGTGGGGATATTTAAGGGAGTGTAATCCAAAGGAGGCTTTGGTAATAGCTTACTTGCAAGCCCCATTGTAAGTCCATGCTAATACATCACAGGTGAGTGTGAAGGAGGGCAGGTTAGGGGATAATAGAACAAAAACAGTCCTGGCAACAGTCTGTCTCTGCACAGGGTCCTCCATCCCCTCGCCAGCCCCAGGTGTGGGTTGGGGTTAGCGCAGGTGTGGTCTGCACAGCGTCCTCCATCTCATCACTATCCCCATGTGTGGGTTGGGATTAGCTCAGGTGTGGTCTGCTTAAGGTCTTCCATCCCCTCGCCATCCCCAGGTGTGGGTTGGGGATAGTGCAGGTGTGGTCTGCAGAGCGTCCTCCATCTCATCACCATCCTCATGTGTGGGTTGGGATTAGCTTAGGTGTGGTCTGCTTAAGGTCCTCCATCCCCTCACCATCCCCAGGTGTGGGTTGAGGTTAACTGAGGTGTGGTCTGCACAGTGTCCTCTATCCCCTCACCATCCCCAAGTGCGGCTGTCAGGTACAGCAACACATTGCTCATCAATATAATCAATTCTTAGGTTGCACCCCCCCCACACACACACACACACACATTACCGATGTCAGCCACAGCAACACATTGGTCATCAATATAATCAATTCTTAGGTTGCAGTAAAATTGAGAAAAGGGACCTTACTGAGTTTTAGCAAAATTCACCAGTGTTGTGGCATAGAGCGGTAAAGTCCTGCCTACAACCCATGTGGACTAGAAGCAGTATGATGCTGCACAATGACCCTCAGTGTCCTTATTACCCTGGGCATGGGTCAGAGTTAGCCCAGGAAGGCATTTAGCCAAGGGTGATGCCAGGGCAGATCCCGTAGACTTAGTAAATGAGAGTAGGATATGGGACACGTTGTTATTCAACTGCTGGAGCCAAAAACAAAAAAGAAGTTAGGCACAATTATAAGTTCTTAGGTATGTACTAGTCTTTTGATCTGTGAGGATCATTAGAATCCTAGCCATTTTCATAGTAGGTTTTTAGTCCTTATATTTTGTGTATGAATAATCCAGTGTGGGCAGAACAAGGACATTCTGGAGCATTAGTTGTTGACCCTTTCCATAAGGGATATGGGCGCTTCCAGTTTCCCATCCAGTTATCCAAACTTAATTTGAATAGAATAAGAGAAGTACTTTGCTTTATGCAGCATAGAATAGACGACTCCATAGGAGCAGTATTCTCTGTGGCACATATCTACTCCTCCAATATGTCCTGTTTAGCTTGCAAAAGAAATTGAGATCCTGTGATTGGGTGTTTCTGATACCACTGGACTTGCAAATGTGAAAATTAGTCTGACAGGATAGGATCTGCTGAGGCTGTATACTCAAGGCAGGGGTTTTCTCTTATTAGCCTGTATGATAAGGAGAAGATGGACAAGGCTTTAAGCTGGTCTGCATACCTTTTACAACTTTGTCCCTTGTTTTTTTTTTTTTCATGAGAAAGCATTGTAGTCATTCCATTTGTGCCAAATATTTTAACAGGTATGTACCAAAAGGAGCATTGTATTCGATGTTCAGCCTAATGAAAGCTGAGTACAGTGGAATTAAATGCATTTCTTTCCTTTTTTATGTTGTGTGACAAATGGGATACAGTAATTTCCTAGTGCATATAACTGTGAAACTTGGGATTTGTGGGACTACAGATGTCTAATTGCTGTTCACTCTGCATTGGGTAAACGTATTTACAGCACATGTAGAGATGAAATAGAATTTGAAAATGTTTTGCAGATTTCACATAATGAAGACCCTCCTTATTTTTCTTTTTTTGACCATATTCAGCTGATCAAGAAGAGGAAAGAAAACAAAAAAGTGTAACTAGGAAGTGAAAAACTGAGCATATGAAGCTCAGAACTGCAATGCAGAATAAAGAAAGGCATCATTGAATTCACACAGATAGTGATGAATCATTTTCTGATCATTTTAAACCAGATCACTTTAAATGCTTAGTAATTAATAAGCACACTGAGAGACATGAACTAAAGCTACCGTTTGTACATGTGATGTCAAATCGATATGTTTGATGGGATCATAGCCCATATTATGAATCAGTGATTTACAAATTTATCTGATTTTCAGTGATTATGAATGGATTGTCAATACAAAAGTGTCCAGGATCATTACAGCCACTTCAGCCCCAGCTGCTCAAGTTCCAGTAGCTCTCAGTCAGAGACTTGGGGGGCTGTTACCTCATCCGAACAGCTGCTTATGCTCAAACTTGAGCACGAGTTCAACCAAAGAGTTGATGCGCCATCTTCTCGTGTCCAAACAGTTGGACAGAAGTAAGTTCTCACCACGGAACAAGTAAGTGAGGAAAGGGGCTGAGGAGTGTACTGTTAGGTTTGTGAATGTGAATGGGGAGACGTTAAGGTAAGGGAGCGGGACAGGGAATTTAGGTTTAGGGAGCAACAATGAACAGGAGGGGGAAGGGGATTTTAGATTTAGTGATCCAGAATGGGGGAGGGAAAGGGGATTTTAGGTTTATGGAGGGGATAGAGAGTTTAGTGTTAGGCAATGGATTTGAGTTTTTAGGGTTAGGATCGGGGGTCTGGTAGGGATAGTTAAAATTATGGGAGATGAGGTATTGGGAGTTAGCGCACTTGCTGAAATGAGCTATTGGCACTGTGTTTCTCCAACAAATGTGTCCCAAGTGCATGTAATAGACCCAAGTGTCCCCTTTTCCTGTGCAGGCTTAATCCAACAAAAGCTTGAATATTTTCTAACTTTACTATGCACTAGAGAGATAGAAATTAGTAAGTATTTTTTTAATGCAGGATTTATATAAACTTAGTTCTAAGTATCTATGCTTAGCATGCCAGATGTTCACTTATACCTCACAAAAGACACATTAGGATCATATAGCCCTGATTTACCAAACCAAGTAAAACTGTCTCAAAGCCCACCTTTGTTTATGAACTTAAATGTGCCATGTATCTGGTCTGTGTGAATTGTGTAAAATGTATGCACTCTACAAAGAAAACTACAGACTGACAAGTCATTTGCAAGATATCAAGCTATTCTCTAAAATGCCTCAGCAGAATTCCAGGATTATTATTCACGGCTGTCTTCTGCCAGGTCCATGCTGTGTGTTTAGAAGTGTGTTACTGGCAGATGGCTGCATTTATACAAAACACCTTAATTCAGGTGGTCCCTGAGGGAACAACCATATCAGCAGACATCAGCTGATTGCAAATGTGAATAATGCAATTGCATGTCAAAGGCATGCAATAGTAAACACATGAGATATGACACATAAGAACTGATTAAATTGAGTGCCTAAGGAGGACACTTCAAGAGTAAACAAACATAAAATAAACACAAACTAACTGCATTTTTTAACTTTCAGACAGGGTTGCATTTCAGTCCAATGACATGCAACATATGATACATGAGGTTTATTTACTAATCATAAGTATGTGCTTTGAAGGCAACAGGTGGCAATATGCACAGTTTTGAACACTGCAGTAAATGAAGTTGTTAATAGCACTAGTCCTTTCCAAATGATCATTAATTAACACAGAATAAATCCTGAAACATATCTGGGTGAATAAAAAATAATTGATTGCATCCATTTGATATGTTTTCACTTTAGCATGATTATTTATGGGACTAATAGCTCTCATATAATGAAACTGGAAATCCACACAAACACCAAGGGGGGGGGGGGGTACAGTAACAAATGACATCTGCATATTGTTTTAGGTACCCTGCATAAAACCCATTGCAGATTAAAAGTATAAATTTAATATTGTGAAAAATCAAGAGTCTTTTTTTTTTTTTTTTGGGATCTTGAACTTACTTGGAGCTGTTTTGACGCTGAATTGGTCTGAAGAGACAAAGGATTTGGTGTTACTTTGAATTTGGACTTATTTTACCTGATATTGTTGCTCTATGGACTGCCTAGGTAACTTCTGCACATAACTTTTTAATTCTCACATAAATTTAATATGACAACAGTTTTCCAATCAGCAGTTAGTAAGGAATAATTTCTATCTTAACTCATTTAATATGGCTAACTGAAACATAACTTCCAATTATTACAATAACTATATTAGTCAGGTCTCCAAAGAAATAACAGATATTGTGCTGGGAGTGCATAAAACTACTATTAGAAAACTGCAAACAGACTATTGGTGTAATTAAAGTTTTATGGATGAGGGTGGTAATGACTCAACCATGCCCTCTGTTACTCCATCTAATTGTTTCAAACCTCATTATCATTTGGAGACAAAAATCAGGCAAATGTTTGACTTTTTACCTTTATTGGGCAAATTCAGAAAAAATACCATTTTCAAAATGCTATGAGCAAATACTTGGGAGTATAGGCCTTGTTTTTTGGCAGGAGTTTCCAGTCATATCTTAGTCGATGGCAATCAAAAATATGGTTGTTTTAGTGATCTCAAAAATGTGAACCAAAGCAAAGTTTAGTTTCACCTACAAAATAATTCAACATCTATTGGAACATGTCCAGTAGTTTAAAAGTTGTTGGCATTCTCACAAAGAGATGTGCATTTTATAAACTCTGCTCCTTTAGTCATTGTTTTTGCCAGCTACATGGAAATGCTTCAGTAGTTCATTCGCTTACAGATTAATATTTGTACCTGGCTATTTGCTACTTGGGCACCTTTGGGACAGGCCAAGCTGAAATGTAATATGGTTTAACATGGTAACTGTGACTTGTGGGTGAGCAGTTTTATCCTGGCCTAGCTTAGGAAATGAACTCCTGTGTTTGGAATTCTGCTCTGTTGCTACTGCTATTGGAAACACAAAAAGTTATCAGCCCATCTGTCTGTCTAGCTGGGGGGCTGTAACTACATTATCAGTCTATCTAGCTGGGTAGCTGTAACTCATTTATCAGTCTGTCTGTCCAGCTCGGTAGTTGTAACTAAGTTATCAGTCTGTCTATCTAGCTGGGTAGCTGTAACTACATTATCAGTCTGTCTAGCTGGGTAGCTGTAACTCAGTTATCAGTTTGTCTGTCTGTCTAGCTGGGTAGATATAACTAAGCTATCAGTCTATCTGTCTAGCTGGGTGGCTGTAACTAAGTTATCAGTCTATCTAGCTGGGCAGCTGTAACTAAGTTATCAGTCTGTCTGTCTAGCTCGGTAGTTGTAGCTAAGTTATCAGTCTGTCTGTCTAGCTGGGTAGCTGTAACTACGTTATCAGTCTATCTAGTTAGATGTAACTAAGTTAGTCTATCTAGCTGGGTAGCTGTAACTAAGTTATCAGTCTGTCTGTCTAACTCAGTAGTTGTAACTAAGTTATCAGTCTGTCTGTCTAGCTGGGTAGCTGTAACTACGTTATCAGTCTATGTAGTTAGATGTAACTAAGTTATCAGTCTATCTAGCTGGGTAGCTGTAACTAAGTTATCAGTCTGTCTGTCTAGCTCAGTAGTTGTAACTAAGTTATCAGTCTGTCTGTCTAGCTGGGTAGCTGTAACTACGTTATCAGTCTATGTAGTTAGATGTAACTAAGTTATCAGTCAATCTAGCTGGGTAGCTGTAACTCAGTTATCAGTCTGTCTGTCTAGCTCGGTAGTTGTAACTAAGTTATCAGTCTGTCTATCTAGCTGGGTGGCTGTAACTACGTTATCAGTCTATCTAGCTGGGTAGCTGTAACTCAGTTATCAGTCTGTCTGTCTAGCTGGGCAGCTGTAACTCTGCAGCTGAACACCTCACTGGCAGTCAAGTCAACATAAGTGTTTTTACTGCTTTGTTTTGACATTTTCCCTTCTGGCAACGGGAAGATAAAGGCAATTTTTTCTCTTTTAATTCACCTGGTGAGCCTTACTAGACCACTAGAGGGTGGAATTTACCAACATTTGCAGCCACCCTGTTCATGCAGAATTATAAGAAAATGCTGAACAGTTTTACTTAAAATAGTCACAAAGAATTCCCCTGTATGAGAAATACACTAGTATTAAAAATAGTTAAATCTATCTCTATATCATTTTACTACTATGCATTTTAAAGTAATAATTTTATAATTTAAAAGTAAAATGCATTATAGGAAAAAAACTGTACTCAACAGTTTACTTAATGCATTAGTATACTATCAAACACTGAAACAAATGGGTTTTCTTTCACTTTTATCATCCTTTCAATAGGAAAGCCTGTAAAACTGTAAGCAACTAATTGTATAAATTAAATTAACTTACTTGGCAGTATATATCTGTCAGTAATACTCCGTTATTAAGCATAACTCATTTCCAAACACATTTCCATAACAGATGCTCTTGAAATTCCTTTAAATAAAACTAGACCTGTTGTTCTTCCCACTGAATCCTACTGCTTAATATCCAAAAAAAGGTCCTTACTTTGTTTATAATTCCATATGGTTCCGTTGTTCATAAGTTACCGAGTATATATCCATAGACTGATAAATTAATCTTCTTTCAGTTCTGCAAAACATGCATGATTATGCATTCCTTTCTTTCCCCTTAATTTTATTCCTTTTTTATAGTTCCCTTCATACAGCACTGTAAAAAAAAAAGAGTGATCCTTGTTTCATTCAAGTTTTGTTCCTAGATATTAATGAGAACATTTAAATCAGAAAAGAAGCTGAGGATGTGTTTTTAATGTGTTTTCCCCTGCATTTCAGTTTGTTCCTCTGGGCATTGTTTTCCTCTTAGTGTGAACAGAAAGCACAACCTTCACTGACATGCCATTTCAGCTGCAGGATTTCCCCCACACACTGTTTTGATCTGTCAATGCCTGCGTTTCATCTCTTCCGACTGTTGCTTTTAGTCTGGGGACCTCCACTTGCTGCAAATACATAGCTGGTGCTCACAGAATCTCATCTTGGATCAGATTACTAAAAATTGCTGTAGATGGAGAAAGTTCCACCCCTTGATAGCTTGCAAACTGCCCCTGGTCATGACATCATCTTCCAGCCCACTCAAACCCCTTAACTCCAGCCACCCAGTGCCACAAGCATCGTGCTGGACTCATAATGGTGTGTCCTGTCTTGTTCTTTGGCCACTATGATAGCTCAACAGTGGCTGTACTAAGCTGTTCTTCATCAAAAAACAAAACCAGGTAAACAAGGAAGGAATATACATTCCCATTAAATCTGAATATGATATGGCATCAGAAATAAAGAATGACACTGAGTCAATCTATTCACCTAAGGAAATGGTCTGTCTTCTTACACAATATACTTCCTTCCTGATTGCTTGTCTTGGACATTTTATAGTGAAGAGAATTTGTTGTATAGATTGCCTACATTTTCAGTAGGCAGGTTGTCACTAACAGTATGCCTTCCCTTGATTGGAAGTGTTTTTTTTTTTGCTTGTTTTAACACATTATCTGCTAACCTGTGGGATTATTATCTTTATATTGTCTTTATTAGTCATATTCAAATATGCAAAAGCGCACTTCTCAATAAGGGAAAAAAAATCTTAAAATCACTTCTCAACCCTTAGATGTCAGTATTAATTTTCCACAATAAATACTTGCAAACTGCTTGAGGAGCTTCCTTAGTGAAGGAAAAAAAAAAAACTCTTGTTTAGATATGCTACACTGATATAGTTCATCTGTGTTGTTTATGGCTGGTGGAAAGCTCTTTCCCAACAATAATATGGATTCTGAATGCCCTGAGTAACCTCATGATAGAAAAGTGCAAATTGTAGGTTCCAGATCTAAAAATGATATGGCCAGGCTGACAGATGCTGGTTATTACATTCAGTTTATGGCTAATGGCTACTTAAACTATGGGACAATCTGCTATTTATTACTTTTATATTTTTGTGGCTGGTAAAGCAGCATTAAACACATATAAACACATGCAGATGTGCACTTATGCTCATGCGCGCGCGCGCGCGCACACACACACACACACACACACACACACACACACACACCCACACATGCATACACACACCCACATACACACACACTCACACCTATACATGCATAGAATATTTTGCTAAATATATGCTTTGATTTCCTGTTCTCTTTATCCCTAAATCATGGGTGTAGAGTAAAACTGTTTTCAAATGCAAGTAGTTGGTAAAATTTATATAATTGAAGTAGTTTATTAATTTGTTAGCAGAATATGCACAGTAGGTGCAACAGCTTGTTTTCAGGGGTTATCCAAGAGCTTGGATTGATTTTGTGGCTTCCTGAATGCAAGCTGAAACTAAGTGACTCAAACCCAGGATAACAGAATTCAGCTCATCAACAGTCTGCAGTCTTAACCCTCTGTACTAATGTTCCAGGGTTAGCGGTGTAAATATCTTAGTCGACTAGGAAGTAGTTGGCATAGGTGTGACACACTTTGATGAGCAGGTTACCTGTAATCCAGTGAAATGTTTTTTTATGTTTTCTAGTATGAAAACTGTGTTGGCGCTTGTGAAAATGCTTGCTCAAGCAACGATATCATAGTACTTAAAAACCTGAGCATGTTCATGTGTATCTTCATATCAGGCAGATTGAAGTTAACAAGCAGTGAAATCAAATCCGAAACAGTTATAAGGAAAAGAATGCACATTAATTTTCTCTCTTGTTCTCATTTTATTTATCATTAGAAACCGATAACTGTAGCTCTGTAAATGAGCACAAAATGGAGACAGCTCCTTTGGGATGACAGATCATGCCCAAACTCAGACTTAGAAAGACATGCATCTGGAGCGTTTCTCCCTGGACCTCCCCTGAAAATTGGCTTGGTTCCAAGTCAGACTTTCCCAGTTAACAAATGTTAAATAAAAAAAATAAATAAAAATAAAGACTCAGCCAGTGACTTAAGCAAGTAATTAAGAATTGTTGGAAGAAGGGTTGTAATTGCAGTGGCTTTTCCTGGAAAGTGTTTCCCTCTTTTTTTTTTTTTTTTTTTTTTGGTTTCTTCTGTCCACTGATATCAAACCACAAGGCTCCATCCAGTTCCTTTCCTGAGTGGCAGCTTCTCAAGATCTTGTTGAGCTAGCATTCATGTTTTCTTGGTATTCCTGACAAACTGTTCCCCTCTGTGTAGTGCCAGACAAGCAAGAACAGTGGTGTGGGAAGTCCACCCTTAGTGGCACATAATATGAGGCCCATGTGACCATCTGCCAGCATACCCACTTATGACAACACACATTTCTAAGAAATGCATACATTCTGCAAAAAAGGATTATTTTCAAGAGAAAAACATGTTTAACAAGGAGCATTTACAATGTGAACATCATTGCTGTTTTACGACTTCTGAAACAAATTCCCAATTCAGTAAGAGATGCTATTAAGTCTTACATTTATATGGCAGAGTCTGTTGTTTTTACCTAGGAAATAATAATCCTATTTGGAAACCAGGTAAGCCCACTAGAGACACTCTTTCCAATGACAACCTTATCTGGTTAAGTGACTTACGTAAAGTCATTCAACAGACAAATGTGGCCTAAGGGAATCAAACCCAGTACTACAGGCACTACAAAGTGCAACCTTAACCTCATCACCTATTGCCAAACTGGCAAACTGCATAATTGTAGATGGGAAGGGCTATGGGCTAAATGAAAGTAAATTTACTGAGAGCTGCTTGTTTTCAACTGTAATAAACACAAGACATCTGTTGCAAAATAAAGCTGTCCCAGATATGTGTTAAATGGCTCCACAGACAGACCTTTATGTGGAATATTGCTGAAAGCAGTGAATGAATTGATTGGCTGAGAAATTTTTATAAGCTATGGGACAGTTTACATGCACAGTCAGTCCTGCACAAGAAATAATCCAAAAAGGCCTGAGCTATATTAAATGTGAAAAGCAGCAATCTGCTATACTGGAGATCTTGACAAAGAGTGTCCTGTCACAAGTCTGTTAAGAGAATGATATTGTAAACAGATAGCATTTGGGAGGAGTAGGGTTATGTGAGGCTGAACAGCAGCATATGCCTAAATTGTCCAGAAATTTGCAAAATGTCCATATTTTTTACTCATATTTTTGGTCAACTCACCATAAAATGCCTGTTTTTTTTTCTGACAAATCACTGAGGATTGCAGTCAGTCACTAAATCACAAATATTTCCATTTCAAACTTCATAGGATCATGGGATCATAGATTAGTACTAGGCTAACTGCCCTTGCGAGCCATTTTAAGCCTAGCCAATAATCCCCTGTGAGATTCAAACCCTGTACCTTGTGTTTGTAAGGCAAACACCATAACCATTAGGCCACCCATTCAGAAAAGGCAAGCTATTGCAAAAGCTGTAATTTTAACAATATTCTGGGTTTATAAAGGCAATATTTAATATCTGTCCCTGATTTGGGGTCTTTGTTGCCCCAATTATTTTTGGCTTTTTCCAGAATCCTTGTACTAACAGGTGGAGAGCTGCACACACAGACACACAAACACACACACACACACACACACACACACACACACACACACACACACACACACACACACACACACACACACACACACAGAAACTATACTGTGCACACACTCTACAGCCATGTGAAGGACATGCTACACCTTGAAAAGTATAGGTCTATGTGAACAACCCAGGAACACTCCCTGTATGGAACACTCCTTGTGTGAAACACTCCCTGTGTGGAACACTCCCTGTGTGAAACACTACCTGTGTGGAACACGACCTGTGCAGAACAATACCTGTGTGGAACAGTACCTGTGTGGAGCACTACCTGTGTGGGGCACTACCTGTGTGGAACACTCCCTGTGTGAAACACTACCTGTGTGGAACACTACCTGTGTGAAACACTACCTGTGTGGAACAGTACCTGCGTGGAACACTCCCTGTGCAGAACACTACCTGTGTGGAATACTCCCTGTGAGGAACACTACATGTGTGGAACACTCCCTATGCAGAACACTACCTGTGTGGAACACTCCCTGTGTGAAACACTCCCTGTGTGGAACACTCCCTGTGTGAAACACTACCTGTGTGGAACAGTACCTGTGTGGAACACTACTTGTGTGGAACACTCCCTGTGTGGAACACTCCCTGTGCAGAACACTACCTATGTGGAATAGTCCCTGTGAGGAACACTGTCTGTGTGGAACACTCTCTGTACAGAACACTCCCTGTGTGGAACACTCCCTGTGTGAAACACTCCCTGTGTGGAACACTCCCTGTGTGGAACACTCCCTGTGTAGAACACTCCCTGTGTGAAACACTCCCTGTGTGGAACACTACCTGCGAGGAACACTCCCTGTGTGAAACACTCCCTGTGTGGAACACTGCCTGTGTGCTCAGCATCCCTTCTGTAAAGTCGGCTGGATCAGAATTCCACTAGATACCTAGTGCTCCTACAAGGTGTCAACCATGTGACAAACCAGAGCCGCCTTCCTGACCAGAGGATGGGCGAGCTGAGAATGGCTCCTCGCTCCCATCCTCCCTGACCAACTCATTGTAACTGCAGCTGCTAAACCAGTTAAGCTGATGTGGGTCATATAGAAACATGCACTTTAATACCATCTGCTGAGTCAATGCAAGAGTCCGAAAAGCAGGTAAACATAAGAAAAGACACTTGCAAACAGATCACAGGAAAAGTAAAAATGTAATTTATTGAGCACTTTCATCACATAAAATGAAAAGACTGCATCATATTAAAGTATGCAAAAATTCCACCCATTTAAATAGTTGACTTAAAAGCCACATTACAATAGTGAGACAGTTAATGGAGTACAATGTCTAAAATGAACTGGATACATAAACAATTAAAAAATCCAGACTTAAAACTGATCAGACAGTTCTGTGGTATACAGGGAGAAAGCCCTGGCTATACCTAAGGTGGCCTGAGTGTGACCAGCAGCTCAGGTTCCTGTAAGAGATGACTTTGCAGGATAGGGGTTAGTGGCCATCGTCAACTTGTTTGCCCATCCTCTCTAGGGGGAGGCAGCTCTGATTTGTCACATGGACAAGGCCTTGAAGCTGTTCATAGGTAGGACTATAAACAAACCCACTAGAATTATGACAATACTGTGTTCATCCCATCCTCTTATTTTTTCCATTACCCAGCACCCCTGACCATTACAGCATCCCAGTGCTCCCATCCTTCATCAGGTGTATCTACCCCTCCTAATCAAACACAGAACTTCCACCCCAGGCTCTCATTAATATGTATGATAGCAATGTAAGCTTCTGAACTAATAAACTCACATTTTGAGCACAAGCTATAAGAATGTTTCCAGTGTCTTCAGTGAGTTTGCCTTTAAAATAAACCCTGCCATTTTCTAATAAAGACTTAACTCTGTCTGATGAGTAGAGGTCCATTTCCTGCTACTTTAAAGAGTTTGGTATGGTCCTTTAAGATGTTCTGATGATATGTTGATATTCCTTTTATTAGCAGAATAGTCTAACTAAAAGGCACTGCATTTTCTTTCTCCTATCATTATTTTTGTCAGTATTTGTGCTGCAATTTCACCAGTTGAATTTGGTACAGTTGTTTGTTCTTCAAATACATATCTTACCGCTAATGTCACCCAGCAATTCTTCAAGGAAAAAACTTATTAAACGTATCCAGTACTTTTTTTGAAAATGTTGGCAGTGCAGTGGTGTGGTGGTTAATGTAGTTGCCTCACAGCAAGAGGTTCTTTGGTTTAATTCTCAGCTGGCATGCCTTCTGTGTGGAATCTTCACACTGTCCCTATGTTCATGTGGGTTTCCACTGGGTACCCTGGTTTCCTCCCAAATTCCAAAGACATGCGTCTGGATGATTTATCTTGAGGCCTTTGCTGAAAATAGGCTCTGTCCTAGACAACAAATGTTAAATAAATAAATGGCATTTCCAAACACTAATATAGACATTCTGATTGTCCTTTTAGTACAGTATCTTCAAGGAACTTAGAAAAACCACATTGGTTATATTGTTTTCTTGTCTTCATTTGGTTTTGATATAACCCTAATAAAAAGGAATTGAAAAAAAAAAAAGAATAACCACATTGGCATGAGATTTGTAAGCATAATTCTTCATGGTGTAGGGTGGGTACACATGAAAAAGACATGGCAAAGCCTGGTGTAATTCATAAACAATAATTCATATTGAGTTAACTCATTACTTATGAGTGACGCCTCTAGGTGCATCTGCAGTTAACTCCTACTGATGCCTCTAGGCATCAAATATTGCTGTTCATATTTGCATCAATAATTCCAAAACCATGCTATGTACAAGGTTTTACAAGATTTCATCTTAAAACTTACACTCAACTGAACTAATATTTCACCTCTGTCTAATGCAAATAAATAGATATTAACTGTTGTTTGTATGATATTAATTTATATAATGCAAGTAAATAGATATTAACTGTTGTTATTATGATATTAATTTATATAGGTATAATTTTCACATTTTTCTAAATATCTCAACAACTAAGTAACAGAGGCAAAACTCATTAGCCTCATATGAAAACTCTCAGCAAGATGAATAAAATGGTGTAATATTTACTGTGTTTACTATAACGTATAAAATTTGGTTTAATACCTAGAACCTAAAGAATACTACCTCTATAAAAATGGTTTGTGCTGAAGAGTTTGCCATTTATACTTATTTCATAAAAAGCAAAATAGTTGAGTACTATACCAAAGTCCAGCCTAGATCTTGTGTTTTTCATAACTCCTGTGGTTCCAGAGATATGAACATTTGTTTGAAATATGAAGACATCATTTGATTCTGTCTAAAGGCTTCGGCTCCGCCCATTGGAAGTTAGAGTGCAAACTTCCTGACCTCCATTGGAGTGAATGAGTTAAGTACTGTTATGTGATCTTAGTCTACTGTGTGCTACAATACTTCGTGTCTAAAGCGGCTTGGTAAATGGCCCCTCAGTATTGTCCATGATTCACAACATTGATACAAGTATAGCTAGGATGATCCCAACCCCAACAATTTATGTGAAAAATGCTATGTACCAAGAGTTTAATTGTTCTTCTGACTTTACTAGTTTCCCACCTCTGCCACTGATGACTTCTTTTTCACCCTCTACAGCTGTACATAGACAATTAACTGCATACATCAATGTACTGAACTTTGATGTAATGCAGCAACTAATATTTTTGATCATGTGCATCTTGACTATCTAAATGGGGCCATATATATAATTTACCTATATGATTTTGACTATGTATTTTTTTGTCTCACCATTTATGGCAAATTACAGAATTCTTGGATAAATTAGATCAGTAAACCAGAACAAAACAGTCAGCTGAATTACTTAAGGAAAAAAAAAATACACAGACACATTGATGGGGGGAGGGGTTCCAAAAATTATGTATAACAACCCCATGGTTGCACCACAGTGAAGATAAGGGAAATACCCCTCAGGAGTGCACTACCCACTCACATAACACTTTACACTACAATGAAATGCACAGTGATATGAAATTCTTGAACTTTACTTGCTCAGTCACTAGTGCAGAGCAAGGACATAGGTAAGCCTGAATACACATAAATATAAACCCGTCCTGTTATGCAATAATATTCCAATCTTCTTACTTTCTCAAAACAATTAAAGCAACATATATATATATATATATATATATATATATATATATATATATATATATATATATATTTACATGGATTTATATTATATCATCAAGTTTTCAGAAACTCAAAATTCAAATGGCTGAGACCATATGATCGAATTTCCAAAAATTTGAAAGTAAAAAAAAAAATCTATCTTTTTATATACACCAACTCCAGGATTGCACTAGTGGGGAAAGGGGTAAATTCCCTGTTACACACTATTCCATGATCTACATAGAAGTGCTTCAAATGAGAATTTATCATTTTGAATGCCATATTGTGTATACCAAATCTGAGATCACACTATAGTGGGGAAAAGGGTCAATTCCGTGATCCCTACTGTACCACGATCTCCATACAAAAATTTCAAAGTCTGGAAAGTTGATCATATGTCTCAACCATATGAGTTTGATTTTCTGACAAGATCTTCAGAAGGGGACCATAAATATTATACATATATACGTATATATCTAAATGTGTGTGTGTGTGTGTGTGTGTGTGTGTGTGTGTGTGTGTCTGTGTGTGTGTGTGTGTGTGTGTGTGTGTGTGTGTGTGTGTGTGTATATATATATATATATATATATATAGAGAGAGAGAGAGAGAGATATATAGATATGTATATGGGTCTAGTTTAGAACACCGACATGCCAAAACACCGACGACGAGAACACCGAGACCGGAAGATCGACAGTTCAAAAGCATGAAACATCACATGCCTGACAAACCACAATCCTGACAATCAACAAAACAAAACAAATACCTTTTCGAAAAACACACACACAAGCACACCAAAAACCTTACAAACCTACACTAAACCTGACATACACAACTATCTATGCACTAACCTTAACCCAAACCCTAACCCTAAGGACCGTCACTATCGCACACTCACCTAACCTGCGCCATAACCCTAACTCACTTATCCCATCCCTAACTCTAAACATACATTGAGTCGCACAGGAAGAGACACCTGCAACAGGTGGAGGAGGGACAGCAAGCCCCCTCTGAGCACCCCTGTCAATCCTCTTGTGTAGCATCTTGCCCGTGACTCAACAGGCAGTGAAGCTGCAGTAGCCACACTTCCCTGATCAATGTCCTCGCCCTCCACCTGTCCAATATCTGTGGGCTCACTGGATTGGGTAGTTGTAGGCCTACTGGCTGTGTCTGATGAAAATGCAGGGGATGGCCGTATGCCAACCTCCATACCAGATTCAACCTCTGCACACCCTGACTGTGCCTCAGTTTGGCCACCGTAATTATCAGACTCTGCTGATACACACTGACATCAGGTGGCACAGGGCCCACACTCCCACTGTCATGATCACCCATGATAAAAACAAGAAACAGAGGAACACATTAATACCTGTACTATTATAGTGCATTATAAGCTAAACAAACAGTACAGCAATACACACAACAGACTTGAGATCAACATCACATGCTGCAATATTTCTTTAAATTGCTCAGGTGTATTGACATAAAAATGTTTGCCTTTCCATCTGCAGATGAGAGGCTCCTCCATAGTCCAGATGGTGCTGGAAGAAATTAAGCAAGAGGTAAGGGCAAAATCATCACAATTGTAGAACAAACAAATAAACTGGGCGGAAGAAACAAACAATCCAAAACAGAACAGGAGCCCAACAGTAGCCAGCAGAAAAAGATGTTAAAGTGACAAAAACATGAGAAACATTTACGTTAAAAGAAAGTGTTTTTTAGGATTAAGTAACACTTCTTTTTTTTAAGAAAAACACTTCTTCTGTCTGTCTGAAGAAGTTACTTTACTTAAAGTGATGAAAACGTGAGAAAATTTTTTATTAAATTGACTTTACGTTAAAAGAAAGTGTTTTTGGGGATTAATGTCTTTTTCTGCTGGCTACTGTTGGGCTCCTGTTCTGTTTTAAAATCATCACAATTAACAGTAATACAGGGGCAAAACCTTTACCCCTTTATATGTCCATTAACTATAATTTCAGCAAAAATATGTCTGACAACTCTAACCTAAGCTCATAACTGTAGCAATCATCAATCCCCACCCCCCCAAAAAAGGCATGTGACACAGAATTAACTTATTTTGATTTCAATTATTTTACTATAGAACATTATTCAACTTTTCAGATAGCAAAGCCT
The DNA here is from genome assembly GCF_019279795.1 of Protopterus annectens. Lineage (NCBI taxonomy): Eukaryota > Metazoa > Chordata > Ceratodontiformes > Protopteridae > Protopterus > Protopterus annectens. The sequence continues at coordinate 696,706,899 of NC_056736.1, forward strand.
ACCTGGAAGCTCCTCCTCGGATGTGCTTGCTGTCTCCAAAACTGTTTCTTGGACATCCAGGGCATGCTGTATTGCACTGTCCTGTGAGCTGTCTGGATCTGATATTGGCCAGAAACTCTTCACTGGGGGTTAGTGGTGTTTCCCTAGCAGGCCCTCCCCCAGTAACCATCTGGTCATGGTCCACTGCACCTGCTGTTCTCTGTGCAGATGTTATCATGCCAGTGGCCCTGTGGCACACCTGCTCGTATGTCCTGCAGTGACTACCTATGGCATTGACATCATCTATCTGCAGCCATATTCGCATCCTACATGCCATATCTCCACATCCCCAAGGGGGGTCTCTGTGCATTGACATGCTTGGGTGGCATACTCATAGGTATCTTAAAAGACAATAGAAGGATAATACACATAAGTATCACATAACTACAAAATAACTCTATTCAGATAAAAAGGAATAGGTAGTCAGTCAGTATTACCCAGTGGAGAAACATGAAACAGTCTAGAGATTTGAAATACTAACAACAGGCAGGATGCAAAACAAGGAGAGTAACAACAGCAACATGTCCTTGTTTGTGCCATAACAGTAGCTCACCTTGCCCTCTCAAAAGAACAGTACATCCTTGTTTGTGCCATAACAGTAACTCAGTTTTGCTCCTTCCAAAACAACAGTCCATCCTTGTTTGTGCTATAACAATAACTCACCTTTGCTCCCTCCACAAAATACAGTATATCCTTGTTTGTGCCATAACAGTAACTCACCTTTGCTCCCCCCACCCCAAAAGAACAGTCTATTGTTGTTTCTGCCATAACAGTAACTGACCTTTGCTCCCCCTACTCACAGAACAGTCTACACTTGTTTGTGTCATCACAATAACTCACTTTTGCTCTCCCCACCCATAAAGGAACAATCTGTCCTTGTTAGTGCCATAACAATAACTCACCTTTGCTCCCCCCACAAAAACACAGTCTATTCTTGTCTGTGCCATAAGGTTTACTATCAAAATTGTGCAAATTGGTTTTACAAGTAATGACTTACTTGAACCAAAATGCCAAAATTGTGCACTTTGTTCACTCACATCTCCAAATGCGGTAATGTCAGTATGTCAAATTTGACATTATTGACATTACATGGAGATGGGCTACCAATGATTCAACCTCCCCCACACCCCCTGCTAATTATATATTCTAATGCTGTGATCGCACTACAGTGAGGAAAAGAGTACTTTTCCTGATCTCCACTGTAGTGCAATCATATTGAAACAGCGATGCACAAAACCACTAATGCAAGCTACGTGTCAACGTTTTGGAGGTGATGGGATTTCCACTCAAAGTTTTGAACTTTTCACCTTTACCCTCAACCTTATGAATAATGGTAAGGTGAATTTCATACTTTTGATAGTAAACTGTGCCATAACAGTAACTCAGCTTTGCACCCCCCCCAAAAAAAGAACAGGAAAATGAAACATTTGTACATATTTATCACAATGCATCCAATTTCCATATATTGGCAATCAAGTATATCTTTGAAATTGCTTGGCAAACATGGCCATGCCATCAGTGCACTTCTAACTAATGCATACAGATAAAAGTGTAAAATCCTTTGCTTCAGAATTTTCTTAAATGCATTCCAGCATATGCAGTATGTAGCTGAAAAATGGAAGCATACCTTTTAAAGTTCAATACTCCTCTCTGCAGATATATCCCAAAGTAATTCTGTATCTTCACTGTTCTACACATAAACAAGTCTTCTCACCATCAGTTTGCCTAGCTGCATTGTTTCCTTTTTATATGGTATAGATTCAGGGCTGTCAGCACAGTGAAGATGTAAATGAGGTGTGAACTCATTAGAATTGCTGAATCCCAAAAAAACTTGCTCCATGTAGGAATGTAAACATAGTGCAGACACTCCCTCAGTGTTTGGTTTTAATGGATTGCAACTATGACTGATTAGTGGTTGGGAGAAGGAAAGCACAAGAGAACTGCAGGCTGCTTTAATTCCAGCAAGTGTGTCAGGTCACATCTACAAACTGTTAGATGTAAGGTTAAAAATGTAAGCAGCACACAAGTCACAGGTTCTGTTCCTTCACATCCAACTTGCCATTCATTCATTGCCAACTGCATATGATAATATTTCCACTTAACAGCCTCACTCATTTTAAGGCCAATGATTTAGAATGGCTTACACAATGTATGTCTTAGATTACTACTCAGATAAATGAAGTCTGGCCAACAAACATAGAAATGTAAGACAGAGCTGTATATTTCCAAGCAATATTCATGACAGGTTGTGTGATCACTAGGTGTACTACATCCAAAACTACTAAATGGTCAAATAATACTTGCATGGTTTGATATCACTGTAGATGCTGTTGCAGTTGGTTTTGTGCATATTGAGTTAAGTAGTTCCTTGTTGCAAAGCTGTTTGTGTGTTAAAGAGGGATAAGTCACCCATCCTGTGTTCTGAAAGTGCATTGTAGTACGAGTTCAAATCGGGACTTATGTAGTAATAATATAGTGTGCGTTAGCATTTTCTGTTGTGTATGTCATAAGTTGCTTTTCCTCATTTCAACTATTTCTTCCTCTTTTTTTTGGGGGGGGGGGACTGTTTGTGCGATGTGGTTTTTAGTGCAAAAACGGGAAACCAGAGAAATGAATGGCTGATTTGGCTGTATTTATCTTGTTTGTGCAAATCTTGGCAGTGTGTAAACTGGACAACTGGCCAGATAGGACCCAGACAGCCAAAAATAGAAAATAGAAATAGAAAATTAAAATAGAAACTGGACGCATTGGTCATCGCTAATCAATGTTGTGCGGTGGTTAACAGTGAGACCTTAAGAATGATTAGTAAAATATGAAATGTCATATAACTATTCTTGTGGCAGCAGGTGTATGTGTAGGGCTGGAGTACAGATAGTTCTGGATTCTAGTACAGTGTGTGCAACCTTTGTTTTACTATTGTGACATTTCAGTTTATCACAATGAAGTCCAACATAGACAAATGTTTTTAGCCTCCTTGTGTCAACAGGTGTATGTGTAGGACTATTATGCACATGGTCCTGGGTTTGAATACAGAATATTGCATACACTTTTACTGCTGTTCCACTTCCCATTATAATCACTCTGACTTATAACACTTGACACAGTGTAGCTTATATTAATTATATGTATGAGGGCAGAGGCTCTAGTATTGTGTCAATTATGTATTAATTTATCTATGTATTATCACATTTATTCTCAAATGTATGACTGTGGGTGTATTGTATACTATATTCCTGTAAGTATATTTCTGCTATCTGAACTGCCATGGCCTCCACATTTATATAGCACACATACAGAACTGCCTGTATATCCCATAACCTTGAATTTGCTTTGCTTACTACCATTGCACTCTGGTGCTTAGAGCTGTGCACTGTCAAGCACCATGTTTACACAGTGGTACACGAAATGCAACCTTTTCAAACAGTGTGCATGCTGCCAGTAAATGAGATGACTGGAACTGGCAGGAAAGCATCACTCTCCATTGCTCTAAATCCATGTCAGACATGGCAGGTGGTCGTGGGGAAGGTATTAAGTTTAGGACACAGAGATGGGGTGTCCAGGAGTCCAAGAATTTTATTGGACTCCTAGTGAAGAACCACAGTGCCAGGCTTTTGCAGGAGGACTAATCTGGCTGCCAGTATAAGTTTGAAGCTTAAGATAGTTTAGCCCATGCTGTAACCAGTGCCACCGGTGTCCCCCACACTGGTGAACAATGTAGGCATCACTACAATGACCTCCAGAGGAGGAAGAGGTATACCCTTGACTTTTGGTTTGGGGAATTTAGGACTGAGGACATCCCACACCTGGAGTATCAACTACAAAGAGAACTTGTAAGACTTAAAATCGGAATATAGGCAAGAGTGGTATTCATAATGTTATTCTGTTCTGTTTTTTTCCACAGCTGCTAGGGACTGTGAGGTCAATATATGAACCCATGGGGTTAGATTGGCGAGGATGAGGGAAGCATGTGGTATGTATACAGCAGAATAGCAATGTTATTCTAACATTAAAAGTTAAAGGATAGCTTTTTTGGTATTTTACAGAGTTGTATCAAATTGAGCATGCATATCTGAACTGTAAAAGCAAATATGCATGCATTAGTCTGCAGTACGAGCCAAGAGTACAATATCAGACTTTAGTCAGAGGTTATGGGGTCAAGGACCACATTCTCCAACTATACAATACTGCTAATTCTTCAACTATGTGTAACTTAAAGGTTTAAAGTAAAAGCTCTATACCAGTGGCACACTCGCCCTGCTGTAAACTGTAATCTGTCTAACTGGAACATGCATATGTGCAATATATGCACATGTCAAGGAGTATTTGCTACAATCTATAGATAGTGTGCATCTGTTAGGAGTTGGTAGTCTTAAAAGTAAAAGTTAAGATAATAGACTCAATTAATTGTATGAATGCATTGTATGTCACATATGACGGTACTAATCTTATCTCTTTTTGATTTTTATTTATTTATTTGCTATTGATTTTTTTTATTACATGTTGTCAAAATGTCTCCATGTCATCCATGTACAGCACATTATTAAATGTTCCACAGGATCTGTCTGCTCCCCTCTACTGGCTCCAGCATTGTTGCCCATCATGCCTGTGAGCTAGCCTGGCAGCAGCACCTCTCCTGCCCCTGCACTGCCTGTTCCCTCAGGTAGTCCTGCCCTGGAGGCTGGTCCAGTGGTACTCTCCAGGTGCAGTTGCAGAGGTAGTGATTTTATTGCCCACACTGAATTGCCAGGAATGGTGTATATGGTTGTTTAACACACTGTTGCAGCATGACTATGCCAGCTGGAGAGGCTGCTGTCCATCATTTTACTTAATACCAGGAGGAAGACATGCAAACATCAAGCACTCTAGCCAGTGGTGGAGTGATGTGACAGTGATGACAATCCAGTGGGTGAGAACTCAATTCTCATTGTCACCCAGTTTGACAACCATGGTTTAGTGATGTCCCCACCCTCACCTCAGTCATGGTGTCCTCCAACCTTTTGTGTCCATCACTGTCCCTGTCTCTTGTCTTGTTTGTTTTGTTTGTCTGCAAGTGCTTCCTCACCTACCCAACTTACTTCACCAAGACATTCCTACATCTCTTCCCTAACATTCCTCTCTCTCAAAAAAAAAAAAAAAAAAAAAGGGCACATGTCCCACGAAAAAAAATGTCCCATACATAGCTCTCAATTTTGCACTCATGTCTTCTTAATACACTTGATTCAGTCCAATTGCCTATACAACATGATTGTATTGTGATCACTCCTCTCTCTTTCTCTGGAGGAGACAGTCCACATTTAGTTAATATTTGGCAGATATGTTCACTTTACACTCTTAAGGAAATGGATAGCTCGGGTTCTTTCCTACCTTCCTCTTGCACATTCTTGCCCTGCTTTCCCTTTGCTGTTCCCCCTACTTGCTCCCAATTTCACCACTTTCCTATCTACCCCATGTTAACACCTTTATTCTGGTCAGAAAATATCATCACACACAACACATATCAGTAGCAGAAAAAAGCAATGGATCTCTTCACTTTTTGGGCTCCATGTTTATGAGGAGGTGTGCATCCCTCACCAATGCACAGTGACAGTGAGTGGTGGCAAAATGCAGCAACACATCTCGTATAAACAATTCATGTCATTGCATTATCACTCTTAATGAAAAGTATTTTAAAGTATTAGATATACCTGTATTCAAACCCAGTACCATCTGGAACAAAAAAAGGAATGTATTAATACATTAACATGCGCTGTCAGAGTCAATCAAGAAGCCGCTGCATTTCATAGACTCAGTACTAACTGTTAGGCTTTAGCAATGCAGCTTGCGTTTGTATACTGCCTACCTGTGTGCAAACATGTGGATCTTGTATGCATATGCACTTTGCTAACCATCACACAAACTCGCTGCTTGCTGCACTATGGAAATGCACATATTATGCTATCTTACTGCTGTTTACTGTCCATTTCCTGTGTATGACATGAAATTACACGTGTAACCATTACAAACTGAGGGCCCTATTTAACAATGTGTCACATATTTACAATACATCCATCTATTACCATCCCCAAGCACTGTAGCTCTTGTGTCTCAGTACTTTTTCTACACATATATCAACCACAGTACAAAATGTAATATCAAATTATGTGCACTATGCTATGAGCATCAATCTGGTAACATTCAGAGCTGCAACTATTGACCCATTTATCTGCAAGTCTAGGGAAGAATCAGCATGTACCATACCCTCAGGGACATAGATGACCTTCCACACACTTGACCCTACCCATTTGTTTTGTGAAGGGTACATCTTGCTTATTGAACCTTGTGGACTTCTTGGATACTGACCCTACAGACCTGGATGAAGGATAACAGGACATACCACCTATTTTGATTTATCCAACGTCTCCTTCATGTCTCATAGTGAAGATCTGACATGGGAATTAAGCTATACAGTAGTACAGGGATAGACAACTGATTTACTGAAATGACACACACTCTCAAAGTTGGGGACTGCACCTCCACCGATAGCCAGTTACCATTAGAGTACCACAAGGATCTGTGCTGGGCCCTCAACTGTTTGCAAACTACTTCCCTGAAGTGCAGGAAATAGTAGACGGCCTGTGATTTACCAAGTTTGCAAATGACTGGTAACTGGATGCATTAATATACAGTCCCCCAATGATAGTAACATATTCCAGAAGGAGATGGCACACATGAATGATTGGTGCCAAACTCATGGACTGAACCTTAAAGCATATGATGGCTCATTGTCCCTTTAGCAATGAAGTACTCCTGATAATTATGATATACATAGCACCCCCTCTAAACTCAAACACAGTGTTGTGAGACTTGGAAACACATATTGATAGCAATCTACAGTTTCATCACTATGTGCCCATGGTGGTGACACACACATTCTGCATTGTGCACGTCATACATATTGGCATCACATCCAAGACCAGGGTGATCATACCTCTGCTGTACTGTGTGCAATGCTCCCATCTGTCTGTACCTCAACAGACACTTGCAGCAATTGGAGAAAACACAGGGTTGCGTCTGGGAGACTACAGCGCCTCCAAATATGACATACATGAAAAAAATTGAAAGACGTGTCAGTGTACTCAGTATCATGCAGGCTGCTGAGAGTTGACCTATGTCTGCCCTTCAGAGCAGTGTCAGACCTGCCCTTCTGGAAATGCTGCACATCTGCAAATTAAATGTGACAAGAAGAACTTGACCCAGGGTTCTCAACCTAACTTGTGACATAAATAGAACATGCCGGGGAGACTGATATATCCCCCAGTGACTCACACTCCTCTTTAATAGGCTCCCACTGCTTGTGAATTAGTGCTCCTCAATGCCCCTGTTCAAATGCAACCTTGACTATAGGTTGGGTGATGTAAAGTCACATCTTGCGGTGGCATCTATGTCCCTCAGTGACAGGGCCATTTAGTGCTGCTCATAAAATCTCTCTGCTAACAATGACCTGACCATCTAACTATATTCACTATATGTGCAGGTGTGTGTGTGTGTGTGTGTGTGTGTGTGTGTGTGTGTGTGTGTGTGTGTGTGTGTGTGTAGTCAGAAGAGCAGAAGTGTGTATCCTGTAATTACCACTTCCCCTCCCATGAACTGACAGTATTTTGATACGTGCACATGCCTACAGATTCATATCATGCAGACCTCCCAACGTCTTCTCTACAACATGCACTGCTGATGTCATCCACTATAATTTGACCTGCAGCCATATAAAAGTCAGACTTGTGCCATTGTGCTTGTGCAAAATGCTGAGTTCTATGGTCTGTGTACTTAGAAAAGTAGGGGGGTTATTCTCACTGCAGTCAGCTGTGTGTGTGTGTGTGTGTGTGTGTGTGTGTGTGTGTGTGTGTGTGTGTGTGTGTGTGTGTGTGTGTGTGTGTGTGTGTGTGTGTGTGTGTGTGTGTGTGTGTGTGTGTGTGTGTGTGTGTGTGTGTGTGTGTCTGAGCTTTTTCTTGACATTACAGAGAGCATTTTACATGGGCATGTGGGACACTGTTATAGTCTCAACAGACACTGCTGATATCATCAACTATAAAGTACTGTCTGAAAGACTCCAAGTTGTACTTGATCTGTGGCACTTATGTAAAGCACTGTGTTCTGTATACTTAGATATGTAGGGGTTCAATTCCCACTGTGGTCAACTGGGTATGTATTTGTGTATGTGCTGTTGCTTGATATTACAGAGAGCATTTTACACCAGCATGTGGGACACTGTTATATTCTCCTCAACAGTCACTGTTGATGTCATCAGCTATAAAGCGTTGTCTGAGACACTCCAAGCTGGACTTATGCCATGGTTCTTGTGTAAAGTAATGTGTTTTGTAGCCTATGTACTTAGGTAGATGTTCTATTCTTACTGCGGTCAACTGTGTGTGTGTGTGTGTGTGTGTGTGTGTGTGTGTGTGTGTGTGTGTGTGTGTGTGTGTGTGTGTGTGTGTGTGTGTTTGTGCACTTGCTTGACAGTTAAGAGAGTGTTTTACAACAGCATGTGTGACATTTCTTTTACTATCTTCCTCACAATAGACTCTGCTGATTTATTGATATGCAGTATACACATCAGGGCAGGATCAGACATGTCCTGTAGTCCAGGCACAAGTCACCTCATCCTTTCCAATACAGATTTCCGGAACAGGGCTTTCAGTATACCCACATATGTCATGACATGGTTTGTAGGACCTGTATTTTCTTGGAGTGAAACCCCAGTGGTCTGTCCATCTACTGCAGGTCTCTGATGAAGTACATGCAAAGGAAGCATTATACTGTATTTGTGTTTAGATGAGGTTTGAGTACAGTGCTGTTATATCCTCTTCAGATCTTGGTACAATGGCCTGTCTTCTGAGGTGCACAACATAAACTTTCCATACCACTGTAGGCACTTGGGTGAAATTCAGAATGCTATCTACATGCGTTCCCAATTCTTGCACCATTGGTTTCAGCATGGGGGGAGTGTTGTCAAAGGTGTATTTACAGGGAAATTACACTTTGCATAAGGCACAAATCCTGACACATTCTGTATTTATTAGTAGACCGTGTGGCTTTGGCATCAATTGTTTGTGTATGTTAGCCCCTCTTGTACTATTGTCACATCATTGTTGGACTCAGTGATTCCAACCAATATGTATGATTCAGCAAACTTGATAAGATACAGGTTGTATTTTGCAGCCTGGACTGTTGAGAAATAAATTCCTAACAGTATAGGACCTAGCACAGATTCTTGGGGTACAGCAGTATTGAAAGCTTTAATGGTAGAGGTTGATTCACCAACTTTCACAGTATGTTTTCTGTTGGTGAGGACATTGGTTAATCATCTAGTGACATAAGTGTTAATTCACAGTTTTTATAATTTCTCTAAATTTTTTGAATTGCTAATATCAGGACGGGAATGGACCCTATTCCTATGTCAAGCTACGATTAAAGTTCATGAAATTAGTATTGTTTCACTCTTTGATGTCAGCCAAAAGTGATATTAGCAGCACCCGCAATGTACTCAGTAATGACTCCTTCTATCATTCATATGGAGTTACATGTATTGGTAGCATATCTAAATATGATTGTAGACTCTTTTTTATAAGACCAGTTGCCCCTACTAATATTGAAACTATCTGGGTACCTTTCTTCCACATTGCTCTTGTTTCTGCTTGCAAATCCTGATATTTTATTACTTTGTGTCTCTCTGTGTGCAGGGCACTGTAGTCACTGGGTGTGGCAATTTCAATGATCAATGTTACTTTTGTCTTCTTTTCTTGGACCACTACATCCAGTTTTCTAGCATCTATCTTTTGAACTTTTGGTAATGGATGATGCTATGTGATGTAGACTTCATCATTTTCTGTGATGCTTTGTGGATCATGTTTCCAGTGTTTTTCAGCCACTTCACTACCATAATGTTTGCACAATCCCCAATGCAGCAGTCTTGCCACATTATTATGCCTTTCAGTATACAGTCCTACTGCCATTAGGATGTTGCTACCAGCAACAAGGTGTGCAACTGTTTCCAATTCAGTTTTGCAAAGCCTATATTTGTCTGTTTCTCCCACATGTTCAATGGACTTTGTAAATCGTAGCCCACTATCTTGGGCCACCAATCTTAACCTTTCATCTCTTGGTTTATATTCACCTGTCCTTAACCATTCATGCATTTGTTCCTGATCAACATGAGGTTCTTCCAGAAGTTTTCTATACTTGCAATTATATTTATGCTTTTTCCACATTTCATGCCTTCTCCTCTGATCCTTCACCTTATATTCTTTGTTTTGTTTTTGGCACATTCAGTTGCTGCCTAGTTTTTATCTATTTCTGGTTTGATTTCCATTCCTGCTTGATGCCGATATGCTTCTGCTAGATTAAGCAGAGAAGTCATCTTAGATTTATTCTTCTCATGTTTCAAAACTTTAACTATTTTTGGGTCTTGTGAGGTCAGCAGATATGTGTGGTGTCCCACGATTGTAGATCTATACCTGTAATCAATTTCAATGAGTCCCACCCTCCTTCGGAATGGGGAATATATAATCTTGGTATACACTGATTTTTAAAAATCATCTGGTCAGCATGAAGCATCCTTCTTGTTTTCCTATTTAATCTATCCAACACATTTTGGGGCCAGTCAGTCACTCCAAAACTGTAAGTTAAGACAGTAAGAGCAGGATTTTGTTCCTAGATGTCAGTGCTGTTTTCAGGATTCATTTAAGTCTTCTGAAATATTCTTTACTAAGTTTTATTCACATTTGTTCATGCTTTATTGTTGATCCTTCATCAGTTCTCACATATTTATACACTGCCTCTTGCTGAAGTTCTTTTATATCTCATTCTTGTCCCAAACTGATGTTTTCTTGGTGCTGCAGTTTTCCTGCTTTAAAGGCTGCTTTTGTACATTTATCAAGACTAAATGACATTCTTATATTACCTGAAAAAGTTTTGACAACTTGTAGTTGTGCTTTCAGTTCCTCATCTGATAGGCTATACAGTATCAAACCATCAACAAAGAGAAGATGAAAAGTCTTTACACTTTTTTGTTTTCTAGGAGCCAAATTATAGCCATGGCCTAAGCTATTAAGTAGACAGCTTAATGGGTTAAGGGCAAGGCAGAATAACAGCAGTGACAAAGATTCACCCTGGAATATCCCTCTTTGAATTTTTATCCCTGGGATAATAATTTGTCCTTTATCATGGCTTAATTGCAAAGTGGTCTGCCCTGTTTCATGGTCACTGTAATGTAGCCGATCAGTGTAGGGTGAATCTTATACATTTTTAAGCACTCTTTTATCCATGAATGTGGGATACTATCAAATTTGTAGTTAATCCATGCCATACTTTAAGATTCTTCCTCTTTTTACAGTTCTCCACTATGACTTTATTTAACAATAAATGATCATTTATTCCATATGACTTTCTTTTATTGCCCTTTTGTTCTACTGCCTTAATTGAGTTTTCTTCTAAATGACTATACACTCTGTCAGCGTCAATCCCCATGTATAGTTTATACATCGTTGGAAGGCAAGTTATTGCTCTATAATTCTTAGGGTAGCTTGCAGGTTCACTGTTAAGTAGGAGCATTGCTTTTCCTGTTGTTAGCCAGGTTGGAGTCTGTTCAGGGTGTGCACATAAATAATTGTTCCTCATGGCTAAATCTTTGCGCAAAGATGTTAATACTTTTAACTAGAAGTTAGGTACTGCATCTGGGCCTGGGGTTTTCCAATAAGAGGCTTTTCTTAACTTTGTTTCGATCTCTCTGGATGTCACTTCATCCCATTTCATATCTTGTACCTTTAAATTTCTTATTCTTTCTTTTACTTCTTCTGTCCAATTAGCTTCTTTGTTATATTCCATAGGATCTTCATAGATACTTCTCCAAAATGTATCTATTTCTTCTTTTTTTGCTGGTCTTTCAATTCCTTTTACCTTACTTCCCAGTTCTCTATAAAACTTTTTTGGGTCATCAATAAATTGCTTATTTTGTACTTTTAGTTTATTATTTGCAATAGTGCATGATAGATCATGTTCTGTTCTAATTTTGCACACTGCTTTTATCACATCTATCTTCCTGAGTATTTTTGTTGACCAGTTCCCTCTTCTATACTCCTCTAATAGTGACACTTCTTGTCTTAGTTGCTTTATAGTTTTCTCTATTCGATACTTCCATGATGGTATTCGATTTCTCCCCTTTCTCTCCTTCACTACCCTGTGTTCTTGTGGTAGAAGTTTATCAATTGTTAATTTAGCTGCACTGTAATATATCCTGTTTACATCTGTTATACTGCATAAATCTCTATGGACAGTCCTAATTACTGTGTTCATTTGTTTTATCAAACTTTAGCTGGTAGAGTTTGTTAGTGATACCTGTGTAGGGGGATTGTGTCCACAGATCACCTATAGCATGACTGAGAGTATATCCCTACTTGACAAGGTATGATACACACTTCAAAACACCCTCCAGATGGACTATGTTCCCATAGAAGAGTGTACATCAACTTGCATCCATCTGAGTGGGCTGGGGACAGCACCTGATGCATGCAAGTATAGACATATCCTGACTCTCCTGGTCTGTGAGGTAGACCAACATGTCATCATGGACCTTCTCTAAATGGACATTAGTAGTATTCCTGTTGTGTGCAACAGACATGTGTGAGTTTTTGATGCTACATCTATGTCTGTTACATCTGTCAGATGCCCTCAAAGAGCATCATCCTGTGGAACTTGAAAAGGCCAAGGCAGTCGACAGGAGTCCACACTGAGGTATTCATTCCACAATGAAAGATGCAGCCATCAACACCTATATCACCAAGTGGGTAGAATAGTGCATCACATACATGGCATCTAAATATGTATAAATGTGTGAAGTGACCTATAGCTCATGTCCAGTGATCAAGTGTGTACATCAGGGCTGTCTGCTAGGTCCTTTCCTGTCCATGATTGAAATCACAAATGTCAAGAATGACATAAAAATCCTGTGCCCCAACAGCTGTCTCGAGGACTACAGATTGTGGAAATCATTGATTCTAATTGTGATACTGGTATAATACCGACAGTATCAACACACATCAAAGACTGCTGCCACAGCCGTGACAACACATGAGATGAAAAAAAAATGGGGATTTCTTTTGTTATGCAAACAAATGCACAAACCAATGACTTTGTAGACATCACATCCTTTCAGCAGACCAGTTGTTATGTGGCCTGTGTCCTGAGGTATGTGGTATGTCCACCAGCATGTGTCCACTGTGGTGAATGTTCTCTTGTATGTAACACAGCTGCTGAGTATGTGCAGAACATCCATATATCAGGCCATAATACATTCATAGTTCACAGCCTTCATGACACCAATACCTGAGTACAATGCAGCCTTCCTCTTATCCCTCCATACTCATCTTCCAATGATGTGTAACTAAAGTGTACCACCTTTGTTACTGTGCGCTGTCACACATCGATTTGTTCATACCTAGGTGTTACTGTGCGCTGTCACACATCGATTTGTTCATACCTAGGTGTTACTGTGCGCTGTCACACATCGATTTGTTCATACCTAGGTGTTACTGTGCGCTGTCACACATCGATTTGTTCATACCTAGGTGTTACTGTGCGCTGTCACACATCGATTTGTTCATACCTAGGTGTTACTGTGCGCTGTCACACATCGATTTGTTCATACCTAGGTATTAATTTTGCTGCATAAACATTACTGACGGAACCCCATCAAGGTATAATACCACATGCATGTGTGATGTCTGTTTTGGTGATGCACTCATGACATTGATGGCATGGTTTACATTTGTGACAGTGCAGATTGTGCCATATATATCTCTGCCATTCACACCAGTCAACTAGCCTGTAGTGATCATAATGTCAAGTGTGTCTCCTTACACTTCCTGCATATGTTAGTGTAAGGAGAGTGTGCTTGATTACACTCATAGATTGCTGACATGTCTTATCTTGTAGAACTGTGTTGGTGCGGAACCACCTATTGTCATTCAGAAACACATATGTTTTGCCAGAGACATGGGCATTTCTTGTGGTATTATTCTGATATGGTCCATGATTGTGCTTGATGGTTTTACTGTTGGCCATGAGTCTGTATCTGTGTCCTACTTGTTGGAAGCCTCTGCTGACAATACAGGCATACTCAGGCAAATCAGTTTGCATAGCTTCACAATATGCACCCAACCTAAATTGTGTTTAACACCCATGATACATGTCCTCTCCATTGTTCATGTCTGATACATGTCCTCTCCATTGTTCATGTCTGGATGCTTATATTACACAGAGATCATCCAGTGTTACGTCACCTTGTGTGACAGTCACATCATATACATTTGTCACTGTGCAGTCTGTAGTGTCCCATGTGGACATGTGATTATCATTCCGTTTACATGCCCTCATGTGCAGTACATTACAATTTTTCACCTGTCCTCCTTCCCAGTATTCATCCTTAAACTTCATCTGTGTGTCCTTATTCAGTAAACACACTTCCCATGACTGTTTCTTATAAATGGCAGTCCATGTACCTTTACAGATCATGGACACAACTTGTACAGATTTCCTTGAATCAGATTCCACAATACTCAGCACTATATACACTATCCTGTCCTGTGCCTGCAACATGTACATTATATATGAAAATCCCTGGTGGTCCGAGTGGCATTCCTCACAATCTTGCTAGCCCAGTATGCTGTAGTGTACACATACACTATCCTGTCCTATCCCCGCAACATAATACATTAATATATGAAAAACTCTTGTGGTCCGTGTGGCATTCCCTGCAATCCTGCCAACCCAGTTTGCTATTCTTGTTGATTTACATGGTTTCCTGGCTGCCACAAAACCCTGCTTGCTTACATGTGAAGGCAAGTGGTGGCACGAATATTTATTAAGCGCTACTACTCACCGCTTAAACATGTAAACTTCATGTAGGCTTCGCGCAAAGCTACATGGAGATTATTAAATCCCAGGGAATGAATTTAAAATGCTGAATTATATTGTTTATATATCAAGAACCTCTTAGTGTATAAATATTTGTTTGTAAATAACAGGATCGTAGGAGGTTAGGATCATAGGAAGCTACTAGGATAACAGCTCCAGGGCCCTTACAAGCCTAGCCAAGTTCAAACTGTGTTCCCAAGGGTTTCTGGTTCAAGCAGACACTAAAATCAGCAATTAGCAGTTATATATTGTTCATTACTTTTATATTATCTTCTAGCTTTTTGATTTTTCTGTTTGTTTTTGAAGGGTTAATCCATTTTACTGTGGTTTTAAATATCAAAGCTATCATATACTTTCCTGGATCAGACATATAGATAACCACCATCACCCTAGGTTCTAATATGTTTTGCAAGCTATCTTTGATTTGTTTGGGTGCCAAAGAAACAAAGAAAAGATTTATTTATTTCCATTTTGGGGGCTATGCTAGGAGGTAATGCTGTTGTTTTATTTTGGGTAGTAATATAATTTTGTTTAAGCTTAGTCATTCTTCAAAGGCAAAAAAAATGTTTTATTACACTTTCAGTTATTGTATTAAAACAGGGTATGACATTGTCTTAGTTTATATGTATGATACAGTTTACTTTATTATTATTAATTTATTATCTTGGAATAGTATGTTCTTCTTAAGTATTTCAGCTGTTTACTATTCCATTTATAATTTACATTTTTGATTACACCTGTACCAACATTTGCTTTCTGACATACAATACATGCTTTAATTTAATTAAGTTTGAGAGTAGACATTAAATGTTCTTAGTTTTTGTTAATGTTAATAGTACAATGGGGGGAATATAATAAAGCCTACATGGCCTTATTTGCCATGTAGGCATCGTAAACAGAGCTGTATGGTGCACATACATGCACCAACAAGAAAGTATCCATGGCATGCAAACCACCTCATAAGCAGGTGAATTTCATGCAAATGAGGGGGGTAGAGTGATCCAGCAAGCACAGAGGCAGTCCTGCAGACCCCATGTTGATCTCCGTAGTGTAGTTGGAAAACTTCCATGTACAGGATTTTAAACAGCTAACAGGGGCTGTAAAAGTGTAGTTAGATGAATAGAAATAGCATAGCAGACACAGATATGTGCAAAACTATCCACTGTGTGTCCAGAAATGTAAGGGAAATAAGTTAAAATAATTTTATTTTTTTAATGATCTGGTTATGTTTGCACAGTGTGCTGCAGTGCACAAACATACAGTTAAGAAAAAATAAAAAAAAACATAGTGGAAAAAACAAATTTCATAGTATGTGATAGAAATGTAGTATAGGACCCTGCGTGGAATATCCACAATGGTGGAATGGTGCTATTGCTAACGAGGTACGGCCTGGAATGCTGTAGTTTCCAGATTGTGTGCACGGAACCCTATGCCAATGAGTTGGGGTTACTGACTAGCACAAATGGGTATCTGTGTCCACATATCCCTTCTATGCAGGCACAGAACTGTACCAGTGTCCACAGAAGAGGTAGCTGACATCAATGGGGGTGTGTGTCTGAGGATTTGTAAGCTCATTGGAGGTCAATTGTGCCTGTTTGCATGGCACACCACTGTGCTTAGCAGGGTGGTGTGTACACTGGCTGCTAAGCTTTGTTTACCTTTGGGGCATGTGTTTCAGCATATTTGCGTGGTGCACCACCGTGCTGAGTGTGCCATTTCAGGGGGGGTGTACATGACTCCTGAGCTTTGTTTACCTTCGGGGCACTTGTTTCCACGTGTTTGCATGGCACACTGGTGCTGAGTGTATCCAAATGCCAATGATATATTAATTACTGATATTAATTACTGATTCACTTAAACTAGAGCCATTAAATGTTCTTAATGATATACTTGGCAGGTGGACTGCATCATAGGTAGCCACTCACAGGGCCTACACCTACAGCAGAGCCCAATAAAGGTTGCATGCATGCTACAATCTGATTTTTCCCCTCAAACTCTGCACCAGTGGAGTACAGAATTTTAACTGAAGGAATGCTAGGGGCTGCTGCAGGTCTGCTACATCTCTATGTGCTAACAAAACACTAAACAAACATATAAAAAAAGACTAAAAGCAGTATGGTAAAAAGCAGAAAATGAAACACGAATACTCAATAAAACGTTTAATAATAAGCACTTTCATTTAAAACCAATTACTTGAACTTCTTCAGACAAATAGCTACTAAATCTAAACCACCAAAGCAGACAAACAAACCAAATAAAATAAAACAACAAAGAACAGTGATTCTAAATGCACGAATATTGTTAGTGTTATCTCTTAGAAGGCTTGCAAGCCGAGGCGTTAGAGTTTCATTAAATTTGTGCATTTAGAATCACTGGTCTTCGTCGTTTTATTTTAAATAACTACTAAATACAACCAGTTTAAATACTATCCATGTCAGGCAATACTATTTAATGACATCACCATATCAGCCTATTTTAAAGGGAACCATACACTAAAACTCATTTACAGACATAAAAAATATATAAATGAATACAAATGCAAATATACAAGGATATGTGCTGAATTATTTACATATAACACAACATTCCAAAGATTTTAACTTTAAAACACGGTATAATGAATAGTAATCATTAAGCCCAGGATACATATAAGCATTTAACTTCAGTTGACACAAAAGTTCATTCTCCTCAAGTCTTAAAACCCAAGGCCCAACTCTAATATTATTCACCACTTGATCAATAATTATATATTAAAAAGAATGACGTTGATGTAACAACATATGTTTTGCCAAAGCATTATGTGAATTCTGTTTACTAATACTATATTGGTGCTCATATATGTGCTGTTTAAATTGATGTTCAGTTTTTCCTATATAAATACTGTCACATGCTTGGTATTTAACTGAATAAGTTACTCCCTTAGAATTATCGTTATATTTACCCCTAATTTTATACAGTTTATTTCTAACTTCAAAGGTACTAGCTACCTCTACATATTTACAATATGGACAATAGGTTCATAGGTTCATAGATAGGTACTAGGCTATCAGCCCTGGGGCCTATACAAGCCCAACCAAAAAGGTACCCTGGCTTTTGCCACCCAAGAAAATGATTTTCCTGTGCTACTGTTGAGCAGAGCCACAGAGGTGATCCCCGGGGTGAATTTCCTATTTCCCATCCAATCATCAAGATTTTTCTTGAAGAGTGCTAATGAGGAGCTTTGTTTGATATAGATAAGTAATTTATTCCAGAGTATGGGAAGTCTCTGGGACAGGAATCTATCACTCCGGCATGTTCTGTTTATTGTGGTGACAAGGTAGCTCAGAGGGATTGGGATTTCTTTAAGTGGAGCATGTTCAACAGCTCTGGGTTTGACATAGCTTTGTATGTTAGGCAGAGATCACCTCTGAGTATGCGATATGCGACAGAGTAAAGCTGGAGTTGTTTGAGACGGTCTGCGTAGGGCATCTCTTTGAGGCCGGTAATCCTCTTTGTGAGGTATTTCTGCAGCCTTTCCAGTTGTTGTAGATGTCTTGTGAGGTACATACCAAAAGGGGCATTGTACTCTATAATGGGTCTAATGAGTGATGAGTAGAGGGGAACAATGACCTCTTTTTTTCTGGATGAGAACCCTTTTGTGATGAGGTGTGCCATGTAGAAGGATTTCCTGACTACTGTGGCGATGTGATTATCAAAGGAGAGACTACTGTCCACCTGTGTCCCAAGGTCTCTTATCACACTTTCAGTGTTAAGTATACTACCGCCTATGTTGTAGTTCATGGGTACAGAGTTTTTACCAAAGGGGATGACAATGCACTTTTTGGCATTGAGCTTGAGTACATGGCTTTGACACCAGGCATCTGTCTCAGTGAGGCCCTTTTGTAGGATGTCCACATCGTTAGGAGTTTCGATTATGGCTCCTAGTTTGCAGTCATCTGAAAACAAGACCCACACTTAAACTTCTCAGGGTTATGAACAATGAGAGCCATATTCTTCCCTAGCAAACATTTAATATTAGGTCCTCTCTTAAAAATTAACCTAGGTTGATCACTAATTTTCGACCTAATGGATGTATCCTCCATTGTTAGGGACCAATTTTTTGTTAGAATCTTCTTCAAAACTAATGAATCTAATGAAAAAGGATTAATGAAACTAATATTGTATGAAATATTTTCTATATCAACTTCACTAAAACTATTAACAGCCAATAACAAATGTTCTTCAATTTCTCCAACCTCATTACTATTCGATATGGATTTAAAATAACCTATGCATCTTTTAAATTGAACTCCCTGTAGTAATTCTTCGACTAAATAAGATGGATATCCCCGTTTAAGAAACATACTCTTTAAGGTGTTACATTCACTCAAAAAATTGTTATCTAAAGAGTTCATCCTTGCAGCCCTAACCAACTGCCCTTTTACAACAGCTCTCTTTTGGCGGAATTGATGAGAACTTTTGAAATGTAGAAAAGCATTAGAATAAATACTTTTCCTAAATATCCTAGCAATTTATCTATTATTCTGCCTATCCTTTGACAACTGGACATCAAGGAAAGAAATCACATCAGTATCAAAATGTGATGTAAATTCAAGAAAGGAGGTGGTATTATTAATATATTCTAAAAATATTTTAATTGTAGCCACACTCCCCTTCCAAATAATAAAAATATCATCCAGTAAAAGTTCTGATTCCAAACACTCGTATACTTCAACAAAAATTCATGCTCCCGATACACCATGATCATGTTAGCAAACTTGCACCACAAGGAGACCCCATTGCTACACCACTTATTTTATAAGTAATAATCACCATCAAATAAGAGGAAATTGTTAGTTAAAATAACACTTAATTCCTCAATCAAATTTATTTCCAACAGGTTAGCTTATTTTGTAGCAATAAATCAGACATCCATAAAATACCTAAATCATGGGGTATCACAGTGTATAGATCTTTTACATCCAGTGTCAACAATCCATAAGTATGATGAAACTCTAAATTGTTAACACTTTCAGGAAAATTCCAGGAATCCCTACAAATCTGGGATTCATTACTCAAATACTTTTTCAATTTATTGTCTAGAAATTTAGTACATTGCATTCCCTATCAATGACATGTAATCACCATAGATCTGAGACAGGCTTACTGCTGTAGTCCATATCAATGACATGGCATCACCATAGATCTGAGACAGGTTTACTGCTGTAATTCCTGTCTTCATAGGTTCATAGGTTCATAGATAAGTACTAGGCTAACTGCCCTTGAGAGACATTTTAAGCCTAGCCAAATATCCCCTGTGAGACTCAAACGCTGCACTTTGTGTTTGTAAGGCAAACACCTTAACCACTAGGCTACCCTCCTAACCCAAAGAAGACATTCATAGGACTGCAGCATTTACTCCCTTTAAAGTACAACACAGTACAGTATCAGTGAACCACCTCCATAGTGTGTTAGTAGAACCCACAGCCTTTTGCATCAAATGCAAGTATACTACCTGTTGTACTACTAACAATACTATCAATGACATGTTATCACCATAAATCTGAGACAGGCTTACTGCTGTAATCACTATCAATAAAATGTCATCATCATAGATCTGAGACAGGATTACTGCTTTAATCCCTATCAATGACATTTCATCACCATAAATCTGATACAGGCGTACT
The DNA here is from genome assembly GCF_019279795.1 of Protopterus annectens. Classification (NCBI taxonomy): domain Eukaryota; kingdom Metazoa; phylum Chordata; order Ceratodontiformes; family Protopteridae; genus Protopterus; species Protopterus annectens. Next base: position 696,727,550 of record NC_056736.1, read on the forward strand.
GAGGTGATCCCTGTCAATGACATGTCATCACCAAAGGATCTGAGAGAGGCTTATTGCTGTGATCCCTATCAATGACATGTCATCACCATAGACTTAAGACAGGCTTACTGTTGTAGTACCTATCAATGACATTTCATCTACATAGATCTGAGACAGGTTTAATGCTGTGATCCCTATCAATGACATGTCATCACCATAGATCTGAGACAGGCTTACTGCTTTAATCCCTATCAATAACAAGTCATCACCATAGATCAGAGACAGGCTTACTACTGTAATCCCTATTAATGGCATGTCATCACCGCAGATCTGAGACAAGCTTACTGCTGTAATTCCTATCAGTGACATGTCATCACCATAGATCTAAGACAGGCTTACTGCTGTAGTCCCTATCAATGACATGTCATCACCATAGATCTGAGACAGGCTTATTGCTGTCATCCCTATCAATGACATGCCATCACCATAGATCTGTGACAGGCTTAATACTGTAGTCACTATCAATGACATGTCATCAGCATAGATCTGAGACAGGCTTACTGCTTTAGTCCCTGTCAATGACATGTCATCACCATAGATTTGAGACAGGCTTACTGCTGTAGTCCCTATCAATGACATGTCATCACCATAGATCTGAGACAGGCTTACTGCTGTAGTCCCTATCAATGACATGTCATCACCATAGATCTGTGACAGGCTTACTGCTGTAGTCCCTATCAACAACATGTCATCACCATAGATCTAACACAGTCTTACTGCTGTAATTCCTATCAGTGATATGTCATCACCATAGATCTAAGACAGGCTTACTGCTGTAGTCCCTATCAATGACATGTCATCACCATAGATCTAACGCAGGCTTACATGTCATCAGCATAGGTCTGAGACTGGCTTACTGCTGTAATCCCTATCAATGATATGTCATCACCATAGATCTGAGACAGGCTTACTGCTGTAATCCCTTTCAATGAAATGTCATCAGCATAGATCTGAGACAGGATTAATGCTATAATCCCTATCAATGACATTTCATCACCATAGATCTGAGACAGGCTTACTGCTGTGATCCCTATCAATGACATGTCATCACCATAGATTTGAGACAGGCTTACTGCTGTAGTATCTATCAAAGACATGTCATCACCATAGACCTCAGACAGGCTTACTGCTGTAGTCCTTATCAATGACACGTCATTACCATAAATCTCAGACAGGCTTACTGCTGTAATCACTATCAATGACATGTCTTCACCATAGATCTAACACAGGCTTACATGTCATCACCATAGGTCTGAAACAGGCTTACTGTTGTAGTCCCTATCAATGACATGTCATCACAATAGATCTGAGACAGGCTTACTGCTGTAATCCCTTTCAATGAAAGGTCATCAGCATAGATCTGAGACAGGATTACTGCTATAATCCTTATCAATGACATTTCATCACCATAGATCTGAGATAGGCTTAATGCTGTGAACCCTATCAATGACATGTCATCACCATAGATCTGAGACAGATTAACTGCTGTGATCCATATCAATGACATGTCATCACCATAGATCTGAGACAGGCTTACTGCTGTAGTATCTATCAATGACATGTCATCACCATAGATCTGAGACAGGTTTACTGCTGTAGTCCCTATCAATGATATGTCATCACCATAGATGTAAGACAGGCTTACTGCTGTAGTCCCTATCAATGACATGTCATCACCATAGATCTGAGACTGGCTTACTGCTGTAATCCCTATCAATTACATGTCATCACCATAGATCTGAGACAGACTTACTGCTGTAATCTCCATCAATGACATGTCATCATCACAGATGTGAGACAGGCTGACTTCTGTAGTACCTATCATGACATGTCATCATCATAGATCTGAGACAGGGTTACTGCTGTAATCCCTTTTAATGACATGTCATCACCATAAATCTGAGACAGGCTTACTGCTGTAATCACTATCAATGACATGTCATCACCATAGGTCAGAGACAGGCTTACTGCTGTAGTCCCTATCAATGAGATGTCATCACCATAAATCTGAGACAGGCTTACTGCTGTAATCACTATCAATGACATGTCATCACCATAGATCTAACACAGGCTTACATGTCATCACCATAGGTCTGAGACAGGCTTACTGTTGTAGTCCCTATCAATGACATGTCATCACCATAGATCTAACACAGGATTACTGCTGTAATCCCTATTATGTCATGTCATCACAATAGATCTAAGACAGGCTTACTACTGTAATCCCTTTCAATGAAAGGTCATCAGCATAGATCTGAGACAGGCTTACTGCTGTAGTCCCTATCAATGACATGTCATCACCATAGGTCAGAGACAGGCTTACTGCTGTAGTCCCTATCAATGAGATGTCATCACCATAGATCTGAGACAGGGTTACTGCTGTAATCCCTTTTAATGACATGTCATCACCATAAATCTGAGACAGGCTTACTGCTCTAGTCCCTATCAATGACATGTCTCACCATAGATCTAAGACAGGCTTATTGCTGTCATCCCTATCAATGACATGTCATCACCATAGATCTGTGACAGGCTTACTGCTGTAGTCGCTATCAATGACATGTCATCAGCATAGATCTGAGACAGGCTTACTGCTTTAGACCCTATCAATAACATGTCATCACCATAGATTTGAGACAGACTTACTGCTGTGGTCCCTATCAATAACATGTCGTCACCATAAATCTCAGACAGGCTTACTGCTGTAGTCCATATCAATGACATGTCATCACCATAGATCTGTGACAGCCTTACTGCTGTAGTCCCTATCAGTGACATGTCATCACCATAGATCTGAGACAGGCTTACTGCTGTAGTATCTATCAAAGACATGTCATCGCCATAGACCTCAGACAGGTTTACTGCTGTAGTCCCTGTCAATGACATGTCATCACCATAGATCTAATACAGGCTTACATGGCATCACCATAGGTCTGAGACTGGCTTACTGCTGTAATCCCTATCAATGACATGTCATCACCATAGATCTGAGACAGGCTTACTGCTGTAATATCTATCAAAGACATGTCATCGCCATAGACCTCAGACAGGTTTACTGCTATAGCCCTTATCAATGACACGTCATTGCCATAAATCTGAGACAGGCTTACTGCTGTAATCACTATCAATGACATGTCATCGCCATAGATCTAACACAGGCTTACATGTCATCACCATAGGTCTGAGACAGGCTTACTGTTGTAGTCCATATCAATGACATGTCATCACCATAGATCTAACACAGGATTACTGCTGTAATCCCTGTCAATGTCATGTCATCACAATAGATCTAAGACAGACTTACTGCTGTAATCCCTTTCCATAAAAGGTCATCAGCATAGATCTGAGACAGGATTACTGCTATAATCCTTATCAATGACATTTCATCACCATATATCTGAGATAGGCTTAATGGTGTGAACCCTATCAATGACATGTCATTACCATAGATCTGAGACAGGCTTACTGCTGTAGTACCTATCAATGACATGTCATCACCATAGATCTGAAACAGGTTTACTGCTGTAGTCCGTATCAATGATATGTCATCACCATAGATGTAAGACAGGCTTACTGCTGTAATCCCTATCAATTACATGTCATCACCATAGATCTGAGACAGACTTACTGCTGTAATCCCCATCAATGACATATCATCATCACAGATGTGAGACAGGCTGACTGCTGTAGTACCTATCATGACATGTCGTCATCATAGATCTGAGAATGACTTACTGCGGTAGTCCCTATCAATGACATGTCATCACAATAGATCTGAGACAGGCTTGCTGCTGTAATCACTATCAATGACATGTCCTAACCATAGATCTCTGACAGGCTTACTTCTGTAGTCCCTATCAATGACATGTCATCACCATAGATCTGAGACAGGCTTATTGCTGTAGTCCATATCAGTGACATGTCATCACCATAGATCTGTGACAGGCTTACTGCTGTAGTCAATATCAATGACATGTCATCACCATAGATCTGAGACAGGCTTACTGCTGTAGTCCCTAACAATGACATGTCATCACCATAGATTTGAGACAGGCTTACTACTGTAGTCCCTATCAGTGACATGCCATCATCGTAGATCTAAGAGTGGCTTACTGCTGCAGTCCCTATCAGTGACATGTCATCATCATAGATCTGATACAGGCTTACTGCTGTAGTCCCTATCAATGACTCATCACCATAGATCTAACACAGTCTTACTGCTGTAATTCCTATCAGTGATATGTTATCACCATAGATCTAAGACAGGCTTACTGCTGTAGTCCCTATCAATGACATGTCATCACCATAGATCTAACGCAGGCTTACATGTCATCAGCATAGGTCTGAGACTGGCTTACTGCTGTAATCCCTATCAATGACATGTCATCACCATAGATATGAGACATGCTTACTGCTGTAATCCCTTTCATTGAAATGTCATCAGCATAGATCTGAGACAGGATTACTGCTATAATCCCTATCAATGACATTTCAACACCATAGATCTGAGACAGGCTTACTGCTGTGATCCCTATCAATGACATGTCATCACCATAGATCTGAGACAGGCTTACTGCTGTAGTATCTATCAAAGACATGTCATCGCCATAGACCTCAGACAGGTTTACTGCTATAGCCCTTATCAATGACACGTCATTACCATAAATCTCAGACAGGCTTACTGCTGTAATCACTATCAATGACATGTCTTCACCATAGATCTAACACAGGCTTACATGTCATCACCATAGGTCTGAAACAGGCTTACTGTTGTAGTCCCTATCAATGACATGTCATCACCATAGATCTGAGACAGGCTTACTGCTGTAATCCCTTTCAATGAAAGGTCATCAGCATAGATCTGAGACAGGATTACTGCTATAATCCTTATCAATGACATTTCATCACCATAGATCTGAGATAGGCTTAATGCTGTGAACCCTATCAATGACATGTCATCACCATAGATCTGAGACAGATAAACTGCTGTGATCCATATCAATGACATGTCATTACCATAGATCTGAGACAGGCTTACTGCTGTAGTACCTATCAATGACATGTCATCACCATAGATCTGAAACAGGTTTACTGCTGTAGTCCGTATCAATGATATGTCATCACCATAGATGTAAGACAGGCTTACTGCTATAGTCCCTATCAATAACATGTCATCACCATAGATCTGGGACTGGCTTACTGCTGTAATCCCTATCAATTACATGTAATCACCATAGATCTGAGACAGACTTACTGCTGTAATCTCCATCAATGACATGTCATCATCACAGATGTGAGACATGCTGACTTCTGTAGTACCTATCATGACATGTCATCATCATAGATCTGAGACAGGGTTACTGCTGTAATCCCTTTTAATGACATGTCATCACCATAAATCTGAGACAGGCTTACTGCTGTAATCACTATCAATGACATGTCATCACCATAGGTCAGAGACAGGCTTACTGCTGTAGTCCCTATCAATGAGATGTCATCACCATAAATCTGAGACAGGCTTACTGCTGTAATCACTATCAATGACATGTCATCACCATAGATCTAACACAGGCTTACATGTCATCACCATAGGTCTGAGACAGGCTTACTGTTGTAGTCCCTATCAATGACATGTCATCACCATAGATCTAACACAGGATTACTGCTGTAATCCCTATTATGTCATGTCATCACAATAGATCTAAGACAGGCTTACTACTGTAATCCCTTTCAATGAAAGGTCATCAGCATAGATCTGAGACAGGCTTACTGCTGTAGTCCCTATCAATGACATGTCATCACCATAGGTCAGAGACAGGCTTACTGCTGTAGTCCCTATCAATGAGATGTCATCACCATAGATCTGAGACAGGGTTACTGCTGTAATCCCTTTTAATGACATGTCATCACCATAAATCTGAGACAGGCTTACTGCTCTAGTCCCTATCAATGACATGTCTCACCATAGATCTAAGACAGGCTTATTGCTGTCATCCCTATCAATGACATGTCATCACCATAGATCTGTGACAGGCTTACTGCTGTAGTCCCTATCAATGACATGTCATCAGCATAGATCTGAGACAGGCTTACTGCTTTAGACCCTATCAATAACATGTCATCACCATAGATTTGAGACAGACTTACTGCTGTGGTCCCTATCAATAACATGTCGTCACCATAAATCTCAGACAGGCTTACTGCTGTAGTCCATATCAATGACATGTCATCACCATAGATCTGTGACAGCCTTACTGCTGTAGTCCCTATCAGTGACATGTCATCACCATAGATCTGAGACAGGCTTACTGCTGTAGTATCTATCAAAGACATGTCATCACCATAGACCTCAGACAGGCTTACTGCTGTAGTCCTTTTCAATGACATGTCATCACCATAGATCTGAGACTGGCTTACTGCTGTAATCCCTATCAATGACATGTCATCACCATAGATCTGAGACAGGCTTACTGCTGTAGTATCTATCAAAGACATGTCATCACCATAGACCTCAGACAGGCTTACTGCTGTAGTCCTTATCAATGACACGTCATTACCATAAATCTCAGACAGGCTTACTGCTGTAATCACTATCAATGACATGTCATCACCATGGATCTAACACAGGCTTACATGTCATCACCATAGGTCTGAAACAGGCTTACTGTTGTAGTCCCTATCAATGACATGTCATCACCATAGATCTAACACAGGCTTACTGCTGTAATCCCTATCAATGACATGTCATCACAATAGATCTGAGACAGGCTTACTGCTGTAATCCCTTTCAATGAAAGATCATCAGCATAGATCTGAGACAGGATTACTGCTATAATCCTTATCAATGACATTTCATCACCATAGATCTGAGATAGGCTTAATGCTGTGAACCCTATCAATGACATGTCATCACCATAGATCTGAGACAGGCTTACTGCTGTAGTACCTATCAATGACATGTCATCACCATAGATCTGAGACAGGTTTACTGCTGTAATCCCTATCAATGATATGTCATCACCATAGATGGAAGACAGGCTTACTGCTGTAGTCCCTATCAATTACATGTCATCACCATAGATCTGAGACAGACTTACTGCTGTAATCCCCATCAATGACATATCATCATCACAGATGTGAGACAGGCTTACTGCTGTAGCACCTATCATGACATGTAATCATCATAGATCTGAGAATGACTTACTGCAGTAGTCCCTATCAATGACATGTAATCACAATAGATCTGAGATAGGCTTGCTGCTGTAATCACTATAAATGACATGTCTTAACCATAGATCTGAGACAGGCTTACTGCTGTAGTCCCTATCAATGACATGTCATCACCATAGATCTGAGACAGGCTTATTGCTGTAGTCCATATCAGTGACATGTCATCACCATAGATCTGTGACAGGTTTACTGCTGTAGTCAATATCAGTGACATGTCATCACCATAGATCTGAGACAGGCTTACTGCTGTAGTCCCTATCAATACATGTCATCACCATAGATTTGAGACATGCTTACTGCTGTAGTCCCTATCAATGACATGCCATCATCGTAGATCTAAGAGTGGCTTACTGCTGCAGTCCCTATCAGTGACATGTCATCATCATAGATCTGATACAGGCTTACTGATGTAATCACTATCAATGACATGTCATCACCATAGATCTGAGACAGGGTTACTGCTGTAGTCCTTATAAATAACATGTCATCACCATAGATCTGAGACAGGATTACTCCTGTTATCCCTATCAGTGACATGCCATCACCATAGATCTCAGACAGGCTTACTGCTGTAGTCCCTATCAATGACATGTCATCACCATAGATCTGAGACAGGCTTATTGCTGTAGTCCATAGCAGTGACATGTGATCACCATAGATCTGTGACAGGCTTACTGCTGTGGTCAATATCAATGACATGTCATCACCATAGATTTGAGACAGGCTTACTGCTGTAGTCCCTATCAATGACATGTCATCATCGTAGATCTAAGACAGGCCTACTGATGTAGTTTCTATCAGTGACATGTCATCACCATAGATCTAAGACAGGCTTACTGCTGTAGTCCCTATCAATGACATGTCATCATCATAGATCTGATACAGGCTTACTGATGTAATCACTATCAATGACATGTCATCACCATAGATCTGAGACAGGCTTACTGCTGTAGTCCCTATCAATGAGATGTCATCACCATAGATCTGAGACAGGGTTACTGCTGTAATCCCTTTTAATGACATGTCATCACCATAAATCTGAGACAGGCTTACTGCTCTAGTCCCTATCAATGACATGTCTCACCATAGATCTAAGACAGGCTTATTGCTGTCATCCCTATCAATGACATGTCATCACCATAGATCTGTGACAGGCTTACTGCTGTAGTCGCTATCAATGACATGTCATCAGCATAGATCTGAGACAGGCTTACTGCTTTAGTCCCTATCAATAACATGTCATCACCATAGATTTGAGACAGGCTTACTGCTGTAGTCCTTATCAATAACATGTCGTCACCATAGATCTCAGACAGGCTTACTGCTGTAGTCCATATCAATGACATGTCATCACCATAGATCTGTGACAGGCTTACTGCTGTAGTCCCTATCAATGACATGTCATCACCATAGATCTAACACAGTCTTATTGCTGTATTTCCTATCAATGATATGTCATCACCATAGATCGAAGACAGGCTTACTGCTGTAGTCCCTGTCAATGACATGTCATCACCATAGATCTAACACAGGCTTACATGGCATCACCATAGGTCTGAGACTGGCTTACTGCTGTAATTCCTATCAGTGATATGTCATCACCATAGATCTGAGACAGGCTTACTGCTGTAATCCCTTTCAATGAAATGTCATCAGCATAGATCTGAGACAGGATTACTGCTATAATCCCTATCAATGACATTACAACACCATAGATCTGAGACTGGCTTACTGCTGTGATCCCTATCAATGACATGTCATCACCATAGATTTGAGACAGGCTTACTGCTGTAGTATCTATCAAAGACATGTCATCACCATAGACCTCAGACAGGCTTACTGCTGTAGTCCTTATCAATGACATGTCATTACCATACATCTGAGACAGGCTTACTGCTGTAATCACTATCAATGGCATGTCATCACCATAGATCTAACACAGGCGTACATGTCATCACCATAGGTCTGAGACAGGCTTACTGTTGTAGTTCCTATCAATGACATGTCATCACCATAGATCTAACACAGGATTACTGCTGTAATCCCTATCAATGACATTTCATCACCATAGATCTGAGACAGGCTTACTGCTTTAGTCCCTATCAATAACATGTCATCACCATAGATTTGAGACAGACTTACTGCTGTGGTCCCTATCAATAACATGTCGTCACCATAGATCTCAGACAGGCTTACTGCTGTAGTCCATATCAATGACATGTCATCACCATAGATCTGTGACAGCCTTACTGCTGTAGTCCCTATCAATGACATGTCATCACCATAGATCTAACAGAGTCTTATTGCTGTAATTCCTATCAATGATATGTCATCACCATAGATCGAAGACAGGCTTACTGCTGTAGTCCCTGTCATTGACATGTCATCACCATAGATCTAACACATGCTTACATGGCATCACCATAGGTCTGAGGCTGGCTTACTGCTGTAATCCCTATCAATGACATGTCATCACCATAGATCTGAGACAGGCTTACTGCTGTAATCCCTTTCAATGAAATGTCATCAGCATAGATCTGAGACAGGATTACTGCTATAATCCCTATCAATGACATTTCATCACCATAGATCTGAGACAGGCTTACTGCTGTGATCCCTATCAATGACATGTCATCACCATAGATCTGAGACAGGCTTACTGCTGTAGTATTTATCAAAGATATGTCATCGCCATAGACCTCAGACAGGTTTACTGCTATAGCCCTTATCAATGACACGTCATTACCATAAATCTCAGACAGGCTTACTGCTGTAATCACTATCAATGACATGTCATCACCATAGATCTAACACAGGCTTACATGTCATCACCATAGGTCTGAGACAGGCTTACTATTGTAGTCCATATCAATGACATGTCATCACCATAGATCTAACACAGGATTACTGCTGTAATCCCTGTCAATGTCATGTCATCACAATAGATCTAAGACAGGCTTACTGCTGTAATCCCTTTCCATGAAAGGTCATCAGCATAGGTCTGAGACAGGATTACAGCTATAATCCTTATCAATGACATTTCATCACCATATATCTGAGATAGGCTTAATGGTGTGAACCCTATCAATGACATGTCATTACCATAGATCTGAGACAGGCTTACTGCTGTAGTATCTATCAATGACATGTCATCACCATAGATCTGAGACAGGTTTACTGCTGTAGTCCCTATCAATGATATGTCATCACCATAGATGTAAGACAGGCTTATTGCTATAGTCCCTATCAATAACATGTCATCACCATAGATCTGAGACTGGCTTACTGCTGTAGTCCCTATCAATGACATGTCATCTCCATAGATCTGAGACTGGCTTACTGCTGTAATCCCCATCAATGACATGTCATCATCATAGATGTGAGACAGGCTTACTGCTGTAGCACCTATCATGACATGTAATCATCATAGATCTGAGAATGACTTACTGCAGTAGTCCCTATCAATGACATGTAATCACAATAGATCTGAGACAGGCTTGCTGCTGTAATCACTATCAATGACATGTTCTAACCATAGATCTCAGACAGGCTTACTTCTGTAGTCCCTATCAATGACATGTCATCACCATAGATCTGAGACAGGCTTATTGCTGTAGTCCATATCAGTGACATGTCATCACCATAGATCTGTTACAGGCTTACTGCTGTAGTCAATATCAATGGCATGTCATCACCATAGATCGGAGACAGGCTTACTGCTGTAGTCCCTATCAATGACATGTCATCACCATAGATTTGAGACAGGCTTACTACTGTAGTCCCTATCAATGACATGCCATCATCGTAGATCTAAGAGTGGCTTACTGCTGCAGTCCCTATCAGTGACATGTCATCATCATAGATCTGATACAGGCTTACTGATGTAATCACTATCAATGACATGTCATCACCATAGATCTGAGACAGGCTTACTGCTGTAGTCCTTATCAATGACATGTCATCACCATAGATCTGAGACAGGATTACTCCTGTTATCCCTATCAGTGACATGCCATCACCATAGATCTCAGGCAGGCTCACTGCTGTAGTCCCTATCAGTGACATGTCATCACCATAGATCTGTGACAGGCTTACTGCTGTGGTCAATATTAATGACATGTCATCACCATAGATTTGAGACAGGCTTACTGCTGCAGTCCCTGTCAATGACATGTCATCATCGTAGATCTAAGACAGGCTTACTGCTGTAATTTCTATCAGTGACATGTCATCACCATAGATCTAAGACAGGCTTACTGCTGTAGTCCCTATCAATGACATGTCATCACCATAGATCTAAGACAGGCTTACTGCTGTAGCCCCTATCAATGACATGTCATCAACATAGATCTAAGACAGGTTTACTGCTGTAGTCCCTATCAATGACATGTCTCACCATAGATCTAAGACAGGCTTATTGCTGTCATCCCTATCAATGACATGTCATCACCATAGATCTAACACAGGCTTACTGCTGTAGTCACTATCAATGACATGTCATCAGCATAGATCTGAGACAGGCTTACTGCTTTAGTCCCTGTCAATGACATGTCATCACCATAGATTTGAGACAGGCTTACTGCTGTAGTCCTTATCAATAACATGTCGTCACCATAGATCTCAGAGAGGCTTACTGCTGTAGTCCCTATCAATGACATGTCATCACCATAGATCTGTGACAGGCTTACTGCTGTAGTCCCTATCAATGACATGTCATCACCATAGATCTAACACAGTCTTACTGCTGTAATTCCTATCAGTGATATGTCATCACCATAGATCTAAGACAGGCTTACTGCTGTAGTCCCTATCAATGACATGTCATCACCATAGATCTAACACAGGCTTACATGGCATCACCATAGGTCTGAGACTGGCTTACTGCTGCAATCCCTATCAATGACATGTCATCACCATAGATCTGAGACAGGCTTACTGCTGTAATCCCTTTCAATGAAATGTCATCAGCATAGATCTGAGACAGGATTACTGCTATAATCCCTATCAATGACATTACAACACCATAGATCTGAGACTGGCTTACTGCTGTGATCCCTGTCAATGACATGTCATCATCATAGATCTGAGACAGGCTTACTTCTGTAGTATCTATCAAAGACATATCATCACCATAGACCTCAGACAGGCTTACTGCTATAGCCGTTATCAATGGCATGTCATTACCATACATCTGAGACAGGCTTACTGCTGTAATCACTATCAATGACATGTCATCACCATAGATCTAACACAGGCGTACATGTCATCACCATATGTCTGAGACAGGCTTACTGTTGTAGTTCCTATCAATGACATGTCATCACCATAGATCTAACACAGGATTACTGCTGTAATCCCTATCAATGACATTTCATCACCATAGATCTGAGATAGGCTTAATGCTGTGAACCCTATCAATGACATGTCATCACCATAGATCTGAGACAGATTAACTGTTGTGATCCATATCAATGACATGTCATCACCATAGATCTGAGACAGGCTTACTGCTGTAGTATCTATCAATGACATGTCATCACCATAGATCTGAGACAGGTTTACTGCTGTAGTCCCTATCAATGATATGTCATCACCATAGATGTAAGACAGGCTTACTGCTGTAGTCCCTATCAATGACATGTCATCACCATAGATCTGAGACTGGCTTACTGCTGTAATCCCTATCAATTACATGTCATCACCATAGATCTGAGACAGACTTACTGCTGTGATCCCCATCAATGACATGTCATCATCATAGATGTGAGACAGGCTTACTGCTGTAGTACCTATCATGACATGTCATCATCATAGATCTGAGAATGACTTACTGCAGTAGTCCCTATGAATGACATGTAATCACAATAGATCTGAGACAGGCTTGCTGCTGTAATCACTATAAATGACATGTCTTAACCATAGATCTGAGACAGGCTTACTGCTGTAGTCCCTATCAATGACATGTCATCACCATAGATCTGAGACAGGCTTATTGCTGTAGTCCATATCAGTGACATGTCATCACCATAGATCTGAGACAGGCTTACTGCTGTAGTCCCTATCAATAACATGTCATCACCATAGATCTGAGACAGGCTTACTGCTGTAGTCCCTATCAATGACATGTCATCACCATAGATTTGAGACAGGCTTACTGCTGTAGTCCCTATCAATGACATTTCATCATTGTAGATCTAAGACAGGCTTACTGCTGTAGTTTCTATCAGTGACATGTCATCACCATAGATCTAAGACAGGCTTACTGCTGTAGTCCCTATCAATGACATGTCATCAACATAGATCTAACACAGGCTTACTGCTGTAGTCCCTATCAATGACATGTCATCATCATAGATCTGATACAGGCTTACTGATGTAATCACTATCAATGACATGTCATCACCATAGATCTGAGACAGGCTTACTGCTATAGTCCTTATCAATGACATGTCATCACCATAGATCTGAGACAGGGTTACTCCTGTAATCCCTATCAGTGACATGCCATCACCATAGATCTCAGACAGGCTTACTGCTGTAGTCCCTATCAATGACATGTCATCACCATAGATCTGAGACAGGCTTACTGCTGTAGTCCATATCAGTGACATGTCATCACCATAGATCTGTGGCAGGCTTACTGCTGTGGTCAATATCAATGACATGTCATCACCATAGATCTGAGACAGGCTTACTGCTGTAGTCCCTATCAATGACATGTCATCACCATAGATTTGAGACAGGATTACTCCTGTAGTCCATATCAATGACATGTCATCATCGTAGATCTAAGACAGGCTTACTCCTGTAATTTCTATCAGTGACATGTCATCACCATAGATCTAAGACAGGCTTACTGCTGTAGTCCCTATCAATGACATGTCATCACCATAGATCTGAGACAAGCTTACTGCTGTAGTCCCTATCAATGAGATGTCATCACCATAGATCTGAGACAGGCTTACTGCTGTAGTCCCTATCAATGACATGTCATCATCATAGATCTGAGACTAGCTTACTGCTGTAATCCCTTTCAGTGACATGTCATCACCATAAATCTGAACCAGGCTTACTGTTGTCAGCCCTATCAATGACATGTCATCACCATATATCTAAAACAGGCTTAGTGCTGTAATCCCTATCAATGACATGTCATCACCATAGATCTAAGACAGGCTTACTACTGTAGTCCCTATCAATGACATGTCATCACCATAGATCTAAGACAGGCTTACTGCTGTAGTCCCTATCAATGACATGTCATCACCATAGATCTAAGACAGGCTTACTGCTGTAGTCCCTATCAATGACATGTCATCACCATAGATCTAACACAGGCTTACTGCTGTAATCCCTATCAATGACATGCCATCACCATAGATTTAAGACAGGCTTACTGCTGTAATCCCTATCAGTGACATGTCAGTACCATAGATCTTAGAGAGGCTTACTGCTGTAATCTCTATTAATGACATTTAATCGCCGTAGATCTAGCACAGCCTTACTGTTGTAATCCCTATCAATGACATGTCATCACCATAGATCTAAGACAGGATTACTGCTGTGATCCCTATCAATGACATGTCATCACCATAGATCTAACACAGACTTACTGCTGTAATCTCAATAAATGACATGTCATCACCATATATCTAAGACAGGCTTACTGCTGTAATACCTATCAATGACATGTCATTACCATAGATTTGAGACACGCTTACTGCTGTAGTCCCTACCAATGACATGTTATCACCATAGATCTAAGACAGGCTTATTGCTATAACCCCTATCAATGACATGTCATTACCATCGATTTAAGACAGCCTTACTTGTGTAATCCCAATTCCCCATAACTCCATCCTCCCATCTGCATCCTGTTTTATGTTGAAATCAATTACATATCTGGTGGAGTGCTGTACTCCTTTGTTGAACTTTCCTTCCCTTAATCTTTTGAAAATACACTTTCTGTGTGAGTTAAGTCTAATATAGACTTGTTCCCCATAACCAGCTGCTTGCCTTTTTAAGGTACTGCTCATCAGCGGGTATTTGCATCTGCATCAGTCTGTGGCTCTGATATGGTGACTGCAGAAAAACTGCTGAAATGCACTTTCACTGACCAATGACATGCCACCACAGTGCAATGTATATGGCCTTCATATAGACCCGGGACCCTTTCTTAGCTGTTAATATGGACATTATTGAGGTGTGGAGACTACAGCATTGTAGAGGGTAGGTATCTTAACTGTCAACTGTAGAGATTTATACAGTATTTCCACAGTTTTGCCTCATATGTGTGGTCAGTGTCCCATGACGTTGTGGTCATCTGGCAATTCACTGCCAAACATTGTGGGCTGAGGTCAGTAATGGCAGACACATATTTGAGTGTCAGACTTCATACTCCTCAGAATATGCATGCTATTGCAATAGCTGTTATTCTATCAACTTACTATATTTGTAGGAGCAAACTTTAAAATATGTCCTGATCTCTGTTACTTTGTCTCCCGCATTAAGTATGGCTGTGTTAGGAGATTGGGAGGTATGGTAGGTTTATAGTAGCTACCTTTACATACAAGTGTGTGTGCAGCCTAGAACACATAGGGGGGAGTGTGAAAGCTTTGCAGGACAAGAAGCTGTTCATGTAAATCTGGTAGCTGTGTCAGCCCTGTCATTTTGGCAGATTCAGGGTAAGGGTACCCTTTACAGCCCAATCGAGGCATGTGATTAAGGTACATCTGTTAAACAGTACCAGTAACAGAGTAGTAGGTGACATATAATTATACTATACGGATATGTGCAGTGCATCCCTACCTGCAGCCCTTTGACTTGCAAAACTGGATAGTAGTTCATTAATTATCAGTAACCTGTGTGGATAAAGATTGCATGTCTTCAGAATAATTGCTGTCTTCAGAATAATGTAATTGAACTGCAACACAAGACTGGATTTGAACCCAGGACTGTGTGTGGCAAAATGCATTGCATGCAAGGCATTTAACAAACTGGGCTGCTGTGCCACTGCTACAACAGGTGTATTTGCAAGGCACATGTGCAGATATGCATGCTATGGCACACATTGTCTGCATCCATCAGTATGTGCATGGCTTTCTACGGCTGTATTTTGGCACCAGGGTCCAAGTTGAACATGTTCTTTGCAATTGATGCCTTAACAGGTGTCTTTCTACATGTTGTTGATACAAGGGCACATTTACCTGATATCACAACCCTCACTTATGCCCATTTTTTATATCTTTGGCTATCTAGCATTGTATTATTGCACCAGAGTCCAAGGTACACTCCCATTTTCCCATTAATTTTTAATTCTAGTTTGCATGGTGCGGCGCAACATGTAGCTCTGCTGAGACAATGACTGTAAGTCACTATGCTTTGATGAAAACACCTATTTTAATTAAGATTTGCATGGCGTGGAAAGTTAATGCAGTGCTGTGGGTGTGATGTGGGGTGGCCGCAGTGGTGCATTAGTTAGCATTGCCACTTCACAACAAGAGGTTCTCCGGTTTGATTTGCAGCTGGGGTGTCTTCTGTGCGGAGTCTGCATTTCCTCCCTGTGGTCATGGGGGGTTTCTTCCATATGCTCTGGTTTTATCCCACATCCCAAAGACATGGTTCAGGTGGCTTGGACACTCTAAATTGGCCCTAGGTGTGAGTGTGTGCCTTTTGTGGAAGGTTGGGCACTGGACTGGTAACTTGACACATTAAAACCCCTCTGCCAGTCATTCCGCAGACCATTGTTCAACTGTGATGACCCCTAGCTGGGAAAAGAAGAAGCTGTGGATGTGATGGGCTTGGGTTTGAAATATGGCAGAGGCGTCTATTTTGCACATATCTAACAATGTTAGAAACACGTTTATTCATTAAAGCTCTGTTTAGCAGAGCTAAGAGAAACTGCGACGTGCGGTGAACCACATAGCTCCACAATAAAAAAATATAAAGAAAAGAAAAAAGGGGAGATAGGAAAGTGGTGAAATGGAGGCAAGCAGGGGCAAAACATAGTGAATGTGTGTTAGACAGACTTACTAAGCTGGGCATAAATCCCTACATCACTCGATGGGTTTCCAACTGGCTTACTGACAGAACCCAGACTGTAAAAGTAGCTGACTCCAAATCCAGCTCCAGACAAGTTACAAGTGGAGTACCTCAGGGTTCAGTCCTGGGACCACTCTTGTTTGGCATCTACTTCTCTGAAGTACAGGCCAACACTAAGGGACTCTGGCTAACAAAGTTTGCAGGTGACTGCAAACTGGGAGCCATTATTGAATCCCCAAATGATGTGGATATTCTACAAAAGGGCCTTACAGAAACAGATGCCTGGTGCCAGAGCCATGGGCTCAAGCTTAATGCCAAGAAATGTATAGTTATCCCCTTTGGAAAAAACATGTACCCATGAATTACCACATAGGTGGCAGGACGCTAAACATTGAAAGTGTGATGAGAGACTTAGGGACACAGGTGGACAGTGGTCTCACTTTCGATAACCACATCACCACAACAGTCAGGAAATCCTTCTATGTGGCACACCTCATCACTAAGGGCTTTTCATCCAGAAAAAAGGAGGTCATTGTCCCACTGTACTCATCCCTCATTAGACCCATTATAGAGTATAATGCCCCGATTGGTATGTACCTCACAAGACATCTGCAACAGCTGGAAAGGCCGCAGAAATATCTCACTAAAAGAATCACAGGCCTAAAGTAGATGCCATATGCTGACCGTCTAAAAAACTTCCAGCTATACCCTGTGGCATATCGTCTACTCAGAGGTGATTTCTGCTTAACATACAAGGCCATGTCAAACCCTGATCTGTTAGACATACTCCACTTAAAGAAATCCCAATCCCTCATAGCCACACGCTCCAGGGATCTAAATCTTGTCATCACAATGAACAAAACATGCTAGAGGGATAGGTTCCTGACCCAGAGACTCCCCATACTCTGGAATGGACTGCCCATACATGTCAAGCAGAGAGCCTCATTGGCCTTCTACAAAAGGAACCTTGATGATTGGATGGGAGATAGGAAATTCACCCTGGGGATCATGTCAGTCACCCTACTAGACAGGGGCTCAGAGAAGTAAATATTGTGGGAAGAAATATCCAGGGAATTGTTATGGCTAGGCTTGCATAGGTCCTAGGGCCGATAGCCTAGTACCAACCTATGAACCTATGAAAGGCATGTAGGGATCTGCAGGAAGGGTATAGGAAAGAACCATAACTATCCATTTCTTGTACAGCAACACCTATGCAATTTGACAGATTTTGTAGATGAATTTGGGCTCTCAAACCCCAGAAAGAGGGTGAGGACAACATAACTGCATTGTCAAGCCAATTGGACCAAATTACTTGTGTCCAGTGGACACATGTGCAAGATGGAGAAGTATGTATGAGGCAATATTTTTTGGGGGAAGAGGTGCCCTTTTTTTTGTTTTTATTAAAGTGAGAGTTGAATGTTGGGGAAGTGACATAGGTACATGTGGGGAGGTAAGTTGGGTAGGAGAGAATGCATTCACAGACAGACAAGACAGCAGACAGGGGCAGTGTGTGACATATGAGGTGGGTGAACATCTTGGATCACGTAGGTGTTGTGGAATCCAGTCACACATGTGTCTGGACAGCAGCAGTGTGACTCAGGTCCCCACCCATGTGACTGTCACAACTAATCCTTCACTGCCGCGAGGGTGGCAGTGCTGGATGCTGGGTGCCAGGATGAGGCTGCCCCAATAAGTCAGCCAGCGTGCTCTCAGTCTGGCACAGGTGGCATTCATAGCTGCATTGAACAATCCTGTGCACCATGAGCAGCAGTTGACCCTGGGTGACAACTGCCCTTCTGCCACTGCTTCCAGGGGAAGGCCAAGCCCCGACCCCTGAGGTAGTCCCATCCAATGCCACAGGTGGTGCAGGGACAGCGAAGGGGGCACCACTGGTCTGGGTCCCAAATGTGCCAGGGCCTGGTGCCATGACCAGTTGAGGCAAAGTTGGTGGATCAGCTAGAACCAGCCTACCCTGACATGCTGTAGTAAATGGAGATATAGCAATAAGTATAGGTTAGTTGTGAACAAATCATTGTTAGTAATAACACCATGGCAGAACATTGGAAATAACCCAGTTATATATTGATGCATATTATGGGAAACACAACAATAAATAACAGAACAGTCAGTATGTTAACAGCATACCAGTAACAGTTACAGCATAATGCCAAGAAAATAGGTATTTTAATTTAACAAGATATGTTAATATGCAATCATTATAATATGGACGGCACAGTGGTGCAGTGGTAGCATTGGCACCTTACAGCAAGAGGTTCTCCAGTTTGATTCTTGGCTGGGTTTCCTTCTGTGTGGAGTCTGCATATCCTCCCTGCATTCGTGTGGGTTTTCTCCGGGTGCTCCAGTTTCCTCCCATGTTACAAAAACATATGTCTGGAGCATTTCTCCCTGGGCCTCCGCTGAAAATTGGATTTGTTCCAAGTTGGACTTTCCCTGTTAACAAATGTTAAATAAATAAATAATACATAACAATAATAACACATGTCCCAAAATACAGCTAATGTAACAACTTATGTTTATAGTAAACCATAACCAATGAATAACAGTAAGAAATATATAAAAATAAGGAGTGGAGGAGAGAGAGAAAAACAGTCTGTTAGTAAAATTGGAAGTTACTTCCTTGACAACAGTACTACTATCTAGTCTATGGGTCTGTATTTTCTTCATGTGTACAATGACTACATGTCTCCCATAGCTGATGTAGCACGTGCATATGTCTATTTGCATGGGACACTATGGGCCAAGCAGTTACAACTGCAGGTACACAACTACACAGAACACTTGCACATCAGGTGGACCTATATAACTACCAAGGTGTTCTGTGGGCTGATTTGGTGATACTTTGCAATCTAGGTAATCATTTCCATGGTAATCCTGTGACAGATGGATTATACACTATTAATTACATAACATGAAATCGTGACACTTGAGAGACATGTATGTGTACAGTACAGACATTAAACAGTTGTCATGCTTTGGTTGGCAGGCATGGGAATAGAACCCAATAGCAGTGGCTGCAGGGGACATCTGCATAGAATGTATTAATTGACTGCAGCAACTTTTAACAGACACTCCAGGCATACAACCATACCGGAATTACACATTTTACTTCTGACTGGGCATTGCTGTTGAAGACATTCTTGCTAACGATTTTAACAGTCTGTGACATTTAAACACGCAATTATCTACTCATAATATGGGCTTCATAGGTTCATAGGTTCATAGATTAGTACTATGCTAACTGCCATTATGAGCCATTTTAAGCCTAGCCAATTATCCCATGTGAGACTCAAACCCTGCACCTTGCGTTTGTAAGGCAAACACCTTAACCATTAGGCCACCCCATTTGCCTGTAGTTCCTGTGGAGAGAGAGAAATGGTGAGCATTATGTGACTGCTACTGTAATATTTACTGCTAGATACCACTGGATTCAAACCCTGGACTGTGTGTGTCAAAATGTACTATATATAGAGCATTTAACAAGCTGAGCCACTGAGTCGCTGCTGTTTACTGACTGACTGATAGTTGCCTAGAGCTTGCTTGGAACCAAAATATGATCTCATAGTACTACTACAGTCTTATACTAGACTTCAGTGGCAATAGAATGCACATGCATGATATACAAGCATAACACAGACAGTAGGTAAGCTATAATTCAGTATCATATCTGTGAAGTCAACAAACAATATCAGCTCATGGAGTGGGCTACCTCACCCATATACCTTTATTACCTGATATCTGTGGATGACAGAGCATTATGTGACCAATATTGGCCTAGAGACAGCATTGAACAGTACTATATGAGTTAACCAATACACTTTGCAGCCATTAGATTTGCCTTTTACAGCTATTACAGTGTTATACTTGACTGCAGCTCCTTACCTTACAGCCTGAATGCATACAGCTCTGCAGTGGTTACAAAAACACAATCCCGATGTACACCATTTTCCTTGGTGTAATTGGTATTGTTTCATGTTTTTATTGAACTACAGTTTGTATTATTCATTTATTGCACTACAGCTCTAATTCCACATTTATTGCACTACAAAGTTTATTGTATATACTTTAATGCAGTTACTGGTATTGTTTCATGTCTTTATTGCACTACAGTTGGCATTATTCATTCATTGCAGTTAATACTTTACTCTTTCTTACTTATTTTACTACAGTTAGCATAAAACATCTGTACTCATGACACTGAGGGTGCAACCTGGCCAGCAACCGGCATGCAACTCGACATTGCGAGCCCTCTCAACTGCAGCTGTTGGGAAAGAGGCACACCATTATGCATACCAGTTTTGCAGACATTCAGATTACATATTGGTAAAATAGAAATAAAATTACTTACATACTTGTGAGCATTCGCTGCCCTTGACACTTGGACCCAGGTGCCCAAGGTTCCCCTCTTTTGCCTTTTCAGGTCATCGTGGTGGTGACAACACTGCTCACCTGTGTGGGGGACACCAGTAACTGTGGTGAGTTTTCTGGCCAGCTGGTCCCAGGCCTCCACCTTACACTCTGAGTCCTGGGAACCTCTTTGCAGCAGCCTGTCATCATGGTTTTTCACAAGGAGCCCAACCATGACCCTGGATTCCAGAGTGCCCCAATTCTGCCCCAGAAAGCGTGCACCTTCACCAACACCACCAGCTGTATTATTCCTTCAGCTGACAGAACTCCAATGAATTCTGCTGTATTCCTGCCTATTGTGCTTAATATAGGCTGTTTTCCTGCCTATTTGGCATTGGGCAACATTAAAAAAGTGTCTTGTCACTTAGCACCATGCAAACCAGTGCAACTGAGCTGAGAAGTGCAAAAACTGACCGAACCATAGTCATATTGGAGCTAAGCAGTGTGCAAACAAGCCAAGCAGTGCAGAGCAGCACACAAACATTGGCAGCTGTTGCTATGTTTATGCGGAGATTAGCAGGTGTAAGCACAGTTGAGCAGAGCTTAGCAGAAAGCAGCAGGGCCATATTTTAAAATTGTCTGCATAATGTGTATATCAAAATTCAATACATATTTTCCCTTCCTTGTGTTCAAACCCTGGACATACGGCACATGAAGCCATAACTCTACCCATTTAGCTATGTGGGCATTAAAATGTCTGGTATACCTTTAGATATACCACTGTGTAAAACCTATAAGCAAGTACTGAGCATCGTGCCAAGCTGCACATACACACTTAGACACACCTTTAAATAAATAACGAATTACATCCAGTTTCTATCTTTAGATGCCTGGCAGGTGTCTGCTATCTTATATTTCAGCACAGCTTGGCATTGCTGTGCTCTGTGCCGCACCGCACAAATATGCTTTAAAATAAATAAATAACTAAAAATAAAACAAAAGGACATTTCAGGGAGTCCCATACTCATCTGCAGCCATGGTTAGCACTACACCTCTCCCTACACTGATTCCATAACCATGTTCCTCAGCTCTCCCTCGGCAATGTACCATTATTAATATGCATGGTGTGCTGCCAAGGGAGAACCATGACCACGAACATAGATACATTCCATGTAGGCTCTACACGGTGCCTACACAGATTTTATTAAATCTTGGGGAATATTTTTGCATATTTATTATCTATTTAAAAACTATATAGTTATTTTGTCTGACTAATTTGCCAAAAGTTCTATGGCTAATGCAGATGTAAGAACTGATAAAGGACATCCCTTTTTATTTCATTTACATTAGATTAAAAAAATCTCCATTTTTATCTTATCTTTAAAGTCATAATAAAGTATTTTATTAATGGTGTATATTCTTCTGGGAAGGCCAAATTAATCAGCACTTTAAATGAATGTTGATAATTCAATCACATGCTTTATCTATAACTAAAGTGATCATTTTAATTTTTTCTTTTTGCATTCAGTGTAATCAGTTAATGTCAGTACTCTAAATATTGTGTTTATCACCTGACCATAAATCTTAGTTGGTCTTTATCTACTAGGAGTGGTAAAATAACTCTTTATTATAAAGATGGACACAGAGAAATTAGAGACATAATAGATTTGTAATCTACATTTATCAGTGACATTAACCTATAGCAGTAGCATAGATTTTGTTTTTTGTGTTGTTTTAAAATAGGTTTTATAGATTCATAGTCAGTTACTAGGCTATTGATCTGTAAGGATTGTAAGCCAAGCCTTACATTCCCATAATATTTTTAACCTTTATATTTTGTGTGCAAATAATCCAGAGATGGGCAGAACAAGGATATATTAGGGTATTTACATGTTACCCTCTATCCTTGAGGTACAAGGGTGCTAAACTGGGGGGCTGCAGTTACCTATCCATTCAGCCAAATTATATTTGAATAGAGTAGTGGAAGTAGAGAAAAAACACAAAAACAACTGTTGGACTTCGTAGAGTAATGGAAGTACTTTGCTTTATGTGGAGTTAAAGATGGTTCCACAAAAGTGGAGATTCTCTGAGATACATGCAGATCACATGTGCTTCTGGTACATCCACCTTGCAACCAAGTCCTTTGTGTTCATGCAAACTTGAATGAACAAGATAAATAATTACCAACACAAATATATGGATGCAAGGATGATAGCTGACACCAGTGTGAGCATAGCCAGTGGCTTGTTCTTCTTTGCTCCAATATTGCAGCAGCCACTTAAACTTCAAGCATTCAGCAAATATTAACAGCAGTCCAAATACTTAGTTTTACAAAATAATAAAAATCAAGTAGATTTGGTCACCAAAAAACTCCATTTTACACAATCATGAAAAGTGCTTTCATCCACAAACTGGACTTCATCAGATCATCTTTTTGATCTGATAAAGTCCAGACTGTTGAAGAAATGTGTTTGTTTGGCAATATTCTCTGAGACTAAACATTTGTGATATCACTTACAGTTAGCTCTGCACAGTGTTGGGCATTGTTGTTGCAGATTTCTAACATAGTTAAAGAAAGCTTTGTCATTATCCTCACCTGGAAGGCAATTTTTACCTCATATCTGGCTTTGGCTGATTTGATCAAGATCTGGAGTTCCTTGTTTAGTTCAGCAAGAGTGTTTTTGGAATTTTGAGAGTTTAATTTATATTGTTGTGCAATGCATTTTTTCTTCTTCTATTATAGATGCTATTTATATTTAGGATTCCATCAAAAGGATTTATTTTTTTAATATTGTTTAGCAGGAAAGTCCAACTGGGACAGAACCCATTTTCAGCAGAGGCCCAGGGAGAAATGTTCTAGGCACATGTCTTTGGAACATGAGAGGAAACCAGAGCACCCAGAGGGAACCCATGTGAATGCAGGGAGGACATGCAGACTCTGCAAAGAAGGCACCCTAACCAAGAATCAAACCAGAAAAGCTCTTGCTGTGAGGTGACAGTGCTAACTGATGCACCACTGCACTGGCCAAATGTTAGGTCAGAAGCTTTAGAAGGCTGATGTTGCCTAAAAAATAATTCATTTTTTAGAGGAGGACAAAGATAAATATATTGCTCTATAAATGTGCCAAGAATTTGGCAGTGAAAGGTTCTGCATAAGCAGTGAGGTTGCCAAGATGGAAGGGGCTTTTGAATTTAGTTAGGTATTGCTCAGTTTATGTGGATTAGATTTAGCATAATCTGTCAATATGGTGGTATTGGATTAGTCTTATGGTGAATGTGACTGATTTATGATCTGATTTGACCAGGAAGGTAGTTACAGTTGGTGGGGTACAACGTTTCCCCATATTGGTAAGGACTACATCTTGGATTTTGTCATACCTGGTTGGAGTGCAGACTAACTGGTCCAGAGAGCGTGTATTGATGAAGTCCAGAAATTTCTTTTCATACATGTTTCAGGATGTATGAGTCACCCAGTTTATGGAGGGGTAGTTGAAGTCTTCTAATAGGTTTATGTTTGACTGCATACATGTGACTTGATACAAATTATGTAGGAGATGTAGGCTGAGGGTACATAGATGGGATCCTAGTTATCTATGCTATGATATGACAAGAGGTCTTATTACTAGTAAGTTGGACAGGTCAGAGATTGGCATAATGGTTAAGGTTTTTACCTTATTGATACCAAGAATCAAGGTTTGATTCTCACATGGGGTAATTGGTGGACTTAAAATGGCCCACAAGGGCAGTTATCTTAGTACTATCTATTAACCCATGAAGGAATTCCAGGTCATAATAAGTCTGGATGTGATTTTTTTTTTAATATGGAGATACCACCACGTTTAGTGCCCTTGTCTTTGCAGTGAGCCTGAATATGTGATACTCATTGAAACTCTGCACTATATGAATGCTTTCAAAGGCTGGACCAAGTCTCTGTAATGATGCATATATCATTGTTTTCCA
Source organism: Protopterus annectens (assembly GCF_019279795.1). Taxonomy (NCBI): domain Eukaryota; kingdom Metazoa; phylum Chordata; order Ceratodontiformes; family Protopteridae; genus Protopterus; species Protopterus annectens. The sequence continues at coordinate 696,753,185 of NC_056736.1, forward strand.
GGGTAAGGAGTGCTTGTTGGTAGTGGAGTTTTTTGTTAATCTCCTCACACTGAGCAGGAATGCATTTATATTATCCAGATCTTGTTTTGTTATATATAAAATTTTTGTGGAGATAGATGCCAGCCACCCTGGCAAAGCAGTTAGGACCGTCTACCATCTTCTACCAGGCTGATATCTATTGCATCCCCTTAGAATGACACCAGAAGCTAAACCAGCTATTGAAAACAATAATATGTTGTTCATATTTTGGCATCACTCACGGTTTTGGTAGAATTCTACTTTAGATCTCCATCATGCCCCTCTGCATGTAGTCCAGGGAGGTACATCACAAGTCATTTATGCCCACTTGTACTATGACTGTGTCATAAGCATACTTGCACAGCAAGGGCTTGAGAGCTTGCATAATGTGGCAAATGCTATCACCTGACAAGCAACTGACAATGGCCCACTCCTTGCATAACCTGTTGAGTGGTGCAGCGATGTAAGCCGCTATGGAGTCACCTATGCCTTGGATGATGGATTAGGATCATAGGATCATAGGAAATTGCTAGGCTAATGGCCCTTACAAGCCTAGCCAAATTCTACCCTTATTTCCATGATCAGCACCTATTGCTCCTTTCCAAGAGGGACACAGGTGGAACCCCCAGTGTGGATTTATGATTACCCATCCAATCCTCTAGACTGCATTTGAAGAGGGCCAATGAGGTGCTGTGTTTAACATGAAGTGGGTGTCCATTCCAAAGGTGTGGTAACCTCCCGAAGACAAATCTGGCCCTCCAGCAGGTTCTATTAATGCCACATGCCACGTTAAGGTCTTTAGAGTGCGTAACCCATGTACCATTTGACTTGCAGATATGCAGTATTTCCAGTAAAGCAGGGTCAAAGATTAAGGCACTGGAGGGTTCATCAGGTAGCAAAACAACTTTAATGAACACACAAAACAAATAACGCTTTGAACTGGACCACAGTATTTTCATCAGTAACATCATCAGATTGCCTTGTGTGTTCATTAAAGTTGGTTTGCTACCTGGTGAACCCTCCAGTGCCTTATTTTTTGGTTGTTTGTTTATATTTGGGCACTTTTTCCATTTTTTTTCATTTATCAGGGTCAAAGATTGCCTTATTTGCAAGGCATAGATTGCCTCTGAGTAGTCTGCATGAAACAGAATAAAGTGACAGTGATTTCACATGATCCACATAAGACAGATGCTGAAGACCTTGAATTTCTCATAAGAGGAGCCTTTGTGTCTCTCCAATTGCTGCAGGTGCTTGGAAAGGTAAATAACAAAAGGGGTGTTGTACTTAATTATTGGTCTGATGAGGGAAGAGTTCAGGGAGGTTATAACCTTTTTTTTTCTGGATGCAATGCCCTTACTTATGAGATGAGCAATATAGAATTCCCTTCTTTCCACTGTGAAGACATGCTGATCAAAGGTAAGGTTGCTGTCAGCCTGTGTCCCCAAGTCTTTCACCACTGAGTGCGTACTTAGGGTATTGTTATTGATGTGGCAGTTAGCAGGAACATTGCACTTAACAAAAGGGATGATAATACATTTTTTTTGCATTGAGTTTAAGGCCATGACTTTGGAATCAATCATTTGTTTGTGTAAAACCCTCTTGCAGGATTTTACATCATTTGGAGATTCTATGATCACCCCCAGTTTGCAGTCATGAGCAAACTTTGCAGCCACAGACCTTTAGTTTTTAGCTTGTACTATGGAGAAATAGATTTCAAACAGCAGAGTTTCCAGGACTGAACACTGTGGAACATCACTGGTTAGAGGTCTGCTGTTGGAGGTGGATTCCCCTATTTTGACTATATGTGTTCTATCAGTGACCCAGTTAGTGACACATCTAATGATATAAGGGTTGATACCTAGCTGGGTGAGTTTGTCAATGATGCCTGAGTGGAGGATAATGTCAAAAGCCTTGACTAAGTCTATGTAGGCTACATGCACAGATTTTGCCTTATCCGTGGCCTTGGTAACTGTCTCAAATAAGTTCACCAGGTTTAACAGGCATAATCTCCTTTTGACCAATCCAAACTGAGTAGGGTCAAGTGTTTGGAGATTACCTATATCTTTGTTGCTAAGGTCCATGATGATTTGCTCCATGGCCTTGCAGATAAGGCTGGTCAGGCTAATAGATCTATAGTTCCCAGGGACAGTGGAAGCACCACCTTTGTGCAAGGGGATAATGGTGGCCATTTTCCATTTGTATTCAGCTGGGATGAAGCCGGTGCTTAGAGTATGACTGAAAAGAGTACCCAGTGGTGTTGCTAATTCTTGTTTGAGCCCATGTAAGACACAACTGAGATGTTATCAGGTCCCATAGATGCTGTGTTTTTGGCTTTAGAGAGGGCATGTATGACCTGCTCTTTAGAGATACAAGGTAGAGGACAGGTGATAGCAATGTCATGGGATGCATGCGTTGGGGACAGGGGAGTGAAGTTTTCACAGAACCTGTCAGCTAACATGTTAGCTATGTCCACAGGCTCAGTATATGTGGTATCTTTAACTACCAGCTCAGCACAAATCTGGGCCTTTCCTTTTAGGTCATGAATGCAACTAAAGAATACCTTATAGTTGTTCTTGGTTGAGGAAGCTAACTTGGATTCATAGTTTGCTTTGGAGGACTTTACAAGAAGTCTTATTTGCTTATTTAAGCTGAGGAGGGAGTTTTTCCAGTTTAGGGCTTGCTCCCTCTTACTCTTAGACAGCAATTTTTTTCTCTTATTGTAAAGCCAGTTAATGGCAGTTGTCCACCAGGCAGGTTCGCTCTTCCTTGGGGAGCTTGTTTTGGTCCTATCAGGTATGGCTGAATCAATGTAGTTATACAGGTATTTGTATAAAGCATTGGTGTAGAACTTGGCATAGTTGCCAGTTCTGAGGGGGGGAGGTGCAGAAAAGCTATATATACCATCCTGTAAGAGGTTATAATCTGCTTTGGAGAAGTTTTTTTAGTTTAGTTGCTGCAGGGGGGGTCAAGTGTGATAGTTACTTCAAATGAGACTGATTTGTGGTCAGATCTCACTAGGGAAGACCTCAAAGTAGGGATGCTACAGTGGTCTCCCATATTGGTACGCACCAGATCCAGGATGTTAGCACCCCTCGTGTGGGTGTCAACTAGCTGGTCCAAGACACTGGAGTTAATGAAGTTGAAGAACCTTTGGACAAGTGAGAGCACAAATAATTTACCCAGTCAATGTAGTAGTTAAAGTCACCCAAAACCATGTTGTTTGGATGTAGCTTGATAATCTCAAGTTGATCCAAATAGGCAGACTGGGTGTCCTGATTCATGGAGGGGGTCCTGTAGCTGGCAATATTTGAACAGGTGTCTAACCAACAGTAAATTGCATGTGAAGCATTTCCAAGGAATCATACTGTTTAACCAGTCTGAAGGTGTATTTATCTTTAATGAATATTGATACACTGCCTCATTCAGGTTTCAGGCCTTCAGTTTGTGGTTTGAATGTGTGGAAGGAGGTGTAGCCCAGTATGGCTGGGCTGCTCTCCACAGCCTTGAACCAGGTTTCCATGACTGCACAAATGTCTATGTCTTCCAAGGTAAGGACTGCTTCCAGTGAGTGTAGTTTCATATTAATGGAGGAGATGGAGTGTATGGAGATTTACCTTATGGGCTTTTAAACTGAGTAATTGCAACTGTTAGATGTATGTTTCATGTTGGGTGCTATCTGTGTTGTTGTATGTTTCAGGGGTTGCTGTGGATACTTTGTTTCTTATGTTACTTTTAGCAGACCTTTGTGGTTTAGGTAGGTTAGAGTCTCAGTATATGAAAGTTTGTGTTTTTGGTCTGAGCTGTGTCTGTGTTTAGTGTGGTATTGTGTGGTACTGACAACGTTATTGCTATTTGTTGGTGCTTCATGTAAGAGCTTTGCCTCCAATAACTTTGTATAACTACATCTCTAGCACACTCTGTCTGCTCATATTAATAACAAGTGGTTGACAGTAAACATGAGACAATTATTACATTGTCAAATAATGCCCATTTCAACCAGGCTTGGCTACAGAGATGGTTGGATAGTGCAAATCCATGGTTCCAGGTATTCACTGATGTGCGCTGTGGGGGAGTTATACCTCTAAGATTTGGAGTTGATTTATTGGAGGAGTTATCTGTCTAAAACAAACAGTGTAAGTCTATAACCAAACGGAAGCATAACACCTAGCACAAACCTATCAGTTTAGCACAAACAATTTAAGTCTACCCATGAAGAGCAACACAGCACCTAGTGCAAACCTATTAGTTTACAACAAACAAACAATTTAAGTATAGAAATGAACAGCAACACAACCCCTAGAGCAAACCTATCAGTTAAAACAGTCTAAATCTGCACATGAACAGCAACACAACCCCTAGAGTAAACCTATCAGTTAAAACAGTCAAAATCTACACATGAACAGCAACACAACACCTAGTGCAAACCTATCAGTCTAAAACAAAGTCTGCATATGAACAGTAACACAGCACCTACTGCAAACCTATCAGTCTAAAACATGCAATTTAAGTCTACACATGAACAGCAACACAACACCTAGTGCAAACCTATCAGTCTAAAACAATCTAAGTCTGCACAAAGAGCAACAAGCCACCTAGCATAAAACAGTCTGTTTATATAACTGTTGACCACTTAAGGTAGAGTAGAACCTGGGAGAGTAGACTATACACAGAAGGTTAAGGCTGTAAATGCCTGCATCTAAGGTGAGCCATGTAGCAGAGTGATGGGCAGCATTTTACTAAATTGCCTTATTCATAATAAAAAGCAAGCAACAACATCTTCGTAGAGCACACCAACCCACAGCAAGATACTTGAATTTATTCTCAGTAGCAAGTAATATCCACAACTAACTTGAAAACCTTTTTCGGCCACCCAGAAGAAACCAGTAAACTAATTTCTGCAAAAACTCATCATTTTAACCACTTACTGTGTTAGCCAAGATGGATAAATAATGGTGATTCACCTATTGGTTACTAAATGGCTACTTCTAAAGCTGGTTTCACTACTGCTACACCCAGCTAGGAATCAATTATTTTTTATTTCCTAGAAGAGGGAGTTATGTTTTCATAAAGAGTATGAGAAGAAAAAATTGTTTAATTTGTATTTGTTTGGTGATTGATGGTGGATGTGTAAGTCAGTGGTAAGCCGATTCACATGTGGCCCATGAACAGAAATGGGCTCATGCAGTGCACCAATATAGTAGCTAATCCGATCAAAAAGCAAATAATGAATGACAATTGTTACACCTTTAGGAACAAGGTATAGTAATACGCTAATCCGATCATGAAGCAAATAATGAATGACAATTGTTAGACCTTTAAGAACAAGGTATAGTAAAACGCACTGCTGGAAGAATCTGCTAATCATAAATGCCAGTTTTCTTAAATACTGTCTTGCTAAAGTATTTAACTCATGTATATATAATAGAAGATTTTGAAAAATAACATCAGTATGTGTTGTGAAACTTGTAATACAAAGCTTCAACACCTCACCACTGCTCAAAACACCATAAATAAAATTCATATGCCATTGTGCTCAATATTACAATGCCATCTGTATGAAAAAGGACAATCACATGTCCTCATACAAGGCATTTAAGATCTGTTGACATATGGTATGACCCCCAACAATTATTCAGTAATTTGATATTAGAATAGTCCCTGCAAAGTAAGCTCTTTTATTTTTATTAGTATGTGAGGATCTCTTACGTAAAACTCTGAAGAGAGTAACATGGAAACCAGCTTGAGGAGGAAGTAACTAGCAGATTCTTGATTCATAAAGAACTTTCTTTTCTGATGACGCAAACATTCCTGCAACATTCCACCATTCCCACTGATTAGATACGTTGATAATTCTGCAATTATTCCATTCAGTTTTGTCTCTTTTCAGAGTTGAGTTATAATATGCCACATTGAGATATGTTATTTTCAGTCAGGCCAAAATGGGAAGCTTTCTAGATATATATTTTTTCCTTCCACATTAAATCTAACTGTTAATTTTAATAATAAAATAATTAATAATAATAATAATAATAATAATAATAATAATTAATAATTATTATTATAATAATATAATATAATGATATAATATTATTATAATTAATTATTATTATTATTATTATTATTATTAATAATAATTATTAATAATTTTAATGTTAATTTTTTCTACAAACTGTTAATTTTATTTTAGGAACTACACCAAAATTTCTGCCAAAATTAAAACAACGACCAAACCAAGAAAAATTAGGACCAGTGAATAACAACTCTACTTTCCAGAATTAATTTATTGTAAAACACTTGTTCCTTTCTCTAACGCCTTGGCTGTAGCCTTTACAGAGTAAAAACCAGTCACTAAAAAAACTGCACTTTATATACATCATAAACAAACATAAAAAAGCCTTTGTGCTTTCAGCCAATCAACGACCTAAAAGGAGGAGCGTAAGTTTTCAGAAGGAAAGGTCTGTTTCCAGTCAGCAAAGAAACAGAAGTTTTGTGTCTGGCGAGAGTGGGGCATCCTCGGTAGAAGAGGAAGAAAGGTTGAATGAGGATTTTCCAGATTTACAAGGAGCAGCAAATTCAGAGGCATTTCAGAGAATCTTTCGGGGCTCCAATGGGTATAATAACACAACCAGAAAGCGAGGTTGGCAGGGACAGGAACGTCAAAGAGACCCGTGCGAAGGACAATTTAAAAGGAGTAAATGGACAAATTGAACGGTTAGTAGGTACTATTGTACCGGAGTATGTAGTGAATTTATCTGATTATGTTTTTGACTCAACAGAACTAGTGGTTTTAAATAAAGGCCTTCAATTTATACTGACAGTTCTGCCTAGGATATATGAAATTAAAAGGGGAATTTATTGTTTGGTGCATAAGATGTATTTGAAAGAATACTTTTACAGTATAAAGCAAAAGGAAAATACTATTGATTCTGTGGTATCAGATTCTGAGAGCAGTGAATGGTATTTTTCCTATGAATCTGAATCAGAGACAAACACATATAGTTTGCTAGATACTAGCAAACTAAAAGCCAATAGTGTTTTTATACCTCCTAATAAAAATTCATGCATACAATGTTTTAACAATGCTTTAAAATTGATAATAGATAAAGAATTTAGTGAGTTTGAAGGTAGGTATAAAAATTATAATTTGACCAAGTTAGAATGGATTAAATTGCGAAATATGAGTAAAAATGACGATATAGTTTTTAAACCATCAGATAAAGGGGGTAAATTGGTGGTTATGAATTCTGGAGATTATTTGAACATGTGTATGCAGCATCTGAATAATAGTGAAGTATATACTATAATAGATGAAGCCTGTTTGGTACACGCACAAAGAGAGTTACAATTGTTATTAAGGAAAGGCATTAGGTTACACTATTTTACAAGTTATGATGTAACACATAAGTTGAATGTTAAAAAAAGCATGGTATCAAAATTTTTTTGTGTACCTAAAATTCATAAAAACTTGTTACACCCCCCTGGACATCCTATAGTTTCGGCTAGTGGATTTTTTACTTAAAATTTAAGTTGCCTGTTGCATGAAATTCTATTGAAGGAAGTATTAAAATTACCATCATATATAAAGGATTTCTTTGATTTTTTGAATAGGATAAAAGAAATCACCTGGGCAAAACATATGTATTTTATAACGGTAGATGTGGTAAGTTTGTACACCAATATATCGCATCTCCTAGGTCTACAAGCTATAGAATATTTTTTTTAGGGGACAGTCCCAAAACTCAATATATAAAGGAATTAGTGGAGTTTTGCCTTGTGAATAACATATTTGAATTTGATGGGAATTTGTATAGGCAAAACACAGGAACAGCAATGGGAGCGGCCTTTGCACCAGTTTATGCCAACTTATTTATGGGATTGGTGGAAAATACTCATATTTACAGGCATGAGTTTTTTAGGAGACATGTCATAAAGTATTTTCGATTTATAGATGACCTAATTTTTATTTGTGAAGGGGGAGAATACTTGACATCCAGCTTTATAGAATATTTGAATGGTAATCAGTTTGGAATAAAATTTGATGATGTTCACAGAGGGTCAGAAGTTAATTATTTAGATTTGAAGTTAAGAGGATATAAAAATGAGAAAGTTCATACGAATATATACAGGAAATTTGATCAGGTTAACTGGAAATTACATGGTAGTAGTTGCCATCTGAATCATACAATGAAATCTATCCCCTTTGGTGAGATGCTCAGAATTAAAAGGTTAAGTAGTGATATCAAAGAAGCACGAGAAGAAGCTCGTGAAGTAGCTTCTATTTTTATCACAAGGGGTTATAAGTCTGAAGATGTACTTGGAAGTTTCCATAAGACATATGATGGAAAATTAAATAAAGCAAAAAGTATCAAATTAGGCAGTAAAAAAATAATAGAAGAAGTGAGTGAAGTAAATAAAGAAATAATGTTTTTTGTTACCAAATATACTATATTTTCACAAAAAATGAATAGATTAATAAAGGATTATTGGAAGCAGATTATTAGAGAAGTGCCCTCGTTGTCGCAAGTAGAATTAAAAATTTCTTACAAAAGGGGTAGAAATTTGAAAGATTTTTTAGTGCATGGGAAATTTAAAAGGCTGAAGGAAAAGTTGTTGAGAAATATGGAGATGATAGGGACCTTTCCGTGTGGAAAGTGTTCCATCTGTCAACATATAGTAAACAAAGTAGATAAGATTGGTGTAAAAAAAATTGATACTTTGGGAACATACTCATGTTTAAGTAAGGGAGTAATTTATGTTATAACTTGTCCCTGTAATAAGTATTATATAGGGGAAACTAAAAGGTCACTGGCTGGAAGAATAAAGGAGCATGTGAGAGATATTAGAAATAATAAGTTTGTTAGTCCCATAGCGGAACATTTTAACAAAAAGCATATTGGGGAAATAAATAGTATGAAAGTAACAGTGTTAGAACAAATTTTATTACAATATGGAAATGTGGAATTATTAAAAGAAATGTTGAGGCATAAGGAATCAATTTTGATTATGAAATATAACACTTTGTTACCATATGGGTTAAACAAGGAATGTAATTGGCAGTGTTTTATATAACTGTGTTTTACCTTTAAGAGGAGATAGTATGTGTTTTATTAATTGATATGTGATTAATTGATTGCAACGTATTTAAATGATGTATATAAAGTGCAGTTTTTTAGTGACTGGTTTTTACTCTGTAAAGGCTACAGCTGGGGCGCTAGAGAAAGGAACAAGTGTTTTACAATAAATTAATTCTGGAAAGTAGAGTTGTTATTCACTGGTCCTAATTTTTCTTGGTTTGGTCATTGTGTTAATTTTATTTCTTGCAGTTTCCTTTTGCTTGCTTGCTTGCTGTCCTGTACAAATTATTTTGCCCTCATTCACTCCTTTTTATGAGTCCTCCACTTATTAGTGATTATAATATTGAAAAACTTTTCTAATCCATTAATACAGTTACTGTTGGTGCATCCTTTTTATTATGTGCCTTTTCCACACTTGTACAAAGGTCTGTACATTCTTGCTTATGTAACATGCTGCCTTTTCAACTGCATTTCTTTCACATTCGGTTCATCTAAATGTCTGTTTAGCTTAGAATGGTAGAATGAATAGACATCTGATTAGTGTTCTATGTGGGGAGCAAAGGAGAAGAACATCTAATACCAAAAAAAAAATATCTGGGATAGAAACAACAGTCAACATATCTGAGGAGAGGCAGATATCTAAATAAGTGACACAGAGGAGTAGCTGTCTCATCTAGTGTCCAGTGCTTTTCGCCAATGTCCCATCTAATGTCCAGTGCCATTCTCCAATGTCTTGTCTAGTGTCCAGTGCCATTCTCCAATGTCTCATCTAGTGTCCAGTGACATTCTCCAATGTCTTGTCTAGTGTCCAGTGCCTTTCTCCAATGTCTCATCTAGTGTCCAGTGCCATTCTCCAATGTCTCATCTAGTGTCCGGTGCCTTTCTCCAATGTTTCGTCTAGTGTCCAGTGCTATTCTCCAATGTCTCATCTAGTGTCCAGTGCCATACTCCAATGTCTCATAGATTCACAGGACAATCTCAATGTACTGAAATGTCGAATTTCAGTACATTGTGACTGAATAGTGGAAAATGCAGTTATGCAAAACTGCACTATGTCGAATGTGGAAATGTCGAATCCACTATTGTGGTGTCGTGTTCGTGATGTGTGGTGCGGTTTGTGGATTTATCTGTGGTTTCAGGTAAGTGGTGTTTGTGTAAGAGTATTGGGTAGGGAATTTAGTGTGTGTGAGTGTGTATAGTGGTGTTTTTTGTGTGTTTGTTTGTTTAGTGCGACCTCGGAGTTAGAATATATAAGTGGGGGGGTGGGGGCTGCAGCCCCCCACATGGGGGGTGAAGGGGGGCTTGCTCCCCTGCTTATAGGTAGTGTAGGTGTGTTTGTGTGTTATGTTGTGTTTGTGTATGTTGTTATGTTTGTTTTAGTGTAGTTGGGTAGGTGTATGTGTGTGTGCTTATGTGCTGGTTTGTGTGTGTGTGTATGAATGGTCGCGATTGTGCTATTTCCGGTTTTGGGTTTTTGGGTATGTGGGTTTTCCACTATTCAGTCTCGAAATACTGAAGTTTGACATTTCAGTATTTCGAGATTGTCTAGTGAATCCATGTCTCATCTAGTGTCCAGTGCCATTCTCCAATGTCTCATCTAGTGTCCAGTGCCTTTCCCCAATGTCTCATCTGGTGTCCAGTGCCATTCTCCAATGTCTCATGTAGTGTCCATTGCCTTTCCCCGATCTTGTGCCCCTATAAGGCTACATACCACACACAAAGCCATTAAGGCCTTCAGTCTTCACTGCTGAAAAAAAAAAAAGAGCAGTACTAGCATTATTTTTTATGGTATTGTACTACTTTCCTTTTTCTGATACTGTGGTAGTTATCTCAAGCAGCATCTCCCGATCACCCCTAATATCTTGCATTTTGGAGTGGCTGCCCCGTTTACCTAACCCTAGCTATGCCTCTAAGTGATGACATCAAAACTGAGCTCCCTAAGAAATGTGGAGTCTGAATGACCAAACATCCAGGCTGGAGGTTTCATAAATGTAGCATCTGCTGGGATCATGGCACGTGTAGAATAGGGGAATGACAATAAATAAATAAATAAATAATACAATGACACAGGGCTTAGAAAGACCAAGATGATGGTTAGCATCAGTGTTCACTGGATCCAGGTTAGAAAGAGGACAGGAGATGACAGAACTTCTAGACAGTGAACGATTTACCCAACATACGTAGGACTGCATGACATATAACAGGAACTGATATGGAGCGCTAAGCAAGGCAGAAGGTATAAGGGAGTTGCAACTAACGGCAGTACTAGCTAAGGTTTAAGAGGAATGCTAGATGGTCTCATAGGTAGTTATTAGGCATGTGGCCCGGGAGACCATTAAAGGGCCCTAGTTCAATTTCCCAATTGTCCCAAAGCACTGAGTGGTTAAATTACTTGCTTAAGGTCACATAGTAGGCAAATAAGGGCTATGGGAATCAAACTCTGTACCACAGAAAAAGTTGCTAACCGCTTGTAGTCTTAACCCTCTGCTGTCTCCCTACCAGACTAAGTTTTAGATGACCTTCAAAGATGATTATAGAAGGTCAGTGTATAGACTGTTGGAAGAAAGATCAGTTATGGAACTGGTGGGTTACAGAGAACTAAATGAGAAAATATGCTGTTGGGAAAACTTAGGCTATCATGATGATGCAAAAGGAGATATAAATGAGAAAAAAAAGCCATGGGGAAAAGGAGGAAGAAACCCTTAGGACTGCATAAAGTGGTCAAATGACAGTGAGGAATGGGAAAAGGCATTTAAGAGATGTAAGAGATGGGAAAAAGGAAGCCAGGCAAGCCCAGTATACAGAGGTTGGGAATAAGGAATATTGCACCTATTAATGTTGTAGTGGAAAAAGAATTAGCAGGGAGATGAAGCAGGGATAACAATGATTTTCTCTATGTGAGAGAGAAAAAAAGAATTAAAACTAATCTAGTAAAGATGATTAGTAGATGGACAGACATAACTGCAAGGGTCAAGAGAAAACATAAATATCATCTTCATCGTTATTGTTGTGAAGGAGTCATGGTCATGGAGAAGATTATGAGTGTCATAGAAAGTGGGAAGAGGATGACTATGAAGCAGAGACAGACATGGAAATAGATTCCTAAAGCCCAAGGCAGAAAATAGACAGTTTAACAGGGAAATGAATGAATTATCAGGTAAAATGCTGAAGCATTAGGCCAGACTACTGACAAAACCTCTGGCAAAGGTATTTAATAGTTAGCTCGCCCAGAAGGAGAAACCTGAGAACTGGATAAGGGCCACAATAGTCCCACGGCATAACTGGGTAACAGGATTAGCTCCAGAAACTACAGACCAATTAGGGTGACTTTGCTGGTGGGAAGCATAATGGAAAACATCCCTTTCTCTTCCAAACCAGGCCTTTCTGCTTGTTTGTTGTTTTATTTATGTAACTTCTGTACATAAGAAAGGTTTGTGGTGTTTCAGAGCTATGATCAGCTACAGAACATGAATTAGCATGATTTTACCCATCAGTCCAACTTGATGCAGTTGTATGGCTGGAACATTGCAGACCTGGATAATTACAGTTTAGTAGGTGTGTCATATCTGGTTTCTGTGACATATTTCATTCAGTACCACATAAAGACTACTGCAGAAGATCAAAGGAAGTACAAGTTGTCATGAGAGTGTTAAAGCGGATAGAAATAAATGTAGGTGGTGGGGTTGATGTAGAAATTGGTGATGAGAATAATCCTTGTTGGTAGAGAGAAGACTGTTTAGAGATGTGTTGCAAGAGTCAACACTGGGTCATGTGCATCTCAGTGTGTTCATTTCTGAGATAACAAGGAGACCTGAGAACAGGATGAACCTGCAGAAGATATCAATAGAAGGGCTTTGGTGAGCAATAGTGGCTGAAGCCCACAGAATGTCCATTGAAAACTGGGTCGTTAAACAAATAAACAGCAGTTAAGAGTCAATAATGGCAAAACAAAGATACTGTAGTTATGGCAACTCAACCTGAGAGTGAAATGCAAGTTTGGAAAGAAATTCATTCAAAGTGACCACAAAAGTGACTAAGGGAGGATGGTAATCTCAAAACTAAAGCAGGATGATAAGACTACAGAAAAGTCCAACAGGATTCTCAAGCCTAACCTAAGAGAAATAGATGCTCAAAGCTCTATTGGGCACTAGTCATTCCTCTTGCAGGTAAATGCATGCTGCCCTAGTGACCCTACCAAGAAATATAGCAATGGCTAAAATACTATGCAAGATAAGGACTCACATAAATGTAGATTTGTCAGAATAAACCCCACATAAATTCAGTGTTGTGTTTGCACAGGCCTAGAAATGCACAGTGTTAAAGAAAGCCAATATCTTCACTTTTATTTCACGTTTTATATGCAGTTTCAGAAAGTGTCATTTCAATAGAAAAGAATGCTTCAGTTAAGAATACAAATAAGGTCAGTGAAATAAACTTCAGGCCAAGCACTGATGAAGATGAGATGTGCTGACAGAATATGTGGAACATTTTGTTACAAAGACAGATCAGACACAAGGGCTTGCAATATTGTATTTAGATGGTAGAAGGCTTGGGAACTAAGGCTAACGAGTCATGTAAAACGTCTTGAATATTTACAGGGTTTGAGTATTAGGAGATACTTTCAAGACAGAAGTCAGCCCAGATACTCAGCAGATTGAGTAAAAAAGTCAGTTCAACTGTCCAGCAGTACGGATATTCAGAAGTCAGTTCAGAAGTCCAGAAACAACAGAAAACAGTGCAACTTGCCTTAATTCTTCCATTATAGAGGACAAGAACAATTCATTCTTCAGAGCTACAGAAGTCTGTGATCTTGAACCACAGTCTGGTTCAGTTCATCAGCACTGTGATCACATTGGATTACTTCATCTACCAACACTGTATGCTGCTTCTACATAACAAACTACCTTTATCAAACTTTTATTGTCAGGAGGGTGAAGCCTAGATGGCCAACTGAGAGCAGTGAATTTTGAGAGCTCCATAAATTAATATAATAATATAGGAACGTTTTATTTTCAAGTTTAAAATGTCAGAAATCTATAGATAAGCTACTAAACTACATAAATATCAATTTTGGTGGAGATATACAAAAATGTTCCAGTCAAGTAACCTGGAGATATAGGAACAAAAGGATAATATCACGAAAACCACTCCAATAAAAAATAAAAACCAGTCCAGGCCACCAGTAAAAAAACGTAGAAGCTTTAATCCACAGTAAAATCCACAAAGATGAGCGCTTTCGTCTCCTTACAAGACTTCTTCAGATAAAATACACTTGTGCTGCCCTTGTTATTTATAACAATCATAATAATGACCAATAAAGTCTAAATGAAGTCTAAATGAAATCTTCTCATCCAGATGCTGCTTTGAAAAAAGAATTGCAATTGATGACATCTACCTTACGGGAACTATCTTTCAAGATGGGTGGCTTTAAAAATGACTTAGAAAACCTCAAATTAAATTCTCAAAAATAGACTGACACTCTTAAGGAACTATTACAGCAACACCATACAAAAATAACAAATATAGAGACTTCTCTAAATGACATTGAAGGGAGACTCAAAGAGGAAGAATTCCTAAAAGAATTTCTGCTCAAACAGAATACATGGGTGCTTAACAAAACAGATGACTTAGAAAACAGGGAAAGGAGAAACAACATAAGAATCTTTGGTCTGCCTGAAAACACTGAAGGAGAAGACATTATTTCATTCTTAACAACCTGGATTCCTGAATTTTTAGACTTGAAAGAGGGACTTTCATTTGGAATTGAAAGGGCGCATAGAGCACTGAGGAAACCTGCTTCTTACTCAACAAATACTCCACCTAGATCCATAGTTATAAAATTTCTTTCATTTCTGTACAAGAACTAATATTAAAATCTGCTTGGAGAAAATCACCCTTAAAATACAATCTGTGCCTGATAAGGTTTGACAATGATTATTCTTCCAGTATACTAGAACACAGGAAAAAAGTCTGGCCGATAATAAAACTGTTGAAACAAAACAACATTAAAGCACAGCTGGCCTTTCTAGCCAAGATAACAATACTTTTTGCCAATGAGATGAGAACTTTTAATGACGTAGAAGAAGCTACTATATTCATCAAAAACTACAACATAGAGTCTATCCCAGAAGAAATGGAATAGATGGTCCCTACTCATAAAATAATAAAAGAAACAAATCCTTGGACTGATGCTAGAAAGAAGAAACAAAAAACTGATTCCAAGATAGCTGTCCCAAAAAATAACTCTTACAACTACATCTCTCAAAGTATCAGCTGATATGGTACATCAGTTGTCATCTGTTTTTACTTAAAAAAGGAGGGTTTCTTAAACAACTGAGAAACAGTAATGATTTATTCAGAATGTTCAAAGAGTGCAGTAATTCTTTACAATCAAAGGTAGGTCAAGATGGGTTACTATTTACATTATATATAATCCAAACAAAGCAACGTATAATACAAACATACAAGTTTCTATTCCCCTACTTGAACTCAATGAATACTTATCTTGTTCATTTTTCATTGTTTTTACTTATAATAATTTAAGTAATTAATTAACTAATTCAACAAGGTACCATTGATCAGAATTCAGACTCAAATGTAACAAATTAACATCATATATAATAGCAGTAACAGTAGAGTGTTTTGAAAAAAAATGCTGTCATGGAGACTAATGCCTTCTTCAGTTAAAGTATGATCTAGAAATGTCATGTATATCGTGGTTAAATAATAGTAGCAAGCTCTTAGTACAAATGTCATCATTATTCTGTCTAAATATAGTTAATATGAATTATGGCAGGTATCACAGCTACGAGTGCTGTTTGATCAATCCTTATATGGTGTGCATGGATTTAGCCATGTCTAGCAGCTAGTACAAATGTCATTATTATTCTGTCTAAACATAGTTAATATCAATTATGGCAGGCATCATAGCTTCGAGTGCTGTTTGATTAAGTCTGACATGATGTGTGTGGAGGCAGCTGTGTCTGGCAGCTGTTGTATGTTGCCATTTTGTGTCCGGGAAGCTGTGGGTTGTGGCTTGTGGCTTGTGATTGAGGTTTACTGATGCTTGTGTGATAGGAAGAGACATTTGGTATTTTAGCCTGGATCTAGGGGAAGGGGGTGGATACAACTGTAATTTGGTATATTTTGGCAGAGAATAGTTTGTTTATGCATCTGCTGAGTGAGAGGTGGGAAGGCTGGAAGAATGTGTTATCTCTTGTTGTGGTGGCTTGTTGGGAGGGTTTTTTTTTTTTTGGTCTGTTTGCTCTCCGTTCTTTTCCTGGCTGCTGCCTCACTGAAAGGGAGGGAATTTAGGCTTGAAGTTGCATTGAAGTGAAGCTTTGCTTCAGGTGCATCACGAGCCTCTGGTATGCAGTACACAGAGACACTAACAGTAACAGATGTTCCTAGATTGCTATCGTAATGGAGACAGAGTGACGATAATGCTTAATGGCTCTGAGGAGCCTCTGAGATGATTCTTGGCAATGAAATTTTTGGTTTAAAAAAAAAAAAAAATATATATATATATATATATATATATATATATATATATATATATCTTCTTCTTCTTTCGGCTTTATCCCGGTTAGGGGTCGCCACAGCGGATCACCTGTCCGCACATTGAATGGCAGTGGAGTTTTACGGTGTCGAGTTGCCAGCCCGGCGCCCAACCTTCCACAGAAGGCACACTCACACGCACACCTAGGGCCAATTTAGAGTGTCCAATCCACCTGCAGCATGTCTTTGGGATGTGGGAGGAAACCGGAGCACCCGGAGGAAACCCACGCGACCACAGGGAGGACATGCAGACTCCGCACAGAAGGCACCCCAGCCGAGGATCGAACCGGAGAACCTCTTGCTGTGAGGCGGCAATGCTAACCACTGCACCACCGTGGCCGCCCTTATATATATATATATATATTTATATAAAATAAAAAGGCTGTTTTAAACCACATGTACACATATTGATGGTCTCCCAACACTTAATTTAGCTCATTAAGTTGATTTTTGATAAAAATAAAATAAAATAAGCACAATTTTATATTTAAAATGTATTTTGGTCCAAACACATTAAGGACTTACATAAGAGTGGAAGACTGAGTTATTGTGAAAGACTAAGAGCACTTGGTCTTGTGCAGTACCTTTTGCAGTGGTCTGGGAGGTGAGCTTGCTCGGATGTGTTGGGCATATGGGGATAGCTCTGATTCTAAGGGTGTTTGGGGCTGCCAGGAAATGCTAGAGAGTCATCAGATTTCCTTCATGGAAAAATCTGTGGGAATGGAAGGTGTGTTGATTGGTTCACTGGCAGAGTGGCCATTGCATGGAACAGGCTGGTAAAATGCAACAGGATAAATATTGGTTTGGATATTTTAAGAACAGCCTGGAAGCACACCACATGAACTAGTGAATGGTATTCTGGCAAAACTGGATGGGCATTGTTACCCATGCTTGAAGTACTGATATGTGTGCATGTAAGGATGGAAATATACTTATAACAAGTAAGAAACCAGAAGGGTCTCATAATTTAAAGTCTATGGACTGTATAAACATGCTTGGAAGAAGCTAATAATAAGAATAAACATTACAGCTTGTGGCCTCTCAAATAACTAAGCAACAGCAAAAAAAAAACACACAATAGTTATGTAATGTATGATTTTAGTAAATCTAGACATACAATATATAACCGTCATATAAGATGAAGCAGTCTGCTGAATTTAGATATTAAAGACAGGATTTAATAACACTGACTTGCGTATAATAACACTACTGTCTTAACTTGTCATAAATGACATACACTACATTGAACATCAAGGGGAAGCATGATGATTTTCTTATATAAGTAAATATGCATAACAAGTCATGTAATTGCTTTAACTTGAATTGCAGTTTTTGTAACCCATCTTGACCATATATAATACTTAAGCGGTTACCAAGGTGACTAATGTTTTATACATGACATCAAACTGACAAAGCTGTTCAAGAGAAACAATAGAAGCCTGAACTTAAAATGTCACAGAATGTAACAATCATATTCTGAACAAATAGTATTAAATTGACAATAGACAGTTTAATAGCATGGGTTTGAGTATAATAACACTACTGTTTTAACTTGCCATAAATGACATACAATATACTGAACATCAAGGGAAGCATGATGCTTTTCTCATATAAGTAAATGTGCATAGTAAGTCATATAATTGCTTTAACTTGAATTGTGGTTTTGTAACCCATCTTGACCATACATAATACTTAAGCTGCTACCAAGGTAACTAACGTTTTATACATGACATCAAACTGACAAAGTTGTTCAAGGGAAACAATAGAAGTCAGAACTAGGAATGTCACAGAATGTAAAAATCACATTCTGAACAAATAGTATTAAATTGACAATAATCACTCAGTTTAACCTTTGCTGATTATACAAAATTGAATGTTGCCATTTAAATCAAAAAACTTTTAGTATATGCCATAAAATGTCAATTTATGAATATGGAAAGGAACTTGTAATTATTAATCACAATAAGTGAATGTGTTGTTTTTAACCTATAATTTCACTCATTTTATAATAAGAAATGACAGATATGTGTAGGAAATGAGGGGAAGAGGGATGCACTGATAATTAAAATGCACTAACTTTCATCAATGTTCACATAAAACAAACTTGATGCTTTAAGTAAGTTAGCAACAAACAAAGTGATTGCTTAAATGCTGGCAAACAATGAAATATAACTTCTGATATATCCAGTAAAATACATTGTATTATAAACATTAGGTACAAATATTATTAGCATATATTTATATTAAGTAATACGTTTTGAAAGACTTCATCAGTAAGGGTGAATATGTTAAATAACTGTGTGCTATAATCTTTTACTGAGATTTTATATATGATGCATCCTACTTTACTATGATTGGATTACTTGTTATCTATCTTTCATGTAAATATTTAATTGCTTATACAATAAGTAGACATTTATATTGTATTAGAATTCTGTCTAGTCACCAATAGTACTATATCTGTTCAAAATAACATAAATATTGCTTATTCCTATTACAGATATTCTCCATATGATAATTAAATGTATGGAGCTCAGATGTTCTCTCTTGTCACGGTATGAGTAATAATCTGATGGATTTAGGTTTATCCATCAGATTAGGAATGATTTTCATTCCATGGCTAGTGTGGATTTTAGTTTTGTTAACATTTATTAATTTAAATTTGTTATTTCACAAAAACATTTTTAGTATGCCTGACCAAAACATTACTTTATTGTTAAACACTCAAAGTATAAAACTGAGAATTTCCTTTAAAAGCAAAAACATATACTTTATAGTTATCAGAGGAAAATGTTTAATAGTTACAATAAAACAAAAAATACATAGTCTAAATAACCTAAGATGGATTTAACTTTATTATCTTTAAATGCCAATGGTCTAAACAATCCTAGCAAGAGATCAAATATATTGAAATATTTAAAACTGAACAAGGTACAGATTGTCTTCCTTCAATAAACTAATTTCAAAACAAATGACAATTACAAATGGAATCCTAAGGAATATATGACATTGGCGGAATCCACTTATAAGACAAAGACAAAAGGGGTAACAATTTTATGGAAAACAAATGTGATTGACCCAGAAATCATTTATACGTATGAAGATAAAGAAGGCCTTATGGCATTAATAATTTCTAAATGTAATAACAGAATATGGACCTTAGCTATCTATACTGGTTCCCAGGCATTGGAACAGGAACTGTTAAAAAACACTTGGATTTCATTTCCAATAATTATAAATGCACCTTAATATTAAGAGGAGATTTTAAGTGTATATTTGATATTTTTGAAACTACAAATAAAAGACTGCTGAATACATCTGCTGTATCAAAAGCTTTAAAGAAGTGGGTAGAATAATTTCTTCTTGTAGATACTTTCAAATTAAAGAAGATAAATATTTGTTGTTTTCTCATCAAGATCACAGATTTGGTACCCAGTCTACAATAGATAAAATAGTTGTTGCCCATGACTTACACTCTAAAATCATTAATTTCTCAGTCACTCCCTGCCCCTTTTCAGACCACAATTCATTGATACTAAAACTTCAAAATGGGTACAAACCATTGATCTTTAACTCCAGAATTCCAGCATATATAACTAAAATTAAAGAGTTCAAACCCTGTTTATTATCTGAATTACAGTTCTTCATAGATATTAATTACACCACAGAGATAAATAAAATAATTGTATGGGACTCATTAAAAGCTTACATATATGGTAAAACCCTTACTTGGTATAAAAAAAAACAGAGAATGGGATTCTGAATTATTAGATCTACAATACAAACTTTTGTCAGTAAAAGCTGAAGAAAAGCAAAATCATTTGGAGATGAAAAAGAAAGTAGAGGTATTAAACAATAAATACAATGAAATTCTAACACATAAAACCAGTTTAGCTTTAGAAAAACTAAAAATTAATACCTTGGCCACTTCTCCTGAATATCTATGTAATTTATCCACAAGAATCAAAATACAATCAAAAGCTAATAACATTAAAAGTATCTTCATAATAAGAAAAGGAAAAATGTCTCGGATATAGGTGACATTCTTGATGCCTATAGAAATCTGTATATGGAACAGTTCTAAAAAGAAAATATACATATCGATCTAGTAAATCTAGATGAAAAATATTCTGATATAAAAAAATACCAGAAAAATTAAAACTAGATGTGCAAACACCCATATCCTACAAAGAAATTACAGATACAATAAAAGAGGGTAAAAATAATAAAGCTCCAGGTATAGATGGCATAATTATGGAAATACATAACATTTTCCTTCAAGGATACTTTCCCTCATTCATAAAACTCTATTAGAATTTCAGTCACAAGCTTTAATACCACCCTCTTGGAGTTATTCCGTAATCACACCAATCCTAAAGGAAAACAAATCCCCAAACCTCTGTACCTCATATAATACCTATATCATTATTAAATATGACTATAAGATATTCATGACAATATTAACTAACAGAATGAAAATATCACTATCCAAAACAATAAATAATGATCAAACTGGATGTATATATCATAGACGCACACACATGACAATATTAAAAAGATAATGTCTCTTATAGATTATGTTAATAAAGAAAATAAACACTCATAATTAGCTTAGATATAGAGAAAGCCTTTGATTCCCTAAATTGAAACTATTTATTCAAAATCCTAATCCTGTTTGAATTTCCTGCATCCTTGGTTCATCTCATAAAGAATATATATACATATAATTTAGCGTATGTCAAGTTAGGTACTTTTATCTCTGAATCTGTACATATAACAAAAGGCACTTAACAAGGATGTCCCATGTCACCGATTCTATTTGCTCTGGCTACTGAAATATTGGCAGATTCAATTTGTAACAATATAAAATTCAAAGGAATAGATGTTTATGAACAATACAATTCTAAAGTAATGGTATTTGCTGATGACATATTACTAACATTATCTAATACAAAAGAGACATTTGAAGAATTAGATTTATTAACTGACAAATTTCATATGACTTCAGGACTCCATTTCAATAAATCAAAATCAAAATTTTTATTTTTAAATAAAAAAAGAACTGCAGACTAAGGGGGATCACATCACAGGGAAACAAGAATCTACATTAAAATATCTAGGAATTGAGTTATGCAAGGATAATAATGAATTAGTCTCAAAAAGCTACAATAATATCATCAATACAATTAAAATCTCTGTGGAAAAATGGAACAAAATAATATTAACATTTGAAGATAGACTACAGTTAATAAACATGGTTTTACTGCCCAAGATCCTATATATAGCCTTGGCAATACAACTGTTACTAGAAAGGAATATACTTAAAGAAATAAATTAATGCCTAATAAAATTGTTATGGTTTCCCAGAAGAAACAGAATAGCTTTAATACATCATATCAGACCATGGAAATAGGGAGGATTAAACTTTCCTTATATAGAAACATATATAAAAAGCACCAATATCTAAAACAATCTCAGATTGGTTAAGTTGAAATTTCTCTGCAAATTGGAAAGAATTACTAACTGTAATATCAATAAATGAATTTGATTTTCAAAAAAAATTCAAATAACAGATAAAAACAATTTGCCATGGCACATATTATGTATTAGCATACAATATAACAACTAAACCCACTAAAGCTCATATCATTAATTATTACATTGACTCATTTAGGAAAATTATTAATGCAAATATAGATTTAAAAATCTGGTTTGATCTTTTAACACCATTTAGAGTGACAAAGAACTTTCCACATAAAATATATACAGAAATTATTCATTCCTGGGAACATAAAGGATTTGTTTGTTGGCTCCAATGTATCAAAGAACTAAAAGTTTTAGATATGCAAGTAATAAAAACAACATACAAAATTCAACAACAGGACTGGCTAACTTTACAGAATATTCTGTGACATTAGCAAGATTTAAGTAAAATAATTAACAATTCTTCATTTAAAGAAATACCTAAATTTATGAAATACATATATGAAATCATATATAATGACTATGACATGGGAAACAGTATTTCAAAATTTTACAAAATATTTATAAACTATAAAACAACACCCAAAACCTCATATTGGAAATATATAACAAAAGGACACTCAATACAGTTAACCAAAGATATTCAAACAAATATCTTATTATCGATAAAATATACATCCTTTATACAATACTGGAAAGTGTTTTAATTGGAAATGCTTGCACAGAGCATTCTTAACCCCAGACAGAATTAGTAAAATTAGTTTTTCCATAAAAGGAATATGTTGGAGATGTGAGCAAGTACACAATGCAGATTGGAACCACATTTTCTTTGACTGTGTTAAAATTAAGCCATTTTGGAATGATATTAATAACTTTCTACAAGCTTTATTTAATGAATCATTTTATTTAACTAAAGCTCTTGTATTATTAAATGTGAATGAAGGTCCTCATTTGAATAGGTCAAACATGTATCTAGTATGGACTATACTTGCAATTTCAGGGAAGTGTATAACAAGAAGTTGAAATACAAACACAATACCAACTTTAGAAGACTTCTACAGCCTACTGACAACCACAGCATTATTGGAAATTAAAATTAAAGAACTTATCCAAAGCCATTTATCAACAACCCTTGGGGAAAAGTCTTATCATTGATTGCACTATACAATAATTGATCAAGCACTCTGATAATGGATTGGACATACTTATAAAGTAACTGCATACATTAAGATTTGTTATATTGTCAGGCTAATGTAAATAGTGTATATAGTTATTTAAGATGTTATGTATAAATACTATGGGATTCATTCAAATGTATTTGAAAAATAAAAAAAAAAATTTGAGAAAAAAACTGTTATTGTGTTAAGAGTTTTATTTTGAAAGGTACAAGAAGAATTGCCACAACTCCTGAAGATAAAGATGTTCAGATTTAACATACTACAAAATACGGATAAGGTAGTTAAGGGGTTAAAGGACTAGGTGACAGGGAAAGGTTAACAGAACTATGAGTCCTCATGGCAGAGACAAGAAAGGTGAGGAATCATGTTCAGGACCCACAGAATCTTGTGAGGAAACTGCAAAGGGTTGTAATTTCAGAGGAAAGATGTTGGTTGGATGAGGGGGAAGACATCAACTATGGACTGATGTAAAGCTTCAGCTGACATCTGAGCAGAGTGTCTTGCATGTATAATTTCAACTAGTGCCTTCAGAAGGGCAGAGGACATATAGAAATGTTTGGTGGGGTGACAGAACACCTAGCATTTGATACAAACCCTGGGCAGAATTGATAGACTTACTGTCTCATTCTGCCAGTATTAATATGTGTATTTATGTGTGTAATAACCCTACAGTCTGAGCATTGTCATATGTTAGTAGTGACTATAATATACCAGGTTAACTCTGAAATTGGCAGAAGTAATTACAGAGTATTTGGTGACTGGCTGGAGTAACTGCATTTCAGCTGATTTATCTTCCAATCTCCTTCTTAACGCCTTTTAAGAACTGATTTTGTGGATTCAGTTTTTTTTTTAATTCAGAATCATTTTGATGTGGATAGCAGAATATGTGCTCTTCCATCTGCCAGGTGAATGCAGCTTTAGTAGAATGGATGGGTTTCAGGCTCATCATAATTACTGCACCTGTGCCATTCTTACCTGATGAACAATTTGCAGACTTTCTTCTCTGTCTCTGGGAGTTATGCAACTTAGAAGATTCCCATTCCAAAACCAGATGACATCAACCAGGTAATGAATTATGGAGCACTTTCACATTAATACGGCCTTTACAGTATCCTAAAAGTTGCATTGGCTAAAACAAAGCAATGTGACTCATGCACTGCTAACACAAAAACATTGTACTGTCCAAACTAGAGTAAGTAGCCTTAAACCAGAAGTACCTCTGCATGATATAGAAAACAGTTTAAAATGCGGTATTAGTCCTAAGGATCAATAGCTGTGGTTTTGGCTGAGGGCTTGCCAGCACTTAAGATAGCTGCTTTAAACTAACTGATGCTCACTTGTATTATTTTTGTCAAATACTAGCAATTTGGTGGCATTTGAAATCCATGTGGTGAATCAATTCCTATAACTTGTTTCATTAAAGTCCCACTTGCATTTCATCTTTGCATTTGGCTAATTTGTGCTTGATAGGTGAAAAAGAAAGTGCAAGGCTATGGTAGAAAAATGTGTCCTGAGCTAAAATTATCTATGTTATAGCAGGTTAGCATAGTAACATTGGGAGGTGCTGACATCTCTTGCGCTGAGACATCTAGTTGTGAATTTCCTTCTCCATGCATGATGCAGAATTTTCATCTACTGAAGGCCTGTCAGTGACATCAACATATTTTGAAAGCAGTTATTGCAAGTTCTGGTCTGCACTGTACATAATTTAGGGCTACTGTATGGTAATATGCTGAATGAAACAAAATGGAGTAAACCATTTCTGCCAATGTTATACAGTCTTTGGAGCAATCCTCATGCAGTAGGCTTGTATTGGAAATTGCTCTGTCAGGTGACCATGAAGGTTGCTCTCTTATTGGATATATTTGTGGGTGTGGCTATAGATGGAGGATACTGCCAGGCTGCTGCCTCTGGGTGGGAGAGCTCTGGTAGTTGCTATGCTTGCTACTGACTGATACTGTGATACACATTTGCATCTTCACTTCATGTAAATTGGTTACCTTTAGATTTAAAAAATTACAGACTTTGAAGTAAATGATGAACTTAGATAACAGGGGTAGTGGAATGATAGAGATATCCTAAATTGTTTGACAGTATACATATTGGGATACATTATTCAGTTGTGTCTCATGCCTAACTGCTTACCTAAAGGACCATATTACTACAGAGCTATTGGCATTTACTAAATCATTAACATCCTTTTATTGTATCCTGTAGACATTTTGCTGCTTTAGCCAGTGTTGACCTACTAAACATGGCAGTTCACCATGTTAACCCCTACTGCCTTATAGGCTTATTCAGTTCTTTGTTGCTGTTAAAACTTCTAACCCATGTGATTAATGTACTGTTCCTACCTGCAGCTTTACTGAAATGAAGTATTGATGATGTACCATTGTTTTTGTTGCCATACATTGCTTCAGAAGTTCATTTATAGTGAAATGAGAGAAGATTGTTACATTAGTAAGAATTAATAGTGTCATATGTTGTATGCATATATTATTTTAGCTGCAAGTTGCCACACTAATATTGTAAATGGTTATGGGAAGGATAAAGAGTTAGATTTGCACTCTGCTTACATTAGACCATCAGCTGTTTGTATAAGAGATTAAAGTTTCATGGGTTGTTTGAAGGTGAAAAGGTAGCTGTATTGACAACACACAAAGCCTCTCTAACACAGGAGCAGTTAGCATTGACCATGGCATTATGGTTTGGTATCTCTACCCGATCTGTCCTTTAGAAGTGTCACTGAAATCCAAAAAAGCTGTTTTTTTATCATGGCAAAATACCATTTTGGATGATGAAGACAGTTAGGTGATTTATTGACCCACTGGCTCAATCATTGTAATATATTCATGTGGTAGATTATCAATGGCTAAGATGGTGGGTTTCAGATTTTGATGATATCTTATCATGGTAACCACTGGGACAGCTTCAAACATAAAAGAAGGAGAAGGTTTTCAGTACTGAATGGTAGGGTGAAGTGAGTAATGGGGTTCTCTTGGAGTAAGCTATGTACTGTTACAACAAAGAGGTTATCGAACTGAGTAACAATATCATCAATAATGCCATTTGTGTTTGGCGGAGGTGTGAAATATATTATTAATTGTGTCCAGGGCAGTTTGGATTGTTTAAATATTTATGCTGAAGGCTGTCATAAACAGGATTGTTTGTCTGATTTAATGTGTTTTTATCATGATTTCTAAGTTATCTGAAAATATGTATGCTGGTTTTATTTCACTACAGTGCCATTCTTTCGAGACTTTTTCTGTTTGTAACATACGTTGTTTGATTTGTTTGATTAACAAAGGTGCAATGCTTGATTTAATTTTGTTTGTATGAATGGGAGCAAGATATTAAGAATATTGAGAAAAGTTATATTGAAGTGACTGCTTGATCTAGAGGCAAGGTTTGATCTAACTAATGAGGGATATATGAGAGATGAAGGTTACTTGATAAATAAAGTAAGATTGCATTCTTGGTTGTATAAGATTGTTTTGTTTACATTGTTATGGTGTTGTACTGTAAAATCTAGAAAATGATCACTAATTATTCCGTGGAGGCAACCTAAGGGGCTTATATGGTTTGGCTGAGATATGAGTATCCAGTCTAGTGCAGAATGTCAGTTGCTACTTTTATTGATTGAAACTGTAAAGGTTTATAGAGTTAGTAGGGAAGTCTAAGTTAGTAACTTGCCAGCCAATGTTTAGATCAACTAGATCAATGGTTTCATGGGGGATATTGCAATGTGTCCATCAAAAATATCTTCTACTCTTTCGATATTGTTATCTGGAGGTAATATAAGGCTACTATGTATATTCTTTTATGCTTGTTTGTTTTTTAAAAGTGATCTCAGTACTTCAGAATTACCAAATTGTGGTGGGGGATAAGTGGATGAAGACTGAGGTTGAAAGTGTTTTTATAGATGATGGCTACACCCCCTCCCCTTTTATTTCTTCTGTCAATCCTAATGATATTGTAACAAGGAGGCAGGATTTCTTTGTTGTTCATAACTTGTTTAAGCCAAGTTTCAGTTACTGTTGGAATATTATGCAAATAGAGGGCAATACATTTATGGAGGTCAGTCAGTTTGGTAAGATTTCTGCATGCATTTATGTTTAAGAAGAGTGAATTTGATACCCTTTCCAAGGAGACAAAGTGAGAGAAACGTGACAACTTTGGTTAGCTGATTTCAGTTTTATGGCTCTTTCTTGAGTCCTGTACTGGGATAGATGTCACCACTAGGGTTCATTGATGATTGAATAATAGTCATTTGAATTTATGCCTATTTATTGTACTAAGTTATTGAAGAATGAAGTTGTATTTCAGGTATCTAATTTTAATGCGCTGAAATATTGTGAAATTATTATATGCACAGTTTGCATACATTCGGCATTATCACAAAAAACAGTAGTATGAAAATCTTCTCTTATTGTACTTTACTGAAAAGCTCTTGAGCAGATAAACAGTTCTTTCACTGATATCTCGGCTCTGTCTTCATAATAATGGTTTCAACCTTTTGTCTGACCATAACACCAGTATTTTTGCCAAACAAGCTGAAGATTTTCTTTCATAAATCTGCAATATAAAATCAGCATCTACAGAAAGATCTTTGATTCTAACATGAGTGTATAGTCCTTTGTCTTGCAAAAAGATGTAATATTTTACATTCTTTGTGACTCACACCATTTACCAGGTATTATAAATTTAATGAAGTTTGTTTTCAGTAGATGATTTTGCAGAAAAGCTCTCAAGGAACAAGTGGTTTCCTGTCTTAAAATATCTCAGCAAGTAAAAGTGTTAGTCTCCTGCTTTTAAGGATTAAAGTAGTTAAACAGGTCAGTGTTTGTCTAATGATAGAGATGTGGTGATAAGATGTGATGTTTAGGCATGCAGGTTTGTTCTGGACTATGTGTGCTAGTGGGAGAAATAAAACTAGCTGGAAGGGGTGAGAGATAGAATGTAAGGGCATATAGTAGCAATTGGAAGAATAATAAATGTAATGCAAATGTTCATATTGAAAGGGCAATAGAAGGACAAGAGAGAGAGATGATAAAAGATAAAAAAGTATACTAATTTGTTGCTGGAAGTAAGCTCTAGAATGTGCTCTGGCAAACATTTGTATAACAAGAGAGGATGGAGGGTATAGTAGACAGGAGAAAAGTAAGAGTTAATTGGAGAACCTGATTTGATGCTATGGTAACTGAAAGGAAGAGTGCTGCACAAGATTAAATTTGATTGGTTAAGTACGATTCGGTCGGTGGAGATGGATGAGGAGGTGGGTGGGAATTGGGAGTATGGTAGGTGAGCTGTCTGAGCCTGAGTAAGCGTGGGTGAATAAAGTGGAACAGACCAGAGCTAGGTGTGCTTCTGATACTCAGAAACAATCAGTGTCATCAACCAACTGCAAGGTAAGTCTCACCGCTGTAATTATAGTGAGAAATAACAGAACAGTCAGCAGCTATAAATGTCTCATAGAGATAGAAAAGAGCAAGAGTCAACAGTACACTTTTGTCAGAGTTCAGTATGGGAAGGAAAAAAAGTTGGATGCATGACTTATAGAAGATAAGATCATTTTTCTAGATCAGCAGCTGGAGTTGTCAGTATGGGTCAGTCTTCACTGAAAGGAACATCAGAAGTACACTTAAGTGCTTAAGTTTAAGGGGGATGTAAGTTTCTCACGGGTAAGAAAGCCATTAATGCAACCATATTATGTGTTCTAGACAGGGATGTCAAAAAATTAACCTGGAGAGTGAAGCTTGAGAGGAGAAGCTTGACATCCATGTTGAGAACATAAAAGCTGTGTTATGATTGGAGAGAGACATTTATAATTCTTTGCAGAGCATGGAGCTTTACATGCTGCCATATACAACAAAAACTGAAAGTTACCATACATCAGTCACACTACTGCACATAGAACAGCCTGAGAAGTAGGGCACATAACTTTAAAAGCTAAAAAATATTTCCTTCAGATTCCTTTATTAGAGTACCGAATGAAACACTTGACTGCATCCTGTCACTCTTCTGTATTGACTGCTGACAGCGTTTAATGTTGTAGCAGGAAACTAGAGCTTAACATGGTGAGGGGTGCTTAATAAAAGTTTCTGTTGTCAGAAGGATTCATAATAAGCCTCTATTTTCCCCAGTTTCACAGAGAAATTGTGACACTCACTGCAGTATATGATTTTAGAGTATTAAAGGTATTGCATATTTTAGTAATAATCCATCACTGGATGTGGTTTTCACTGGATTTATGCATAGGTGGTGTAGTTTAATCACAAAGGTGAAGCTTGAGTGATTAAACAAAGCTAACTATGGGTAAGTCGTGTGATTATTGCTATTACAGAATAGCAACATTTTAAGAAGGAAATTGCTTATCTTTCTTAAATAATAGCATTGTGTAATGCCACTTTAGTATTCTTCTGCCTTTTACACTCAAAACTGAGGTAGTACATATCTGTATGACACAAACAACTGCACGCTTGTATAGCAGTATGCGTGTGTGTGAGTGTGCCTGTGTGTGTGTGTGTGTGTGTGTGTGTGTGTGTGTGTGTGTGTGTGTGTGTGTGTGTTTAAATATTGCACGATTGTGTCTCAGCTGTTTTGCTCAAGAATTCTCAACGAAGGCAAAAATACTAGGGAACAATGGGCAGAATCAGTTAAATATCATTCTAAGTTATTTGAAAACGTTAATAGAACATGTTTTGGTATTAACATGCATTCTCTAAACACTACAAAGAATAAAAATCTAATGTGTGGCATTATTGACACATTGGAATCATCAGTGATTATCAGAAAATCAATCATTTTATGAGAGACAGTATAAAAATGAGGACAGTCAGGGAAATAAATCAAAACTCTGGCCAGTTGAGAGGTATGGTTACCGGCAGTTAAGATCAATCATACTTCTGGTAAGCATACCTCTCAACTGTCCAGAGCTTTACAGAATATCCCTGATGTTTTTCATATTTTGCTCTAACACTAATAAAATATGTCACAAAGTTATCCACCATATCCCAATAGAGAGCCCTGGTGCTCAACGATAGTTCTGAGGATGGACTTTGTTATATGCTCAATTTCTAATGCATATTTTGAATGCTAATTACTGTTTCTTGCTTAATATATATTGCACTTTCCTGATTGGAGGATCTTTTCAGATGACTGTTATATAAATGTTGATATTCTGTTAACATTTTTATGCATCTGGTGAAGCGTTCGTAATGTGAAAGCTCATGCTTTTTCTTCAGTAAATATGGCACTGGTTCCAACACCTGTTTGATGTGTTTTTGGATTTACTTGTTGCTTCTTAGCACAGATTTAACTTCTTGAGTTGCCTTTTGCTGTTTCTCAATAGAGGTGGCCTGAAAACCATTGAACAGGCTAACAGACTTGTTTGGTCACATGTTGCACAACCCTGACCATTTTTGCTACATTTCTGTCTTTCTGGAAGCAGCAGTGATCATATTCAAGTAAAGAAGGAAACCCTAGTTTATCCGGCTTGCATTGACTACATTTGTATTTGTTATCACAAAGACTATGTTCATAGGATTATTCATTCAGCTGTACTTTCACTAACCATCTTATTTCTAGTGTTTCTGACTATAATGGCTTCATTTCATCAATCTGAGTGGAGCTCAATGGCACCTGAAAGCTGTCATCTAGAACTAAACTACAATCTGCGTGGAAAGCCTTTGCTGTCTGTGAAGATGAAGTAAAATTATAGCTGGGCTGGTAGCTGCAAGAAAGTTGGCATTTCTGAGAGAGAGAGAGAGAGAGAGAGAGAGAAAGAGAGCAGTACAGTCATATTCAATTATATATAGACATACAGGCATACAAACTTGTTTCAGACTAGTGTGAGACTAATGTAAATGTGAATTTTTTTTATTTACCTTCTTGCAAGCCCTGTTTTGCAGCTTGCAGGATGTGTTCTGCAGTTTTTTATTTATCTTCTCGCAAGCACCGTTTTGCAGCTTGCAGGATGCATTCCGCATATTTTTATTTACCTTCTACCAAGCCCCGTTGTGCAGCTTGCAAGATGCATTCTGCAGTTTTTTATTTGCCTTCTAGCAAGCCCCATTTTGCAGCTTGCAGGATACTTTCTGCTTATCGTCCACTTTTGTAGCGGATGCGTACTTACAAGTCTGATCCAACCTGCTTTGTGAGACAGTCTTTCTGTCTTTATGAGTCAGAATTATAATAAAGTGATCAATGCAATGCCATGAAATTAAACTGGTCACAAACATGGTGGAAATGTCTGTTGTTATAGAGAGTGCTGTCTAGGATTTTACTTGATGAATGGAGACTGACTCTTGTGTGACACAGTGAATATGTATTCATTTAATTTGAAGTAAAGTGGACAATCCGGAAAAATGACAGCTAGGGCTAACACTGACATCACTGTCAGTGGCTCAGCAGGTTTCATACTTGTCTTTAGTGCTAGAAGGCCAAAAGGTTCTATTCCCACTCTAGGTTATTGGATCCCTGACACTACAGTGCAGCATTAGGGGAGTGTTGTAGTCCTGAGTTTGTTGACCATTGGATTGATGAGATATGAATAAAGTCTGATTTGCTTGAATTGTTGACAGCTCAGGTGGATGTAAAAGATGCCATGGCACCTATTTAAAAGAGTAGAGGAAATTCTGCAATGCCCTGACCAAATTTCATGTACTAGTATAAATTCTACCTGAGCTCTCTCTTAAAAAGAGGCCACTAGCCTAGTGAGACTAACCTGGTCAACAAAGAATAAATAAATTAAACAGTTTTCCCAAACTGACAGTGCTGTGAGCTCACATAAAGACATTATAAGTTGCTTTTAGCATCTATGTAAGATTGTGAAGGATATCATCAATTTTACCATATCTGACATGGCTTAGTTGTAAATCACTTTGGCTATTGTGTGCAGGGTCCTGGGTTCGAGCCTTGCAGAGGCTGTTAATTTTTTTTTTTGACCCAGAGACTCCCCAGACTCTGGAATAGACTGCTCATACATGACAAGCAGAGCACCTCCTTGGCCCTCTTCAAAAGGAACCTTGACAATTGGATGGGAGATAGGAAATTCACCCCAGGGATCTCGTCAGTTGCCCTGCTAGACAGGGGTCCAGGGAAGTAAATATTGTGGGAAGAAATATCCAGCGAATTGTTATGGCTTGGCTTGTATAGGCCCTAGGGCCGATTACCTAGTACCAACTTATGAACCTATGAACTAAGAAACTGGGACCAGCGATGACCAGAGTTTAAAATAAGAGAGTTCATAATAAAATGCTAAACATGACCTTTTACTGATGAACAGTGTTGTGTTTATGACAATGGTATGATTCAGTATAAAAAGGTATTCATAATTAATGGGAAAAAATCAAAATGGCAAGTACAGAGTGTATCATGTTTCGGGAAATTTAAGCAGAATATGGCATCCATAGAGTTATAAGATTATTTTCCTTCAGTTTGCTTTTTTATTTTATGTACATTTTCAAGATGTTTCTTTTGGGACAAAGTTTACTAAGCCTGTAACAGAAAACAATGAGCTTGTTGCAATGATGGCACATTTGTACTAGATGTTCCTTTACTAAGTGATTGAACAGTTGTTCTCCATAAATGCAGTTTATGTATATTGCTGCAAAGGCCTGGTAAATGATTTGCACATTTTCTAAATGTTTTATTGAGAATTGTATTGGGATAGGTTAGATTCCTTATTAATATTTTAAGTAGCCCACGTGTTCCTCATACATAGTTCTAGAAAGATAAATCTACACTGGCGGAATTAATATACTCCAGCTTCTTAGTACAAACTAAAGTCATCATTGTTCAGATGTTTAAAATAGTTTAGAAATAAATCTGTGGCCTGAGCTGGATTGATTTCTGGGAGCTTCATCCAGCAGAAAATGAAACTCAATTGTATTACCATTTCTACAGTTATGTATTTCTCTGGATTATTTAACTCCATTTACCAAATTATATTCTTTCATTCATTTGCCCCTCTAGATATATTATATTATATTATAGTCCCCCTGACTACATACTTACTAGAATCACAAAAGCACTTTAATTTTAAATTATTGCATTTAGTACTTATGTTTTTTTTTAATACTTTTTAGTTCAGAAATGAACTGCATATACTCTCTGCACATCTCTTTTTTTGGTTCACAATTTATGAGACATTTGTTAGTTACATTTCTCATATTTTGTGTGGCCAAAAATGTATTTTCCTCTTATATCGTATAAAAAATTGCATTCCTTTTTACTTTATTTTAGTTCTGCATCAATGTAACCCATTTTCTTGCATTTATAACATCTGTATAATGTATTCTTGACAAAATCCCATGACTGTTGTAAAACAGTTTACTACTTTAGTTCCCTAAAACTTTTAAGAAGGTAGTGGTTAAACATTTACTCATAATAATCATTATGTTAACCAAGGCGTGCATTTTCATGTGGTGCTGATGTTTACAATATGCTGCAGTTTACCAGTAATCAATAAAGGGTTGCAGTTCGTGTTACTGATATTTACATTACATTGTCACTCTAGTCAGCAATGGCCATATTCATATCAGTCACTGTTTGGCATTTTCAATGATATCAGAGTGTTCCAGTTTTCCCCAGAATAATTGGTTCAAATATAGTGGATTCTGACTAGGTCACCAATTGTAGTTAGTTTTATGTTTACGAGATGTGGGTGTCAATAAATTCTCCTTGAGAGTGAAGCTTAGGAGGTAAATCTTAATGTCCATGTTAAGAACATATAACCTGGGTTATAATTGCACAGTCATAAATCTTTGTAGTGCATGCAGCTTAAACTGGTTTCAGCCACTGCAGAAGTTAAAGAAAAAGATAGGAGTGGTAAATGTTTTACAGCTTTGAAAGCTGCACCACAGTTACAACTGCAGCAGAGAGATGACCACCATAGAGCAGTGGTGGGAAGAAGAAAATTTTCTGGAACAAGTTAAAAAAAGTGGACTGAAGTGTTTATTGTTTTAAAACTCTGTTTCTGCTCCCAGTGCTGCTGTGTGGTGGCTGCTTATCACTGTTAATACTCTGCCACAAAATAAGAGCTTAACAGTGGTGACAGGTGCTTAACAAATGCTGATTAAGTACCTTTCTGAGGTCAGAAAGGTGCTTAACAGGCATGTCTTTCCCCGAATGTGGAGCAGAATAGCGGCACTCCATGCACAACATAGAGCGAGTTGGCGAACATAACCGGCTTATTAGGTGTTCGAGACGTGGATGACAACCATTTCACCTTACAAATTAGCTCAAGAAGGGGGGTTTGGCATCCATGTTGAGAACACATAATAATACATTAGAATCAGAGACCCAATCATAATTCTTTGTCATGCATGGAGCTTTATCTGTTCCATGTACTATTAGTTACAGAAGAATGAAAGTCACTAAGTGTGTTACACGGTTTCAGGGTTGTAATGCACCTAGTGAGCAGAGTCAGAGAGACAGTGTAAAACATTCTGTTAAGTTACAAAAAGTCAGGGACATGTTACTGGCACTGACAAATCTGTTTTTTATTCTGCTGTTATTGTTTGCTGGCTAGTACTTGCAGGTTTAACTATCTGACACAACATCTAATCTTCACAGTGGAAGCAGGGGGTGTTTAAAATTTGATAAGATTTGGTCTCTCGCTTAAATGATTTGTTTTTTTCCTGGGTATGTGAGCATAATTACTGCACTCCATACACTACATATATGTTTAAGACAGTCTTTCAGTATGGCCAAGGCTGTAAAAACAACCATTCAAAACCTCCAATAGGAATTATTTTGGAGTATACAAGTTATTTATTTGAAGGTACAGCTGCTGAACTGATTGAATGGTAAGGGAATAAACTTGTTTTGACTGGACTACACCTGCATAAATAGTAGTGCGCCCTATCTTATCAATCTTATCAGAGAAAGTATATACTTGTACACAATACACTAGTACTTTATGTCACTAACTGAGAAGTAGTGGGAGGTATCCTAGACATTGGCTATTACAGTGCAGCTGTGCAAATTTTCAGGCTGTTCAGTTTCTTATTAGGAAAGGAGCATATGAGACCAGAAAGGAAGTTAAGTTAACTTGGGGATGAATTTATTTTATTATTAGTGCATGTGCCCATAGAGCACGGAGGAGATTTTCTGTCACTCACCTACCTTTATTATTTTCCTCTTACTGCCCTGTTTATTCCACCTCCACCTGTTCCCCTTTATCTCCTCTCTGTCTCCATCATTTTCCCTTAAATGTCGTGTGGATTATGTTCCTCATCTCCTGCCTAGCCCCTTGGTTCCCCCATTTGTAATTCATCCATCTCCATCTCTGAATTGCTATCATTCTATTACTATTCAAAATGTTCTTCATCTTTATTGGTTATGTATTTGTTTCCATTTGTCTACCTGGTCTCCCTGATCCTTGCTGCCAAATGGTTCAGTTCCCTGTTCCACATTTCTGTCATCTTCTCTGTTTCTGTCTGCATCCCTGTCTTGAAGAATATGTCCAACACCCTTTTCCTTCCCCATTATATGTTTCCCTATTCTGTGCACTTCTTCCTTTATACCCCCCTTCATTCATTTCTTTTTTTATTCTGACTTGGGCTTCTCCGTTTTGGCTTTGTAGTTTAAATTTTCTTGCTTTATCTTTCTCTTTGCATATTTTTCTGTACTTCTTGTTTCATTGTCCCCATTCTAATATGCAATTACTCTAACTCAAACCTATTGATTACAAGTTTCCCTATTGCCTTTGTATCCCCCATCTTCCTTCTGTTTGCTTCATAAAGTACACATTCTTTATAAATTCATGGTATATATTTCCATTTACTGTTTTAACATATAATCTGTTATACAGAACAACTATACAGTACCTCACATGGATTATTCAGGTAGAATCTATTTGATTAGCATTGCAGTTATGTTTGCACAAATGCTACTTTACTACTGCTCACTGTTTACAGTCCACATTAGTACTACTGCTCACTGTTTACAGTTCACATTAGTACTACTGCTCACTGTTTACAGTCCACA
Organism: Protopterus annectens; assembly: GCF_019279795.1. NCBI lineage: Eukaryota > Metazoa > Chordata > Ceratodontiformes > Protopteridae > Protopterus > Protopterus annectens. Next base: position 696,789,489 of record NC_056736.1, read on the forward strand.
TTAGTACTACTGCTCACTGTTTACAGTCCACATTAGTACTACTGCTCACTGTTTACAGTTCACATTAGTACTACTGCTCACTGTTTACAGTCCACATTAGTACTACTGTTCACTGTTTACAGTCCACATTAGTACTACTGCTCACTGTTTACAGTCCACATTAGTACTACTGCTCACTGTTTACACTCCACATTAGTACTACTGCTCACTGTTTACACTCCACATTAGTACTACTGCACACTGTTTACACTCCACATTAGTATTCACAAAATCCTTGTTGTACTTAGATACACACAATGAACTTACTTTATTCTAAAAGGTGTTTATTTAGTGTGCTGCATGTCTGTCAGACATTTGCTATAATGCATTTCCAGCCTGACGAAGGCTGGTACCTCTGCTTCATTTTTCCCAGGTATCCCCTAAATTTTGTGGTAGGTGTTAGGGTCTGCTCTACCATACCATGCAGTATGCATTACACAACAAAGATGTAGCACAGCAGTTTGGGTCATACTCATTGCTGCTTCAAAGTTATTAGCAAACCTGAAATCCATCATGGTGTATAGAAAGATTTGCTGCATTATTTCCCATATGCAGATATGTGCTCCATTTTAGGTGTTCTCTTCTACTGCGGTATTATTTGTGCGCATATGTCCTAAACTCTTTTACAAAATAAAATGAAGTAAGCAAATATTACAAATAAGACAATGATGGTAAGAATATGTGTAATAAAAATTAAATGCTATTTAAACATCAGGCACTCTGAGTTATTAGCAAAGGTCATAATAAAAATAATAAGTATTAATATAAAGCAGGTAGTCTAAATATAAGAAAGCAATCAAAGAAATTCAAAACTAAGTATAATCTCTCCCATTGTACGTGCAGTATGATACAGAGCAAATCCTAACACTCCAGGAGAAAAATCAAGGCAAAACATGATATCTTGAATTTAGAAGTCCCCAAAAGACCTACCAGTTACAAACAGCACAGTCTCTGAAATAACACAAAGATCATGAAACGTTCCACAGTCCCATAATCCTCTTTATGAGGTATTTTTATGGCCTTTCCAGCTGCTGCAGATGTCTTGTGAGGTACATTCCAAAAGGGGCATTGTTCTCAATGATGGGTCTAATGAGAGCTGAGTAGAGGGGAACAATGACTTCTTTTTTCCTGGATGAGAACCCTTTTGTGATGAGATGTACCATGTAGAAGGATTTCCTGATTACTGTGGGGATGTGATTATCAAAGGAGAGACTACTGTCCACCTGAGTTCCAAGGTCTCTTATCACAAATAAGTGGACTGCCGCTTATGTGGTAGTTCATGAGTAGCAAGTTTTTACCAAAGGAGAAGACAATGCACTTTTTGGCATTGAGCCTGAGGCCATGGCTCTGACACCAGGCATCAGTCTCTGTGACGCCCTTCTGTAGGATGTCTAAGTCATTTGGGGACTCAACTATGGCACCTAATTTGCAGTCATCTGTGAACTTCATCAGCCAGAGGCCTCTGTGTTAGCCTGTACTTCAGAGAAGTAGATACCAAGCAGGAGAGGACCCAAGACTAAACCCTGTGGTACTCCGCTTGTTATAGGTTTGAAGTCAGATTTGGAGTCTGCAACTTTTACAGTGTGGGTTCTGTCAGTGAGCCAGTTGGCAACTCATCTTGTGACATATGGATTTATACCTAGTTTAGTGAGTTTATGTATGATTCCAGAATGGGGGGTGGTGTTGGACACCTTGGCGAGGTCAAGATAGGCTATGTGAACCGTCTTACCCTCGTCTACAGCTTTGGTGACTGTTTTAAAGAAGTCAATCAGGTTTAGGAGGCATGGTCTGCCCTTCACAAACCTGAACTGAGAGGGGTCCAGAATTTGGGGGTTACCAATGTCTTTGTTTATGAGTTCCATGATGATGCTTTCCATGGCCTTGCAAACCAGGCTCATCAGGCTAATAGAGCGATAGTTCACGGGGTCCGTGGTGGCTCCCCCTTTGTGGAGTGGTATAACTCTTGCTGTGCGCCATTCAGTGGGTACAAAGCCTGATGTGAGGCTGTGATTGAACATGGTGTTTAGGTGGGGGGCCAGTTTGTTCTGATGTTCGTGTAGAACGCAGCCTGGGATGTTGTCCGGTCCCATGGATGCTGTGTTCTTGGTTTTGGAGAGCGCAGTTTTTATCTGTTCAGATGTGATTGCAGGGGCACTGCATTCTTCCGGTATGGATATAGACCCTTTAGGGGGTGGGGGTGGGGGGTAATGTTGGCACTGAACCTATCAGCCAAGCTGTTGGTGATATCAGTTGGTTCTGTAACTTTCATGCCATTGTGCTGTAACTTAGAGCATATCTGGGTGTTGCCACTGAGATTCCTGACATAGCTATAGAATGCTTTGTGGTTGTCCTTAGAGTCAGTGGCAATCTTGTTTTCATAGCTGGCTTTGGAGGATTTTATGAGGGATCTTAGCTTCTTGCTGAGACTGACTAGGGAGCTCCTCCACTCATGGGATTTTACTCTTTTTTGCAACAGTTTCTTCCTTCTTTTGTAGAGTTATTTTATAGCAGGGGACCACCAGATTGGCTTCCTTTTTTGGAGAATAGCGTCTTGGTTTTGCTAGGGATAGCATGATCCATGCACTCGTGTAAGTGCATATAGAGTGCATTTGTATAAGATTTGGCAGTCGTAACTGTATTGTCCACCTGCATGGGTGCTGTGAAGTTTGCCAGTTTTGTCCTGAGAAGCATGAAGTTGGCTTTGGAGAATTTTTTTACAGTGGTTTCCTTAATGGGGGTGGGGGCAGGATGTGGATATCTATGGTGATTAGTTTATGGTCAGATCTGACCAACAAGGAGTTGACTTCAGGTGTGGAACACAGGTCACTCATGTTGGTAATGACTAGGTCTAGAATATTATTGCACCTGGTGGGGGTGTGGATAAGTTGATCCAGGGCATTGGAGTTTATGAATTCTAGAAAGCGTTGCACGAAGGTGTTGGTACATGAGTGGTTTTCCCAGTTAATGGTAAGGTACTTGAAATCGCCCATTATTAGAGTGTTTGGTTGAACCCTAATATTTTTCAGTATATCAAGAAAAGAGGAGTGGGAATCCTGGGGCATGGTGAGGGATCTGTAGCAAGCTACAGTATGGATTGCAGTTTTGCCCAGAGTTAATTGCACTTGGATAACCTCGGGTACATTATGTTTCGCAACTAACCTGGAAGTGTGGATATCCTTCATGAATATGGACACTCCTCCTCCCTTGGTGTTCCGGTCCTGGTTAGATGGCCGAAAGGTATGGTATGAATTATATCCTGGTAATGCAGGGGTGGTCTCTGGAGCCCTAAACCAGGTTTTAGTTACAGCACATACATCAATGTTCTTCATTTTAAGGAGTGCCTCAAGTGAGTGCATTTTGAGGTTTAGACGTCTAGCGTTGAGTAGCATTACCCTCAGTTTTTTTCTTGGCTGTATCTGTTATGGTGGTGGGTTTGTCATTTGAACCTTGCCTAAAAAGGCACTATAGGGGCGACAAGAGCCGTAGCCAATATCCAGAATCCCAGGGGTGACAGGTGCAGGCCATCTCTGGCAAAGCATTGTGGTCTGTTGTCCATATCGTCCCAGGCAGACAGATATTGGATCCCCTTGGAATGATGCCAGAAGGTTAGCCAATTGTTGAAATCAATCATTTTGTCCTTGTACTGCGGTATCATTCTGGGTGAAGGTAGGATGCCACTAAGGGCTAGGGTTATACCTGCCTGGATTACAAGATCAGAGAGCTCCTCCATGTCTCTTTTCATGTAGTCCAGGGAGGTACATCTCAGGTCATTCACACCAACATGGACAGACACTGAGTCATATTTGTACTTGTTGTGGAGTGACCTGAGTTCGTGGGTCATGTGGCGGATCCTGGCACCTGACAGGCAGCTAACAGTAACCTTCTCCTTGTCTATTCTGGTGAGTGGAACATCAGTGTGCCTGACTATAGACTCACCTATGACTAATGTGTTAGGCACATTGTTTTGCCTTCTGGGCTGTGGTTGAGTGGCACACTGGGTCTGTGTGTTATGTGTCTTTTGGGTTGTGTTGAGGGGTGGAGATTGCTTGCATTTCTGCTTTGGCTGTCTCTGTTGCTTGGGCAGATTTTTATTGAGAGCCTCCAAGAATGTTTTTGTGTATCTATGTGTGGGTTTTGGTGATGTAGGTTTAGTGGGACTATGTGATGAGTGTGGTGTGGTGCAAGTGTTTACCTTCTCCTATTGACTGAGAAGTTGAGTCTTGGGATTAGAGAGCTTTGCCTCCAGTTTGGAAAGATAAATGCATCTTTCATAGGTTGTAGTGCTGGGTGGTAGGAAGAGAGGGTTGTCAGTGTATATGAGGCAATTGCTACATTGCCCCAAGATGCCCAGATTCATCAAATAGACAGGAGAGAACACTGGGAGCTGTCCCTTGGACATGCCTGGGTAATCACTATTCATCAGGTAGACAGGAGAGAACACTGGGAGCTGTCCCTTAGACATGCCTGGGTAATCACTATTCATCAGATAGACAGGAGAGAACACCGGGAGCTGTCCCTTGGACATGCCTGGGTAATCACTATTCATCAGATAGACAGGAGAGAAAACCGGGAGCTGTCCCTTGGACATGCCTGGGTAATCACTATTCATCAGATAGACAGGAGAGAACACTGGGAGCTGTCCCTTGGACATGACTGGGTAATCACTATTCATCAGATAGACAGGAGAGAACACGGGGAGCTGTCCCTTGGACATGCCTGGGTAATCACTATTCATCAGATAGACAGGAGAGAACACGGGGAGCTGTCCCTTGGACATGCCTGGGTAATCACTATTCATCAGATAGACAGGAGAGAACATGGGGAGCTGTCTCTTAGACATGCCTGGGTAAATCACTATTCATCAGATAGACAGGAGAGAACACTGGGAGCTGTCCCTTGGACATGCCTGGGTAATCACTATTCATCAGATAGACAGGAGAGAACACTGGGAGCTGTCCCTTGGACATGCCTGGGTAATCACTATTCATCAGATAGAGAGGAGAGAACACTGGGAGCTGTCCCTTGGCATGCCTGGGTAATCACTATTCATCAGATAGAGAGGAGAGAACACTGGGAGCTGTCCCTTGGACATGTCTGGGTAATCACTATTCATCAGATAGAGAGGAGAGAACACCGAGAGCTGTCCCTTGGACATGCCTGGGTAATCACTATTCATCAGATAGACAGGAGAGAACACCAGGAGCTGTCCCTTGGACATGCCTGGGTGATCACTATTCATCAGATAGACAGGAGAGAACACCGGGAGCTGTCCCTTGGACATGCCTGGGTAATCACTACTCATCAGATAGACAGGAGAGAACATGGGGAGCTGTCCCTTGGACATGCCTGGGTTATCACTATTCATCAGGTAGACAGGAGAGAACACTGGGAGCTGTCCCTTGGACATGCCTGTGTAAATCACTATTCATCAGATAGACAGGAGAGAACACTGGGAGCTGTCCCTTGGATATGCCTGGGTAATCACTATTCATCAGATAGACAAGAGAGAACACTGGGAGCTGTCCCTTGGACATGCCTGGGTAATCACTATTCATCAGATAGACAGGAGAGAACACTGGGAGCTGTCCTTGGACATGCCTGGGTAATCACTATTCATTAGATAGACAGGAGACAACACTGGGAGCTGTCCCTTGGACATTCCTGGGTAATCACTATTCATCAGATATACAGGAGAGAACACTGGGAGCTGTCCCTTGGACATGCCTGGGTATTCACTATTCATCAGGTAGACAGGATAGAACCCCGGGAGCTGTCCCTTAGACATGCCTGGATAATCACTATTCATCAGATAGACAGGAGAGAACACTGGGAGCTGTCCCTTGGACATGCCTGGGTAATCACTATTCATCAGGTAGACAGGCGAGAACACAGGGAGCTGTCCCTTGGACATGCCTGGGTAAATCACTATTCATCAGATAGACAGGAGAGAACACTGGGAGCTGTCCCTTGGACATGCCTGGGTAATCACTATTCATCAGATAGACAGGAGAGAACACTGGGAGCTGTCCCTTGGACATGCCTGGGTAATCACTATTCATCAGATAGACAGGAGAGAACACGGGGAGCTGTCTCTTAGACATGCCTGGGTAAATCACTATTCATCAGATAGACAGGAGAGAACACCGGGAGCTGTCCCTTGGACATGCCTGGGTAATCACTATTCATCAGATAGACAGGAGAGAACACTGGGAGCTGTCCCTTGGACATGCCTGGGTAATCACTATTCATCAGATAGACAGGAGAGAACACCGGGAGCTGTCCCTTGGACATGCCTGGGTAATCACTATTCATCAGATAGACAGGAGAGAAAACCGGAAGCTGTCCCTTGGACATGCCTGGGTAATCACTATTCATCAGATAGACAGGAGAGAACACTGGGAGCTGTCCCTTGGACATGACTGGGTAATCACTATTCATCAGATAGACAGGAGAGAACACGGGGAGCTGTCCCTTGGACATGCCTGGGTAATCACTATTCATCAGATAGACAGGAGAGAACATGGGGAGCTGTCCCTTGGACATGCCTGGGTAATCACTATTCATCAGATAGACAGGAGAGAACATGGGGAGCTGTCTCTTAGACATGCCTGGGTAAATCACTATTCATCAGATAGACAGGAGAGAACACTGGGAGCTGTCCCTTGGACATGCCTGGTTAATCACTATTCATCAGATAGACAGGAGAGAACACTGGGAGCTGTCCCTTGGACATGCCTGGGTAATCACTATTCATCAGATAGAGAGGAGAGAACACTGGGAGCTGTCCCTTGGCATGCCTGGGTAATCACTATTCATCAGATAGAGAGGAGAGAACACTGGGAGCTGTCCCTTGGACATGTCTGGGTAATCACTATTCATCAGATAGAGAGGAGAGAACACCGAGAGCTGTCCCTTGGACATGCCTGGGTAATCACTATTCATCAGATAGACAGGAGAGAACACCGGGAGCTGTCCCTTGGACATGCCTGGGTGATCACTATTCATCAGATAGACAGGAGAGAACACCGGGAGCTGTCCCTTGGACATGCCTGGGTAATCACTACTCATCAGATAGACAGGAGAGAACATGGGGAGCTGTCCCTTTGACATGCCTGGGTTATCACTATTCATCAGGTAGACAGGAGAGAACACTGGGAGCTGTCCCTTGGACATGCCTGTGTAAATCACTATTCATCAGATAGACAGGAGAGAACACTGGGAGCTGTCCCTTGGATATGCCTGGGTAATCACTATTCATCAGATAGACAAGAGAGAACACTGGGAGCTGTCCCTTGGACATGCCTGGGTAATCACTATTCATCAGATAGACAGGAGAGAACACTGGGAGCTGTCCCTTGGACATGCCTGGGTAATCACTATTCATCAGATAGACAGGAGAGAACACTGGGAGCTGTCCCTTGGACATTCCTGGGTAATCACTATTCATCAGATAGACAGGAGAGAACACTGGGAGCTGTCCCTTGGACATGCCTGGGTATTCACTATTCATCAGGTAGACAGGATAGAACCCCGGGAGCTGTCCCATAGACATGCCTGGATAATCACTATTCATCAGATAGACAGGAGAGAACACTGGGAGCTGTCCCTTGGACATGCCTGGGTAATCACTATTCATCAGGTAGACAGGCGAGAACACAGGGAGCTGTCCCTTGGACATGCCTGGGTAAATCACTATTCATCAGATAGACAGGAGAGAACACTGGGAGCTGTCCCTTGGACATGCCTGGGTAATCACTATTCATCAGATAGACAGGAGAGAACACTGGGAGCTGTCCCTTGGACATGCCTGGGTAATCACTATTCATCACTATTCATCAGATAGACAGGAGAGAACACGGGGAGCTGTCTCTTAGACATGCCTGGGTAAATCACTATTCATCAGATAGACAGGAGAGAACACTGGGAGCTGTCCCTTGGACATGCCTGGGTAATCACTATTCATCAGATAGACAGGAGAGAACACTGGGAGCTGTCCCTTGGACATGCCTGGGTAATCACTATTCATCAGATAGAGAGGAGAGAAGACTGGGAGCTGTCCCTTGGACATGCCTGGGTAATCACTATTCATCAGATAGAGAGGAGAGAACACTGGGAGCTGTCCCTTGGACATGTCTGGGTAATCACTATTCATCAGATAGAGAGGAGAGAACACCAAGAGCTGTCCCTTGGACATGCCTGGGTAATCACTATTCATCAGATAGACAGGAGAGAACACCGGTAGCTGTCCCTTGGACATGCCTGCGTGATCACTATTCATCAGATAGACAGGAGAGAACACCGGGAGCTGTCCCTTGGACATGCCTGTGTAATCACTACTCATCAGATAGACAGGAGAGAACATGGGGAGCTGTCCCTTGGACATGCCTGGGTTATCACTATTCATCAGGTAGACAGGAGAGAACACTGGGAGCTGTCCCTTGGACATGCCTGTGTAAATCACTATTCATCAGATAGACAGGAGAGAACACTGGGAGCTGTCCCTTGGATATGCCTGGGTAATCACTATTCATCAGATAGACAAGAGAGAACACTGGGAGCTGTCCCTTGGACATGCCTGGGTAATCACTATTCATCAGATAGACAGGAGAGAACACTGGGAGCTGTCCCTTGGACATGCCTGGGTAATCACTATTCATCAGATAGACAGGAGAGAACACTGGGAGCTGTCCCTTGGACATGCCTGGGTAATCACTATTCATCAGATAGACAGGAGAGAACACTGGGAGCTGTCCCTTGGACATGCCTGGGTATTCACTATTCATCAGGTAGACAGGATAGAACCCCGGGAGCTGTCCCTTAGACATGCCTGGATAATCACTATTCATCAGATAGACAGGAGAGAACACTGGGAGCTGTCCCTTGGACATGCCTGGGTAATCACTATTCATCAGGTAGACAGGCGAGAACACGGGGAGCTGTCCCTTGGACATGCCTGGGTAAATCACTATTCATCAGATAAACAGGAGAGAACACTGGGAGCTGTCCCTTGGACATGCCTGGGTAATCACTATTCATCAGATAGACAGGAGAGAACACTGGGAGCTGTCCCTTGGACATGCCTGGGTAATCACTATTCATCAGATAGACAGGAGAGAACACTGGGAGCTGTCCCATGGACATGCCTGGGTAATCACTATTCATCAGATAGACAGGAGAGAACACTGGGAGCTGTCCCTTGGACATGCCTGGGTAATCACTGTTCATCAGATAGACAGGAGAGAACACTGCGAGCTGTCCCTTGGACATGCCTGGGAAATCACTATTCATCAGATAGACAGGATAGAACCCCGGGAGCTGTCCCTTAGACATGCCTGGGTAATCACTATTCATCAGATAGACAGGAGAGAACACCGGGAGCTGTCCCTTGGACATGCCTGGGTAATCACTATTCATCAGATCGACAGGAGAGAACACTGGGAGCTGTCCCTTGGACATGCCTGGGTAATCACTATTCATCAGATAGACAGGAGAGAACACTGGGAGCTGTCCCTTGGACATGCCTGGGTAATCACTATTCATCAGATCGACAGGAGAGAACACTGGGAGCTGTCCCTTGGACATGCCTGGGTAATCACTATTCATCAGATAGACAGGAGAGAACACTGGGAGCTGTCCCTTGGACATGCCTGGGTAATCACTATTCATCAGATAGACAGGAGAGAACACTGGAAGCTGTCCCTTGGACATGCCTGGGTAAGAGAACACCAGCAGCTGTCCCTTGGACATGCCTGGGTAATCACTATTCATCAGGTAGACAGGATAGAACCCCGGGAGCTGTCCCTTGGACATGCCTGGGTAATCACTATTCATCAGATAGACAGGAGAGAACACTGGAAGCTGTCCCTTGGACATGCCTGGGTAAGAGAACACCAGCAGCTGTCCCTTGGACATGCCTGGTAATCACTGTTCATCAGGTAGACAGGATAGAACCCCGGGAGCTGTCCCTTGGACATGCCTGGGTAAATCACTATTCATCAGGTAGACAGGAGAGAACCCCGGGAGCTGTCCCTTGGACATGCCTGGGTAATCACTATTCATCAGGTAGACAGGATAGAACCCCAGGAGCTGTCCCTTGGACATGCCTGTGTAAATCACTATTCATCAGGTAGACAGGATAGAACCCCGGGAGCTGTCCCTTGGACATGCCTGGGTAAATCACTATTTTCCTCTAGATAAGTGAGGGAGGTAAGTACTAGAGCTGTTTTCATTGAAGTAACTTGTGGAAGCTAAGTACAAAACTGTTAACCATTAGGTTGAGTGCTTCAGTGATTTTGTAGCTTATATAGTGCTTAGAACAGATCTGAACCAGTACTGGGGACGGAAAAGCAGAATCAAGTGCTAAAATTAAGAAACTGGCTAGTTCTAAGGGAAAAAGTGAACAGCAGACTTTATGGTGCCGGGGATAGTTTTAATCCTAGCTAAGCGGCGCTGCATGATGTTCAAAACCACGCAAACATGGGTTTTTAAGCAGAAAGATGAAAGGGATAGAAATAGCCCAAAAGGCCAATAAAACTACAGTTTCTGAGCTGAAACCACTTATCCAGCGACAGATAGGCTGTTCCAAAGCTCACCTCTCTCACTGATGAACAGAGAAGCTTCCCTCTATCTTAGAAAGGTCTGGGCAACACAGGAACTAACAAAACAGCTCAGGATTCAGCAAACTCTGAAAACCGGACTTTACTAGATCTAGAGAGGTGGGAAACGAGTAGAGGGATAGGATTTTTTTTTTCAAAATTAAATCAAATTCAGCAATAAAAACACTTTTAACAAGGAAAATAGGCTATTGCACTTGAGTGTGTAGCCATTTACAGTTAGATGAAAAAACACTTAAAAAATTATACTTTAAAGTGCAAACAGTATGTGGTTTCAAAAACAGTACAGATTAGTAGCAAAGTTAATAAAAAGCAGTCGGAACAATGCGGCTAGCAAAAACAAGCAATAGAAAGCAAAACAGAGGTACTTAATCCACTCAAAGTCTCCTTTTCTCTCGCTGCTGCTTTAGGACTCTGCAGGACACCCAGGCAGGCTGTTGCTGAGGTAAGACAAGCACAAAAACCATGCAAACACGGGTTTTTAAGCAGAAAAATGAAAGGGATAGAAATAGCCCAAAAGGCCAATAAAACTACAGTTTCTGAGCTAAAACCACTCCTTCAGTGACAGATAGGCTGTTCCAGAGCTCACCACTGATGAACAGTGAAGCTTCCCTCTATCTTAGAAAGGTCTGGGCAACACAGGAACTTACAAGACAGCTCAGGATTCAGCAAACTCTGAAAACCAGACTTTACTAGATCTAGAAAGGTGGGAAACAAGTAGAGGGATAGGATTTTTTTTGTTTGTTTTTTTTTTCAAAATAAAAACACTTTTAACATGGAAAATAGGCTATAGCACTTGAGTGCACATCAGTGTGTAAGTCATAGAATAGTGTGAAGAGGAGCCAATTAGTAGGTAGATTTTAGAAGAGTTGTGTTTAAAGTATATATACATTATTTAAACAAGTGCATCTCTTTCAGGCAACTGCTTGAAGTAATATTGATGGTTTTAAAGCATGTTTACCCTTTAAAATGCTAATTAGTTTGTTCAAATTGAATGATTTAATTATTTAATTAGGGTGGGTGTTTTATACTTAAGGATGGGAATTTGCCTTTTGTAATGTAACCTGAGGAAGCGCCCTAGGATAGTGCGTGAAAGCACTTGTTCTCTCTTCAAATAAATTACTTGCTTATTTTATGGTGGTTCGTGGTGGTTTCTTGCAATTCTACAAGTCATTCCTGTTTGTTCTACATTCCTTTTGTAAGGAACCTTTGGATGGTCGTACTTGGTTTGGTGCTAATATTGCTTCTGTTTATTTTTTACCTGGTTGACCGACACACGATGGAGATGCCTAATATCGAACTTGATTATAATCCGGCAGGTACAAGCAGTACCGAGGACTGGAATGGACTATTTCACCAACAGGACAACCCTCTCTTGAATCTTGATATTAGAGATAACACCTCACATGTTGCTATTCCTAGTACGGAAAATCTACAAGAATTTTATGGAGCGCTTAGGACACTGGAAAATGATCTTTACAAACTGCACCGACTTGTCTGGCAAAGGAAGCATTTGGAGGCGTGCCTGCATTTTAAAGTCATTCCACGAGGCATGCGTGTCCTATGCATGCCGAGTTATGGTGATGCTCACCCTGAACTCCTGCGGAGATGGCAGCAGCTGAATATAGATCTTAGCAACAAATATATCCAGCTGCTTATCGATTACTTTTCACCCATTGAAGCTGAGCTTATTACAAAGGTGGAAGGTGAGCACAAAAACATAACATTGTTGTTTAAGAGTGACTTTTGTATATCTAAGTTAAACAATATGCTGAGGCAGCTCATGCTATATAGTAATAAGCTTGAACAGATTAAGCTTAAAAAACTTAAACGTGACTGCCAGGATTTTCAATTGGGCCGCATTTTTGTGTGGCCGAGATTTAATGAAGCGGCTGCCATAGATGAGACAAATGACCAAGCTGATAATGCTCAGCTAAGCACACCGAGTATGACTAGCGTCCCCAATTCGCAGAATAACCCCTCTGTTAATATTACTTCCACTAGTGTTAATGTGGATGGGGACATCACATTATCTGGCTCCTCACTTCCATGCAATCAACAGTGCCTCAAAACATCAGAAGGGACAGGAGCAAGACCTAAAAGTAACAATCATAGTTTGAACAATACTTCTGAATTAGCGACTTCTTTAAACTTCCCTCTACCCTACAAGAATCGAGCGTTGGTACGCTCAACAAGCAGAGGAAGAGGCAAACAGAAACTATCAGGGGAAATACGAGAATCCAGGAGAAAAAAGAACTAAATACCCTGTTCTTTAACTTGACCTCCAGGGAGTTTACTGATGATGAATGTTCCGTTCTCAACAGGGGACTTTCTTTCATTCCCTCTAGAGGGAGTGAACTATCTGATACTCTCATTATGCTCCGTATGTTTACGAGAAAGTTAGCACTTAAATTATTGTATAAAGATTCAGATGATAATGATGTCACATTTAATTCACTAGTGTTAAAAAGGAAGAGTACCTTTATACCACACATGTCAGGTCCAGTTGAATGTTTCCAGCATGCATGTGAATATGATTTCTATCATTATTATAAGGAAAGGAAGCATAAGCGTCTCTTTACTAATTTAAACGCTTCACAGAAGTGTAGCCTTGAATCTTTATGTAATGATGACTGTATTGTTTTTAAACCTGCTGATAAAGGGGGGGGGGTGGTCGCAATGGATGCAGCTTTGTATAATGACCTAATGAATGAGATGTTACATGATGATGTAGCATATTGTCAAATAAGCAAAACTGAAGTAGGACCCATTGTTAGAGATGTGCATGATACGATATATGACCTGCTGATGACCAGATGCATAGACAAATGTCTTTATGATTTTTTAACAATTGAGGCCCCATTGATCCCCCTCATTAAAGGGCTCCCGAAGATGCATAAGGGGACACATCCACCACCATTGCGACCCATAGTATCCGGGAAGCTCTGGGTCACAGAGAATGCCTCTCTGTTTGTGCAATCGAGATTAGGCCCCCTAGTTGGCTCTATACCTACTATCTTAAAAGATTCCTTCAGTCTGTTGCTAGACTTGAAGGATGTTTCATTACTTGAAAATTTAAAACATGATACGCTGATGGTTACACTAGACATAAAGAGTCTATTCACTAGTATACCCAATGAGTTTGGAATTGATGCTATTAGGAGCTGCTTGGTTGAACTTAGTAACTTGGAGAATGATGACCAAATGACAGTTTGTACCCTCTTGGACATAACACTGAATAATAACATCTTTCTGTTTCAGGATAGAATATATAGGCAAACATGGGGGGTGGCCATGGGTACCCCCTGTGCTAATGCCTATGCTAACCTGGCAGTATATCAGTGGGAAAAAATGTTTGTTTTCAATGATGAAAGATATAAAAACAATGTCATCTTATACAGACGTTTTGTAGATGACATTCTTCTTTTCTGGAATGGGGACATTAATTCATTACATGATTTTGTGGATTTTATGGGCTCAACTACCACCTTTTTAGAATTTACATATGAATGCTCTACTAAGAGAGTAGATTTCCTTGACATTACCATCAGTAAGGATGATTTGAATAATATTACAACATCATTATTTAGGAAGCCCTGTTGGAAGAATGGCATCCTTCATTTTGAGTGTATGCACCCCATGCATATTTTTCCCAATGTGGTTAAAAATCAAATGTCTAGGATAACTAGGCTATGTAGTAGGCCAGAGGATGTTTGCCACTACATGGAATTTCAGGAAAAATGTTTTATTGACAGGGGATATCCATCTCCATTGGTCACAGATCAAAGATGTAATGCTTTAGGCATATCCAGGCCATCACAAAGGAAGTGGTTTTCTGGTTGCCAATTAGGAAGGAATAAGGGGAAAATTCACTATGACATTAAATACACGAATGATATAAGTTATGTAAAAGACATTATCAATAACAAATGGAAGTTGTTATGCATGGATAAGGACCTATCTAAATTCGTGGGAGATAGACCAAGCTTTAGATACAGCAATTGTCTAAACCTTAAAAGACTTTTATGTAGGGAGAAGGTCAAAATTGAACCCCTAGATATCAGAATGAGATATAGACAAGGTACCTTTCCATGCAGGAAATGTTGTGTTTGCAGGTACATTTCCACTGATCAGAAATTTGAACTTATAGATTTAGGTGTTGTTTTTGAGCCTAAATTCTATGCCACATGTGACACGAGCAATGTCATTTATTTGGCCACTTGCGACCCTTGCGGAGCCTACTATGTGGGCATGACCGCACGTAGATTTAAGGACCGCATTTATAACCATGTATATGACATTAGAAAAGGAAATGTTACTAATGTGCTAGCTAGACATTGTCAACAATTTCCATCACATATATTTAAATTTAGGGTTTTGCAGCTGCTGCACCATAATAGAAGAGAAGGTGACATTGTAGGTGCTCTTGAATTGAGTGAATTAAAATGGATTTTAAACCTCAGGGCACATATAGAACCAGGCTTGAATTCGGCCCTAAGCATCAGACCGGCCCTTTCGGGTAGCAGATGAAGCCGTTCTAACACAGTCATTTATTAATTTTATCTTTAGTATGTTTAATGAAGGTATCCTATGATATATATTTCTCTTCTCATTTTACCACTGCTTCTCCACCTTTTTTCCTCCCTCTTTTTTCCTTTCCCCTTTCCCTTCCTTCCTTCCCCCTTTCCCTTCCCTCCCCCCCTTCCTTTCCTTTTCCTTTCTTTCCATCCCTTTTCTTTCTCTTTCCCACTTTCCCCCTTCTCTCCCTCCCTTTATTTTTCCTCCCCCCTCCTTTTTTCCTTTCCCCCTCCCCTTCCCCTTTTCCTTCCTCTTTTTCTTTTCTTTCTTTTCTCTCTTCTTTCTTTCTCTATCCATTTATACATCGTCTATGCTTTCACATTTCTAGTTGATTTAGCTTCATTCATCGTGGTACCTTATATTTAATGATGTGTTTTTTAAATGACTTATTTTAAAGTATTGCATTCATATTTCACTGGTATTACATATTTACAAATGGATTTTTATATGCATACTTATGTATATACTGTTTTTTATATATGTATTAACCTGTATCTAAGTTGTTGTTTTATTAAATATTCTCATATTCTTATAAACATAAATATTATATAACCAAATTAGTAGGTAGATTTTAGAAGAGTTGTGTTTAAAGTATATATACATTCTTTAAACAAGTGCATCTCTTTCAGGCAACTGCTTGAAGTAATATTGATGGTTTTAAAGCATGTTTACCCTTTAAAATGCTAATTAGTTTGTTCAAATTGAATGATTTAATTATTTAATTAGGGTGGGTGTTTTATACTTAAGGATGGGAATTTGCCTTTTGTAATGTAACCTGAGGAAGCGCACTAGGATAGTGCGTGAAAGCGCTTGTTCTCTCTTCAAATAAATTACTTGCTTATTTTATGGTGGTTCGTGGTGGTTTCTTGCAATTCTGCAAGTAAATCACTATTCATCAGATAGACAGGAGAGAACACTGGGAGCTGTCCCTTGGACATGCCTGGGTAATCACTATTCATCAGATAGACAGGAGAGAACACTGGGAGCTGTCCCTTGGACATGCCTGGGTAATCACTATTCATCAGATAGAGAGGAGAGAACACTGGGAGCTATCCCTTGGACATGCCTGGGTAATCACTATTCATCAGATAGACAGGAGAGAACACCGGGAGCTGTCCCTTGGACATGCCTGGGTAATCAATATTCATCAGATAGACAGGAGAGAACACCGGGAGCTGTCCCTTGGACATGCCTGGGTAATCACTACTCATCAGATAGGCAGGAGAGAACATGGGGAGCTGTCCCTTGGACATGCCTGGGTTATCACTATCCATCAGGTAGACAGGAGAGAACACTGGGAGCTGTCCCTTGGACATGCCTGTGTAAATCACTATTCATCAGATAGACAGGAGAGAACACTGGGAGCTGTCCCTTGGATATGCCTGGGTAATCACTATTCATCAGATAGACAAGAGAGAACACTGGGAGCTGTCCCTTGGACATGCCTGGGTAATCACTATTCATCAGATAGACAGGAGAGAACACTGGGAGCTGTCCCTTGGACATGCCTGGGTAATCACTATTCATCAGATAGACAGGAGAGAACACTGGGAGCTGTCCCTTGGACATGCCTAGGTAATCACTATTCATCAGGTAGACAGGATAGAACCCCGGGAGCTGTCCCTTAGACATGCCTGGATAATCACTATTCATCAGATAGACAGGAGGGAACACTGGGAGCTGTCCCTTTGGACATGCTTGGGTAATCACTATTCATCAGGTAGACAGGAGAGAACACGGGGAGCTGTTCCTTGGACATGCCTGGGTAAATCACTATTCATCAGATAGACAGGAGAGAACACTGGGAGCTGTCCCTTGGACATGCCTGGATAATCACTATTCATCAGATAGACAGGAGAGAACACTGGGAGCTGTCCCTTGGACATGCCTGGGTAATCACTATTCATCAGATAGACAGGAGAGAACACTGGGAGCTGTCCCATGGACATGCCTGGGTAATCACTATTCATCAGATAGACAGGAGAGAACACTGGGAGCTGTCCCTTGGACATGCCTGGGTAATCACTATTCATCAGATAGACAGGAGAGAACACTGGAAGCTGTCCCTTGGACATGCCTGGGTAATCACTATTCATCAGATAGAGAGGAGAGAACCCCGGGAGCTGTCCCTTAGACATGACTGGGTTATCACTATTCATCAGATAGACAGGAGAGAACACCGGGAGCTGTCCCTTGGACATGCCTGGGTAATCACTATTCATCAGATCGACAGGAGAGAACACTGGGAGCTGTCCCTTGGACATGCCTGGGTAATCACTATTCATCAGATAGACAGGAGAGAACACTGGGAGCTGTCCCTTGGACATGCCTGGGTAATCACTATTCATCAGATAGACAGGAGAGAACACTGGAAGCTGTCCCTTGGACATGCCTGGGTAAGAGAACACCAGCAGCTGTCCCTTGGACATGCCTGGGTAATCACTATTCATCAGGTAGACAGGATAGAACCCCGGGAGCTGTCCCTTGGACATGCCTGGGTAATCACTATTCATCAGGTAGACAGGATAGAACCCCGGGAGCTGTCCCTTGGACATGCCTGTGTAAATCACTATTCATCAGGTAGACAGGATAGAACCCCGGGAGCTGTCCCTTGGACATGCCTGGGTAAATCACTATTTTCCTCTAGATAAGTGAGGGAGGTAAGTACTAGAGCTGTTTTCATTGAAGTAACTTGTGGAAGCTAAGTACAAAACTGTTAACCATTAGGTTGAGTGCTTCAGTGATTTTGTAGCTTATATAGTGCTTAGAACAGATCTGAACCAGTACTGGGGACGGAAAAGCAGAATCAAGTGCTAAAATTAAGAAACTGGCTAGTTCTAAGGGAAAAAGTGAACAGCAGACTTTATGGTGCCGGGGATAGTTTTAATCCTAGCTAAGCGGCGCTGCATGATGTTCAAAACCACGCAAACATGGGTTTTTAAGCAGAAAGATGAAAGGGATAGAAATAGCCCAAAAGGCCAATAAAACTACAGTTTCTGAGCTGAAACCACTTATCCAGCGACAGATAGGCTGTTCCAAAGCTCACCTCTCTCACTGATGAACAGAGAAGCTTCCCTCTATCTTAGAAAGGTCTGGGCAACACAGGAACTAACAAAACAGCTCAGGATTCAGCAAACTCTGAAAACCGGACTTTACTAGATCTAGAAAGGTGGGAAACGAGTAGAGGGATAGGATTTTTTTTTTCAAAATTAAATCAAATTCAGCAATAAAAACACTTTTAACAAGGAAAATAGGCTATTGCACTTGAGTGTGTAGCCATTTACAGTTAAACAGATGAAAAAACACTTAAAAAATTATACATTAAAGTGCAAACAGTATGTGGTTTCAAAAACAGTACAGATTAGTAGCAAAGTTAATAAAAAGCAGTCGGAACAATGCGGCTAGCAAAAACAAGCAATAGAAAGCAAAACAGAGGTACTTAATCCACTCAAAGTCTCCTTTTCTCTCGCTGCTGCTTTAGGACTCTGCAGGACACCCAGGCAGGCTGTTGCTGAGGTAAGACAAGCACAAAAACCATGCAAACATGGGTTTTTAAGCAGAAAAATGAAAGGGATAGAAATAGCCCAAAAGGCCAATAAAACTACAGTTTCTGAGCTGAAACCACTCCTTCAGCGACAGATAGGCTGTTCCAGAGCTCACCACTGATGAACAGTGAAGCTTCCCTCTATCTTAGAAAGGTCTGGGCAACACAGGAATTTACAAGACAGCTCAGGATTCAGCAAACTCTGAAAACCAGACTTTACTAGATCTAGAAAGGTGGGAAACAAGTAGAGGGATAGGATTTTTTTTGTTTTGTTTTGTTTTCAAAATAAAAACACTTTTAACATGGAAAATAGGCTATTGCACTTGAGTGCACATCAGTGTGTAAGTCATAGAATAGTGTGAAGAGGAACCAAAAGCATTTTGCTTTAGGCATGTGTATCCTGTCCAACTGTTGGTACAAGTAGCACTGGAAGCAGAAACCACAGCATGCCATAATATGCCAACATAAGGAGCACCGCCTGCAAGGTGTCCCTGTTGTACTGATCCAGTTACAAAAGCATGGTGCAGGCCACATCCATGTCAATTAAGTGCATCATGGCTGTCAACAGAATGCTTTGCCAAACATTCCCAGTGACATCTGATATGGCTGCACAATACCTTCATGTCTGACTATGTATGCATGGGTGATCTTTGTGTCTGGTGCAAAAACTGTCAGTTCTACAACATCATAGATCACTGCAGGCTGGGGTGTGCTGCAGTATTCTGGCTGATGATTCTACTGATAATTCCTTGTTTTATTCTAGTGGAATCACCCAGTGGTTAGAGTAATGTGTCCATGATTGCTCTGCTGTGTGTACTGTGCTGTGTGTAGTATTATAAGCTGTCCCCTTCCAGCATGTTCTTTCAGGTATCTATATAGTTCACACAGCAGGTCTACAGTGTGGGTATCCTGGTGGTACTGGTCCATTTGCCTCTGTATAGGCCTGTGTACAATCTGGAGCCTGAATTACTGACACTGACTTTTGTGGTGCAGTATTAGTGCTGTTATTGTACTGGTGATGGTGTTGCCAATGGTGTGTTAGCATTCAAGGTTGGTTGCAGTTCACAGTCAGCATTTGTTCGTCTTCAACTTTAGTTTTATTTGAATACTTGATTCCTTAACACATATGCATTAATTAAACTGAAGCATCAAACTATAATTATGAAAAAAGAATTACTGCAAATAATAAAGAATCTTATAATAAAGAAATGCAATTAAAATAATAAAACTAAGGTACAAAATAATCAACATAAATTGCTGAATATATTCAAAAATCATATCAGCAAAACATGCAGCATATATAGGTACCCTAGTAGGCCTTTGCCATATTTCCAAAGTATTCAGTAACAGTTTTAGGGAGACCAGCATAGGTGCAAGACAAGAGCATACTTGTGGAAATACAGATCCATTATGCCAAGGAATTCACATTTTTGTGCAACCTGCTGCCAGCAAATGAAATGTATATGCCTGCAATGACCCATCTGGGGCCATACACAAATCCCAATAAAATAGCCAAGTAGACTTAATCCATTTCCAAAACCTAAGGCAGCCTGCAAAGTTAAGAATTCAAGCATCTCCTGTATTTGTCTGAAAAATTCTGTCATTCATTACTGTTGGAGGTTTGAAATGGAAGCAGGAAAAAAACTTGGCCTGCACACGAATAAACAGCCCCCAACAACAACTTTTGTTTTCTGAAAAGCTCTGACACATTATGCTTCAGACCAGCCATGATAAAGCTTCTAAAATCAAAACATTATCATGGCGAAGTAAAGCTGGGATTCTGAAGAAGCAATAAAGGGCACCAGTAACAGTGATAAACTTTTACCACAGCTTTAATCCATGACTTAGGCACATTGGTAGTAGACACCTCGGCAACCAAACAACAGTAAGAATAGTACAGTGCACACTTAAGATACAATAATGAAAATAATAAATAAAGCTGATCAAAGTTATCCTAGGCAGACAGTTGCCGCCATCTTGGACTCATCAGTTATGTTGTTGGATGTTGTACCCACATTGTCAAAAACTGATCTCACTCCTCATATATTAGACTGATATATGTAATAAATGAATTTTGAATTGTATTACTGCTTTTATTCATATGTCTACAATACCTGGTTTCACCTGCATGCATTATACATGTTGTGGTACATGGCTGCAAATCATCTGTGTTACCACTGTACACATTTACCGGTGAACTGTGTTTCTGTTTGGTATATTATAGCCATATATGGTCCTCAAGCACTGCAGTGATTTTACAAATCTTACCTTGGTACATAAGATAAAGGTTCCAGAACAGATTTTAGCATCATTTCATCAAAACATTTGCCAAATGCATCAATTAAAATGTAAAGAAAAGAAAATAATGTTGGAACTATTTTGAGACATTTTAAAGAATAAAAGGGCAAATGACTTTTGTAAACATGGTTTAGAACAGGGTGGAACTGCTCCAGCAGTGGTTTGTCAGTCTATCACTGAGATCTTTCGCCATTTTCAGAGGCTCCATATTACTGCAGTCTGCTCACAATACTGATATACCTTTTATTTTTGTGGACGATCATATGCTAGTTCACAAAGCAGTTAAGTCTGGAGGTGCTTTATTAATTAGGCAGATTTTACAATGGCTTACCAATTATTCTGGAAGAGTAAAAAAATAATAGAAGGATTTGCGAATGGGATAACGTCAAAGCTGTCTGCCACAAAAGTCTTTAAGGAAGCCTTTTCTTTATCTGTCTATTTAATATAGATTGTGAAAATAGCTATCATCGTCACCATCACCATCATCACCATCATCATCACCATCACCATCATCATCACCATCATCATCATCGCCATCATCACCATCATCATCATCACCATCACCATCACCATCATCATCACCATCGTCACCATCATTATCATCATCATCATCTCCATCATCATCACCATCACCATCATTCTCATCATCATCACCATCATCATCACCATCGTCGTCATCATCATCATCATAATCACCATCATCACCGTCACCATCACCATCACCATCATCATCATCATCGTCACCATCATCATCACCCATCATCATCATCATCATCACTATCACCATCATCAACATCATCACTATCACCATCATTATCATCATCATCCTCATCATCACCATCTCCATCATCACCATTATCATCATCTCCGTCATCATCATCATCACCATCATCATCATCACCATCTCCATCATCATCATCCTCATCATCATCACCATCATCGTCATCATCATCACAATCACCATCATCATCATCATCATAACCATCAACATCCTTTTTCCCATTTTCTACATGGGGTCAGGATGTTGTTTCAGCTGTCACCACCTCTCTCAATTCATAGCCAGTCCTCTACCTTCTTCAACAGTCATACCTGATGATTGCAAGTCTTCACTCACACAATCCATCCATTTGGTGAACATCCTTGTTTCCTCTTGACTTCTTCCTGTCTCTCCCAAATTGTCTTCACCAGATCATCTTCTGCTTTCACACATATGTGCCAAAACCGTTGTAATCTGATCTTCTCTGCAGCCGGAGCTACTTTGATTTCTGGTCTGATGTCACCATTTCTTCATCTGTCTCACAGTGTGCATCCTAAAGTAAGTAAGTGTGTTAACAACATCATAAGAGGTATGTGCTAATGATAGGAAACAGGATGCATATTCTTATAAGGATACTAAATTGTTGTGTAATAAAATAATGCAGGTTTTAAAATGGCAAATACTAATTCTAAATACTGTGCAGCTGAACTGAGAAAAGGTAATGAGCGAGTATAAAAAAATACTAAGATCGAGGGTTACTGAATGGCTATAATTTAGTATTGGAGGAACAGGTATGATATATGCTTAAAAGCAAATGAGATTCATGTAATACTTTAGGAGCAGTGATAAGAAGTGCATATTTTTTACTTCAGTTATTTTTCCTGGGTGATGTTTTCTTCCCTCCTCACTTCCTTCTGACCATCAGATTCCCCATTTCCATGCCAACATTAGTCATTTGGAGGGTCTATCCTTCAAGCAGCAATCATGGAAGTTATTTCTGCTACTGTCACCTTCTGTGGCACCTTGAGGAAGTTGTAATTGAGCAATACAACACCCTGGAAGGCATGCTTCCATGCATGACCCAGTGTTCTGCAATGGGCTGTGAAAGTAATGCTTGGTGGGTGTTCATTCTCCATCATTGTGCTGTACTGCTGCCCTACCCAGTCTCTACTGGGCATCAGTCTCACAGAAGACTGAGCCATATTTTATTTCCCCAGAATGGATGCATCAGCATTAGTCAATCTATTCCACTCCCCCTGATAGCCTGACCAGTGTTTTAGTCATTAACTGATCCTGGGTGGTCAGAGTTGCACTCAGGACTTTATTCTCCTGTACCACACAGCAAGCTTACTTCTCTTATTTTAATCACAGTAAGATTCAGTATGGAGAGTGACATCTCCATAAGCCCATAGATGTGAGAAATTAGTTAAATGAATGGGAAAGATTCAGAGAAGGCTTAGTAAACCTCTCGGGGGGTGGGGGGGGACTGATTTGGTTATCAGCAGAGCCCCAATTTGAGTTTATATTTAATCTGTTGTAGACTGATGAGTGATATTATTTTATCTGTTGTAGACTGATGAGTGATATTATTTTACTTATATAAAGATGTTTTAAGAATTATTTTCTATTCAGTCACCCACCTGAGCTGCTAATTCAGACGATAATGAAATGAGAGCTTGTATATCTAAGGCTAAACTGGGTGACTTAGGAAGGAAGCTGGAGGGGGTTGGAGTAAGTTGGCCAATAAATCTGATCATACTATTATACTGTGAAATGTAAATAATCTCTGGATGATTATTTATTTACATTTTGTTGACGTGGTTAGTGCCACTAGGTCAATAGCCTCTTTTCAGGGGGGACACGAGGTAGTATTCATACTAACCAGGGGAAATTTGGCCAGGGTGTCAGGGAACTTGCTGCTACTCTTCTCAGTAGGTGCCATGGGATCTTTTACACCCAGCTGAGTTACTACCAGCTCAGGCAGATGGGGCCTCATTTAATGTCTCATCTGAAGGATGGTGCACTGAAGAGTGCAGCATCCCCTTACACTGCACTGCAGTGTCAGTACTGGAAAAGTAATCCAAATAGATGGTGTGGGAATAGAACTCACAGCCTACTGCACCAAAATGAGTGTGCTACCTGTTGAGCTGTTGCAATTGCAAATGCCAAGCATCTTCAGCTTTACAAATTTATGATGTTGATGTTGGTGAACCCAATTAACGATCAGCATCTCTCCTATAAACAGATCTCTTCTACCTGGGCAGTGGATCTCAGTCACAACCTGTCACGGCGCAGACACGCTCATGTCAGATCTAACTTGCAACAGACAGTAATGACAGCACAAACATGCAATAGGCAGTGCAACATAATTTATAGTTGTTTATTGATTTAAACATTCCTTAACAAAGTAAGTGAATAAATATGCAATACTATTATCAGCGATGACACAAGTCGGAAAGTCAGTAGAAAATGCAATATGGATGGATAATTTAAACAAGCCCGTCAAGCAGCAGATATATGGGAAAAATCAGAGAGCATCTAAAAATATATAAAGTACACATATAAGACAATGAGTAGAAGTGAGAACCAAACCTCAGAACAGGGAATCAGCAACAAAAACTGACATGCCACTGCAACATCCTCAATGGGTCAAACAAATCTTACCATACGGTATCAATGTTCTACTTATTCTGTTATTTGTAGCTGTAGGATGTATTAAGGTGGTATCAGTTTCACAACTGTGGGTCCATGAGTTATAATAAGAGCAGTACTGGCTGAAATTAATGCACATTATTAGGATTTCTTTCAGATGTTTCTTATATATCTCAAGGCAGCTACATTTCTGAAACACAAAATGCATGAACTATAACCCATAAAATCTCTTGATTGTTCTTAATGGTTACATATTCAGGCAACAGAACAAGTAAATTATCTGCACTATATTGTCAGAGACAATGAATACCCTTACATCATTCAAAGAAATTATATTGTAACAAGGGGGATGTTATCCACACTGTTAACAAAAGCCAGTGAGTGATCTTTCCCTCAAATTAAAAGCTCAGACTTCAGCACAAGATTTAGAATATATTAGTTCACAGCAAAAGTGGTAAAATTCTAAATGTAATTATGTTTTAATATGATATATGATTATTTAGAGAACATTTTACAAGCCATCAGTGGAGTGCGTCAAACATCTGACTTTACATTATAGGGACAATGTAAACAGAAGTGGAAAGTGAGTAAGAAATAATTGCCTCACATGAAAGCTGTGTGACACCTTTGAAGCTTAAATAGATTACCATTAACATTAGACATAGGGGTGGATTCATTAACAGCTACACAAACTGTAGCTATCTTGTTGGTGGCATGCACTGTTTAGTATTCATTAAGAGGCTCTACATGACATGTATGAGATTGTATGGGAACCTTCTGTCAAGCTGTTTGGATCTCTGACAATGGATAGGAACTTCTCTGTTTCAGTTACTGGTGGTTTGATAGCAGGATAACCCCTATAGCCACAGGTTTTTGGGCAATTGCAGCCACCCTATGTCAGGCTGAGATTATCATGTTACTTGCTCAGTGTTACATATGGGAGTAAATTCTCCTGTGTCTTCCAATAGCATTAATGTCATTGACCACCTGCTGCCATAACCTGTCTTGGGCAGATAGGTAACTTCTACTTCTCCCCGACAGAAACCTGCATGGTGACCTAAGGTCTGGATAATAACCTTATTTTTTGTATCAGTGTATGGTGACTTGCAGGGTACAGATTTCTTATTGGGTGCCATATCCCTGTATGAGATGAAACAGAAAAGATGTATGCATAATTATGTATGTAATACAGAGAAAGGATGCCTGTAAGCTCAAGTATGTGTGACTGCATGCAGCCAACATTTATGCAATAATTTAAAAGTTAATGCTACCTAAAATTACACACAATTTAGGACAGCCCTCCCCCACCAAAAAAACTAAATCAAAAATTTGTAGCACTATGGGAATACAGAGTAAAGGCAGGTGGAAGGTTGGCATAATGGTTAAGGTATTTACCTTACAGATACAAGGTGAAGGATTTGATTCTCACATGAGGGTAATTGGCTAGGCTTAAGATAGCCATTAAGGGCAGTTAGCCTAGTACTAATCAATGAATCTACGACTAAAGGCAGTACTGTGGAACAGTTATGTAACGATTCTTAGGCTGCTGGATGTAACAAAGTAGCAGTTCATATGTGGCATGTTGAGATAATTATCCTGCTTGTAGCCTGATGGTTTTGCATAGTGTTATGAGTTTGATTACAGATGTAGATCAATTTATTTATTCATGGCATTTCATATTCCTATCATATATTTAAATGCAAAGGTCTGTATTTCTCTTCCTTTAAAACATTTCAGTAACATACCATTTTAATAGTGCAGCAAGGTATCATTTGCAAGAACATTGCAGCCCCAACAGGGAGACTTATTAAGCTAACCTTATCCTGCTTATGTCTTCATGTTTATTACTCTCTCCTACCCCTTATTTGTACCTATAGCAAGCATTTTATTATACAGAGAATGACAGATTAATGATGACTTAAAAAGTAAGACACTGCATATAGCTGTTCCTTCATGTACCACAAAACATGTTGCTATTCCTATCTGCATTTTCTCTTTCTGCATCTCTTCACCCCTTTTCCTTCAGTAAGTTGTCACTGCACTTCAATTTTGTTATTTTAATGTTGTAAAGTAATAGTTTCTTCATAGCATGATGAACTATTGCTCACATGTATAGAATGATTATGACTAATTTCAAGGATTCTAATCCAGTCATTAGCTAAATGTTACTGACTGTGTTATTACACTATTTTATGTCTACTTCTTGGCTGTATATTGTTTTGTGCCACCATTATCGTTCTTCTGTCATAACGTACTTTGCACCTGCCTCCATCTCACCCTGTTGATGTATCTTATCCCTTCTGTATCATTAATCTTCCTCCTCTGTATTTGCAAAATGCCTGGCAGTGCGCAATAAATGCAGCAAAGACTAAATGTAAGTACACAGCTTATGGCCATATCTTGTGGTTTTCACTGTCGCACTTCACACCACTGAGCCAAGCTATATTTGTTCAGTTTAATGTACGTTTCAACAAGCTGAAGAGGTGGATGAACAGATTAAAGTGCTCAATAAGGTAGTAAAGATGAATACATGCATTCATTTCTGTTTGCTGAGATGTGGTGTCAAATGTTATCAGAAGTATGACTTCCTTCATGATGTGCTTAGATAATACTCAGGTATAAATGTTTTTCTTGGAATGCTCTAAATGTGCCCGCTACCTATTGTGAAGTCTGTCTTGTACTGATCGTTATACAAAGGTCAGCACAGAGCAACATAAACTACTGTTAATTTCTGTTCTAAATTCAGAATATCAATATATTATTATGTGTGCACTAACACTTTGCCATCAGCAGCACAATTCAGCTTGGCAACACTGTGCTCAAAGAGAGAAAAAAGAAAATTATTGTTTTAGGTTGCAAAACATTTGTATGTCTCTGTTGCTTTTGTCAACAGGTATTCTTGATTTCAGAATGAGGTTGACTCAATTAATTCAATCATTTAATATATGTCTGTTCTACAGTATTTACACTAGCAACAGTGTTATAAGTTGGGTCAACCTGTTCTCACAGAATCCATCACTGTCGTTCTGTAGTGCACTATCCTACATCCAGCTTCCATGTTTGTCTTGGTAATGCAGATAGTGCAAGCATGAGACAAAACCAGTGTGCAGTCATCCCAACATGAACTTGTGGGACTGTTAGATTGCTGTGCACCAGTGGATTATCAAACAAATGTCTATGGCATCCCATAATCGGAAGCATGTCAGTGTCCCTCACAGTAACACATTGTACATGAAAGACAGTATCTAAATATTAGAGAAGTATGTCATTACATGTGAGAATCATAGTGAAGTTACATTGCTTGTGCCTACACATGCATTTCTTGTATGACTTGTGATGCACAGTACCATCCCTTTTCCCATTTTAATGTCAGTCTTCCCCAGTGATGCTTGCAAATAACACAATGTGCTCTAGATTGTGTAACTAGATAGGTAGGAGGTTTGATGCCCAACATGGGAAAGTTGTGAGTCTGTATGAGAGATTGCATATAACACTTGGTGCTGTAATCACTTCCCCTGAGAAGAATACATTTATCTGTTCACACAACTCATTTATCCCACTTTTACTGAAACATCTTCTATGAAACACACTAATGAGGTCATCCTAACAAAAGTGCACTGTCTACCCTTAAGAGTCAGACTTCTGCTGTGGCACTTGCAATTTATGCAGTACTTCCTACATAGGTTCAGTAATCAATATGCAGAACTTGAGTGTGTGTGTGTGTGTGTGTGTGTGTGTGTGTGTGTGTGTGTGTGCGTGTGTGCGTGTGTGTGTGTGTGTGTGTGTGCGTGTGTGTGTGTGTGTGTGAGTTGGGGTCTTTACAGTCAGGTGAGTATGTGCTCAATCAACTTCTACTCTGGATAACATTTTAAACTGCTAGATGACTCCACCACCCTCTAATTCCACATTTCATGACCACAACTTCTTTGTAACACAGGGGTCTAGCTAGGCATACTCTGTGCTCTACTGAGTACAATTTCCTATGCATTACTTAAAGGAAGACATGGCTTTTTGGGCCATATTCTGTCCCCAACTGTCTAAATTAATGCTTCCAACAATAGTCTCATAGATTGACAAAAATATCCATTTCATGTTTTTAGAGGGCTAATAATGCAAATATTAAGTGGGAAGGCCTTTCCATTTTTCAAATGACAGGTATTTTGTGGGAAAGCATTAAGACAACACAATTACAAAATTATATTCTCTACCTATAGCACTGGTACAAAACACTGATGAGGCCATTCTTTCTCAAGTGAACTGTTGCAATTTAAATGTCAGACTTGTCTTGTGGTGACTGCATTTCTTACACTATTGTCTAGAATGTGGAAATAGATATTTAAGATGTTCAAATATAGCAGTGCTTAACTTCTACGAATGTGTGTGTGACTGCAAATGAATTCTGTACTGGTTTACATACATTTGCAGTGGCAACTTTTACTGCAGTAGATGGCTATAAAAGTCATTTTATCAGACACATCTCCTACATTGCTGGTGTCATATATTCATAGATGCCGTATGTCTCACTTTTACTCAGTGTTATCTTACGTTGCTGGTTGCTGATAATGTGCTGTATAGGTAGGTGGTTTGAATCCATCACTGTTTAAATAATGTGACTGTTATTACTGCCATATACTGTTGACTACCTCACAACCACCTTTATATATATCTCTACTTATGAGACGGACTTAGAGTGGCACAGTGTTAGACTAGCAAATGCGAGCATCCATAAGAAAAATAACTTTTTTGGACACACAGTGATTACATAATGCCTCCATAACAGCAGTATCTCACATATGGAGTATGGAGACTCCTGTGTTACATGACTTTGATACCATGCTTTGTACATTGTGTAACTACATGTGTAGGATATCTGAGGCCAGCTGTAAGTGTGTCTTTCACCCTCATATTGTGTATACTATTCTTCAAATACATATATGATCTGTAGGTGGGCAGTGTTATTCTGCACTTTGACCACTTTTTGGCATAAACATCCAGTTAATAAACAGTGGTGATGTCATCTATTTAACTGTGTACTGTCCCATTTGTATCTCAACATGTGTGGTACTTGAGATTCAGGCACGAATTTCTAGTTTGTGATCTTGGGTAATTAGGCCAAATTCAGCCATTACTGCCCAGACTATGCTGTGCAAAGTCTTATTATGAGTGTACATGTCACTAACATTGTTGTCAAACACATTTGTTGTGTACATGTATAGATGTTGATTTCTCTTATAAAAAGTTATGATATTTCTTTCACATAGCAACACTTTTATTCATAGTAATGATGTGATGTGATTACATTTTCCTTACATAACATATGTTAGAAGCCTCATCCTCTGGCATGAGGGAATGAGAAGACATTTTGTATATTGTTGACTTACTATAACAATTACAGGCACGCATATCCTTGCAGCAATAACATGATGTAATGCTTTGACATACCAACATATTTCACAATTGTAGCGACACTTCTATCATGGATCATTCATTCTCTACAATATCATGTATTTTCTGTTGTCAAATGTTCAGGTGTTCAACATCCACAGTCAGTGACTGTTAACATTGTGTGGCCTTATACTATTATGCATGAATGGTATCTACCACAGTTATAATGTGCCTATTTACAGTGTGAGAGGCCTCCCCCATCCCTTTTATCTCAGAAATTGTTTATGACACATACATATGATGTAATAAGTTAGCATAGGTGAAGTGGCACAAGAATGCTAAGGCTTCCACTGTGGCGCTTGTCGCTGATCCATATATCATTAGTCAGTAGTCACGTGACTTGCTGTTCAATTCCTGAAAGGGCAGCATTATATGAATGGACTGACCTTACATAAACACCATTGTATTTAGTTATTGCTACCCATTTTTGTGTTGGTCAATGATTTACCATCACAGGATGTGATTGGATGGTAGTGAAATGGTTATCTGGAGCATGTCATTATGTGAGTGCTCCTGTGGCACATGCATTAAGTACTGGTTTGTACAGCATACCTACAGAGATAGACTGTGGTTCAGTTCTAGGACCATTTGTGTACTACATGATGGAAACCTCTTCTTGGTTAAAGAAGCGTTGAGATTATACTGTTCACTGTCATGTGGACAGTAACATGTGTAGCAATGTTCCAGAATTAAATCCAGTTGTTCTATTGGAATGCTGCTGGACAGAGAAAACAGGTACTGACTTTGTGGGAACTCTGGGCCAGTAGCCTAGTATCGTCCTCTGAACTTATTTGTAACTCCTGTCTTAATGCACATATTCAAGTCAGTTATTTGTGACAGCCCTCATTACTATCTGATGTGACACAGGCAGTCAATACAGAAGTCTGGAGAGAGCCTTGTGTAATAGGCAGGGGTTTAAATCTGGTAATATCTGTCTGTCAGACAACAGTGGCTTCCACACAAACAACAATGATGGCACACTCAGAGGCCACCTTTTTCAGGCCTTGTCCTACAAAGTAGGTCATGCATGCACCTTATTATAGGAAAATGCTGTAAGCCCTTCAAGGGTATTCTTCATGATATGACTGATATGCATATTTCTGTGGTGCCAATGATTGTTATGCATCACTCTGAAATCATTCCTGGCATGTTTTCGAAAATGACATGATGCAAATATTTATTATATCTTTCATTGCTCACATGCATTAACAATTCCCAAGATAATTATACTGTATATTGCATGTCTTCATCCAGACGTTTTTGATTACTGCAATTGTTTTAATCACACTATACATCTTGATGGCACTTTTGGGATTCCATAAGCATATCTTACTGTATGGCATCAGACTACCATACCATCACAAATTGTGATTGGCCCTCTGTTACAACATTTTCTACTGTGTCGCTGTTGTTGAACTGTTATTATGTTATTGTTTCCTGTAATTCCATTTGAGTGTGCTCAGTATAATGATGTCTGAGATGTCTACAAATCAGCATTGGAAAACCTGAACTCATCACATGTCATCCGATATGTGTCATTTGTCACTTATATATGTTGTGGATTATTATTTATTTATTGACATTTGATTACTGGAAAAGTCCAACTGGGTAGAAGCCCATTTTCAGTGGAGGCCGGGGAGAAAAACTTAAAATTATTACAAAACATTTTACAAACTATAATTTTAAAGTCTTCAAAAATAAAACAGAAACATCTGCAGTTTAAATAATTATAACAAATGAGACATAATATAAAAACATTGGTTAAGAATCTATACAAGTTATACGATAATCATTTAATATTTAGAGAAATTTTAGACAGTTTGTAGAGAAATTAAAGGTAAGTTAGTCTAATGCAAACAGGAATTGTAATATGAAGTGAGGGGAAAATCAGGCTTATGGTACATTTAGAAAGAAAGTCAGGGAAGAGAATTTGATATAAGTAAGGTAGGTGAAGAAGAGAGAGTAAGGAGGTATAAGGTATGAAAAGGTTTTTGTTTACATTTAGGGATATAGTTTATCCTGGTTTTGAGCAAGAAGAGAGACAGATTTTAGCAAGGAAGTCTTGCAGAGTGGTTTTGAAAGATGGGAGGGAGGGTAATGACCTGATGGGTGCTGGTAAGGAGTTTCAGGCCTTAGCAACCTTGTACAAGTACAGACAATGTCCAGCAGATTTGATAAGTTTGTAGACAGACTGGAGTTTTTGGTCACTGACAAACTGGGTTCCTCATTGTGTAGAATGGTTTTAGACAGTCAGATGGATGTTGGATAATTTTATAGGTGGTATGACGCTGTGTGTATATTAGCTGATGATGCGGTTCTAACCAGTTTAGGCTTCTTAGTGCTATACAGTGGTGGGTTCTGAAAGGGGTATTTGCTGCAAATTTAGCAAATTTTAGCATTGTTCAGGTTTTAATTTTTGTGAATCATGGAAGTTAGTAAGGATGGAAGTGCCATAAAGAGCTGTGGGGAGGAGATAAGCAGTGGTAAGTGCAGTTTTAGTTGTGTTAGTAAGAAAGCTTTTGGCTCTGTCAAGCATCCATAGTTTTTGGATAGTTTTTCCTTATGCAATTTTGTTTATGTAGGTCGAATGTAAGATTATCATCCATTATCACCTCTAATAATTTGCTATGATAAATGGTTTCAATGGTTGTATTATCAAGAGAGATGACTTTAAATTTAGTTTTTTCCTGAGAGAGGTATTTAGAGAGAAAAGTAGTAGTTTGGTCTTTTTTGGGTTGAGCATGAGTTGTGAGTTACAAAGCCATGTTTCATAGGTTCATAGGTAGATACTAGGCTATCTGCCCTAGGGCATTTATAAGCCTAGCCAGAGTGTATTTGGCTTCTGCCTCACTATTAGATTAGCCTACTGTGCCTCTGTAAAGTAGGTCACAGAAGGTACCCTTTTACGATTAGTTTACTGTGCCTCTGTCTAGCAGGGACACAGGAGAGATCCCAGGGGTGAATTTGCGATTTCCCATCCATGCGTCCAAATTTCGCTTGAAGAGGGTCAGCGAGGGGCTATGTCTAACATGAACTGGGATTCTATTCCAGAGTGAGGCGAGCCTCTGGGAAAATGAATCTGTCCCTCCAGCATGTCCTATTTATTTTTGTGCTGAGGTTTAGGTCCCTGGAGCGTGTAGCTCTAAGGGACTTGGATTTTTTGAGGTGGAGCATGTCCATTAATTCTGGGTTTGACATGGCTTTGTACATCAGGCATAGATTGCCTCTGAGTAGGTGGTAAGCAACTGAGTAGAGCTGAAGTTTCTTTAGTCGAGCTGCATAGGACATCTGTTTGAAGCCCATGATCCTCTTGGTGAGGTAGTTTTGGGGTCTCTCCAGTTGCTGCAGGTGTCGGGTAAGGTACATCCCAAAAGGGGCATTGTATTCAATTATGGGCCTGATGAGTGACGAGTAGAGGGACACAATGACCTCTCTTGATCTAGATGCGAACCCTTTCATGATAAGGTGGGCTATATAGAAGGTCTTTCTAACCACTTTGGCAACGTGATTATCAAAGGAGAGATTACTATCTACGTTGGTCCCCAAATCTCTAATTACTTCTTCCGTACTTAATGGATTACCACCTATGTGGTAATTTGTGGGCACCTTGTTTTTCCCAAAGGGGATGACTATGCACTTTTTAGCATTTAGCTTGAGGCCGTGGCTCTGGCACCAAGCATCCGTCTCTGTGAGACCCTTTTGGAGGA
This sequence comes from Protopterus annectens, assembly GCF_019279795.1. NCBI lineage: Eukaryota > Metazoa > Chordata > Ceratodontiformes > Protopteridae > Protopterus > Protopterus annectens. Next base: position 696,823,122 of record NC_056736.1, read on the forward strand.
TGCTTGTGTCAGCTGGAGATTCAATTATGGCCCCCAGTTTGCAGTCATCTGCGAACTTTGCCAGCCATAATCCCCCCGTGTTAGCCTGAACCTCAGAGAAGTATATACTGAACAAGAGAGGTCCCAGAACTGAGCCCTGTAGGACGCCACTTGTAACTGGTTTGGATTTGGACATGGCACCTGCAATTCTGACCGTGTGGGTTCTATCTCTGAGCTAGTTTGCAACCCATCTTGTGATATAGGGGTTGATATTTAAGCTGGTAAGCTTATTTATGATGCCCGAGTGGGGTATTGTGTCGAAGGCTTTTGCGAGGTCCAGGTAGGCTGTGTGGACTACCTTGCCCTCATCTATGGCTTTGGTAACTGTTTCAAAGAAATCAACTAGGTTTAAGAGGCTAGATCTGCCCTTAACAAAGCCGAATTGGGTAGGTTCCAGTGTCCAGACGCTCCCGATGTCTTTGTTTATGAGTTCCATGATAATACACTCCATAGCTTTACAGACCAGACTAGTCAGGCTTATGGTGCGATAGTTTCCGGGGTCCGTTGTGGCACCACCTTTGTGGAGTGGGACCATTGTAGCTGTACACCATTCTTTGGGTACATATCCTGTAGTAAGGCTAAGTTTGAACAGTGACTTAATGTGAGGGTTCAGTTCTTTTTGGAGCTCGTGTAAGACACAGCCTGGGACACCGTCCGGTCCCATAGATGCTGGGTTTTTTGCTTTGGAGAGGGCAGCTTTCACCTGTGCATCTGTGATGTCAGGGAGGTTGCATTCAGTTGGGATAGGCGTTTGCTCCTTTGGGGGGGAAGGGGGGGAGAAGTTTGCGCTGAATCTGTCTTCCAGGATGTTGGCTATGTCTGTAGGTTCGGTATATTTTGTACCATTATGCAACAATTCAGAGCATATCTGGGAGTTTCTGCCCATGTTCCTGACATAACTAAAGAAGGCCTTGTGATTATCTTTAGTGTCTAGGGCAATTTTTCTTTCGAAACTGGCCTTTGATGATTTTATGAGGGATCGAAGTTTCTTGCTAATACTGATCAGAGATGCTTTCCCTTTTTGGGATTTTTCTCTGTCATGTAGTAGCTTCCTCCTTCTGTTGTATAGCTTATTTATGGCGGGGGTCCACCAGACCGGTCTCCTGTTTTTGGAGGAGTGAGTCTTGGTTTTATTTGGGATAGCACAATCCATGCATTCCTGCAACTGCTCATAGAATGCATTTGTAAAGGATTCTGCGGATTGGGCTGTATTATCCTCTGGCCCAGGGGCTTTGAAGGATTCCACCTCAGTCTTGAGAAGTGCAAAGTTGGCTTTTGAGAAATTCTTTACAGTGATTTCCTTGGCTGGGGGTGGGGACGGGATATGGATGTCCATGGAAATTTGTTTATGGTCCGATCTTACCAATGAGGGGTTTACCTCTGGTGTGGAACATAGAGTCCCCATGTTGGTGATGACCAAGTCCAATATGTTGTTCCCTCTTGTGGGAGTGGTGACCAGTTGTTCCATTGCGTTAGAGTTTATAAATTCAAGGAACTGTTGGGCAAGGGTGTTTGGGCTTGAGTAGTTTTCCCAGTCAATGTTTGGGTAGTTGAAGTCACCCAATAACAGTGTTTGGAGAGACCTTCATATTCTCCAGTGTTCTCAGGAATGCCAAGTGGGGTTCCTGTAATAAGGAGGGTGTTCTGTAGCAGGCTACAAACTGAAAGGCAGTTTTGCCCGCTGTTAGTTGCACATGGATGGTTTCCGATGCTTCGTGCAGTGCCACTAACCTGGAGGTGTAGGCATCTTTGATGAATATAGATACTCCCCCTCCTTTTGTGCTTCGGTCCGAGTTTTGGGGCCGAAACGCATGGTATGAGTTATAACCTGGTAGTGCTGGGGTGCTCTCAGGAGCTTTGAACCAGGTTTCTGTTACTGCACAGACATCGATTTTCTCCATACTGAGGAGAGTCTCGAGTGCGTGCATCTTGAGGTTTAAACTTCTGGCATTGAGTAGCATTACCTTTAGTTTTTTTATCTTTGGGTTGTCTATGGAGGTGGGTTTGTCCTTTGAGCCTTGCCTAAAAAAGGTACTATGGGGGTGGCAAGAGCCTTGGCCAGTATACGAAAGCCTAAGGGTGACAGGTACAAGCCGTCCCTAGCAAAGCAACGTGGTTTGTCGAGCATGTCATCCCAGGCTGACAGACACTGGATCCCCTTTGAATGACACCAATACTTTAGCCAATTGTTGAAACTGATCACTTTGTCTTTATACTGTGGCATCATTCTTGGTGTGGGCAAGATACTACTCAAGGTCAGGGTCATACCAGCCTGGGCTACATGGTCAGAGAGCTCCTCTATGTCTCTTTTCATGTAGTCCAGGGAGGTACGTCTCAGGTCATTCACACCAGCATGGACAATGATGGAGTCGTACTTGTACTTGCTTTGGAGTGACCTGAGTGCTTGTGTTATGTGGCAGATCCTGGCACCCGACAGGCAGCTTACAGTGACCTTCTCCTTGTTCAGTCTGGTGAGCGGCACGTCAGTGTGCCGGACAATAGAGTCCCCTATAACAAGTGTATTTGGTGTGTTGTTTGGCCTTAAGGGCTGTGACTGTGAGGCACACTGATTTTGTGAGATATGTGATTTGTGGTTATTGTTGAGGGGTGGCTGTTGCTTGGATATCTGCTTAGGAGGTCTTTGCTGTTTAGGCAGATTTTTATTTAGAGCCTCCAAGTATGTTTTTGTGTGTTTATGTGTTGGGTATGCAGATGCAATAGGTCTGTGTGAGACTGGATTTGTGGTGTGGGTGGTTAACTTTTCCTCCTGACTGACTGTGCCAGTCTTGGGTTGAGAGAGCTCTGCCTCCAGTTTGGCTGTGTAACTGCATCTCTCACATGTATTAGAGTTTGTTGGAAGGAGGAGAGGGTTGTCTGTGTACATAAGGCAATTGTAACATTGCCTCAAAATTCCCAGATTCACCAGCTGGACTGGAGAGTAACCTTGAAACTGACCCTTGGGCATACCAGATTAGTATAGGGAACTGTTTTTTTACTGATCAGATTATGGAAGGGAACCGATTTTTCACTTGATCAGGAAGAACCAATCGGGTGTCTAATACTTATGAGAAGTCAAGGAGGGTGTAGTGCTTTAGTTAGTTAGTGTTTCCTTATAAGAGCTGAGCAAGTGCAGGGCTTTAGAAAGAGAATAGAGTGATTACTTTGAGAGTTTGAACAGTGGCTGCTAAACCTTCCTGAATAATTTTTTGGGAGGAGCACCACATTGTCAGATGTGCAAATGAGAGTGGAATCATCTGCATATTGTATAAGGGTTGCCTGTTATGTAGATGCATAGAGAGTGTTGATGAAAATGTTAAAGGGGAGGGAACCAAGGATAGAGCCTTGTGGTACACCAGTGGTAACTGTGAGGTAAGGAGAGAGCATGGAGTGCCATTTTACTGACTGATACCTATTGAACAGGTAGCTTTTGAATCACAGAAGTGTGGGCTGAGAGAGACCTAGTGAGGACATTTGAAGTAGAAGTTTGCTGTTGCAAACTGTGTCAAAGGCTTTAGAAAAGTCTCAAAGTAAGGATGAGACTAGTTTGCCATTATCTGTAGCTTTATTGACAGTATCCATATAAGTTAGAAGGGAAATGCTAGTACTATGGTAATGACAGAAGCTTTTGTTATGTAGGGGAAAAGAGTTCTTCCTGCAGGAGATAGTCTAACATTTGTTTTTGAATATATTTTTCAAATATTTTGGTGAGGGGAGAAGATTACTATAGGTCTAAAGTTATTAATGTATGTTGAATTTCCTCTGTTGTGCATAGGGATGATGTGTGTCTTTTTCCAGAGAAGGAACATGGGATTCCTGGATTTATCTATTTATAAGGAGTGAAACAGGATAGGCAATGCTGTTGGCTGCAATTTTTATTTACTTGCTTGGAAAGTCTTCAGCTGAACAACAGCATGGTTTAAATTTCTTTATGAGGAGTTTTAAATAGGATGTGGGTACAGATTTGAAGGTGAAGGTGGATGTGGTGATATGTGGTTGGTGGGGAGGGCAGGGATTAGATGTTAAGGAATCCTTGGTTAGAGATGCTATACTATCTATAAAATAAGAGCTGAACTGTATTGCATTTTCAAGTGGTGAGTTATAAGGAGAGGGGGTTTAGATTGAATTTTTTCCGGGATGTAAGATTTCTTTAGCGGATGTCTAAAATGTTTTACAGTTGTTTTTAGTATTATTCTGAAAGTTATTATAGTATAGTTTTTTTGCCTTCATTTATTTGCTTTTTAGTATGATTGCAATGAATTCTGAAGTTTTCAAGATATTGAGGTGTTTTATATGTGTGCTATTCTTTCCATGACTTTTTTCTATCCTGCATTAACATTCTACTCCTTTTGGACAGCCTTATTGCATCATTTGTTTTTAGTCTCTTCCTTCTAGGAGGCGAAAGGCTGTTTAGGACATTTAGAAAAGTTGCATTGAATTCATTTACAGCATTGTCTACTGGAATGATTTTTTTTACAAAGTTCCAGTTAATGAGGATAGTGTAGTAATGAACATTTGTAGGTTAAACTTGGAAAGGTTGCTTGTTGTTTTATAAATATGCTGTTTAACTGGATGTGTGAAATGTCTGGTCATATTGGGAGATGATCACTGACAGAGTCTGACATTGTACCTGTGGTGGTGTATTTGCTAGGGTCTGATACTAGGATCCAGTCTAATAGGGAATTTGGTGTTTTGCTATAATATGTGGGGCTATTAATTAGTTCTGTGAAACCATATAAGTTCATGCTAGATGTAGGGGAGTTAGAGTTTATGTCTAGCCAAAAGACATTCACATCACCTACTAGTATTTTTTCTTGTGGGAATGTTATGGATGTCTAATTTAGGATATCTTCCAGTATGGCTTTACTGTCACCAGAAATTAGTATCTTACCATTTAGCATTTACATGACTATAGAACACTTGTTTGACTGTTACATGTTCGTAAGTGATAAACGTCTTGCCTATGGGTACCACTGTTATTTCTTTGCTAAACATGTCCATTTCTGATGTACCTGACGTTACAGCTGTAAGGTCCATTTGTTCTTGAGTTTACATCCTGAAGTGGAGAATACAGCAGTGCTGTTAGCTTGCATACATAAATTCCATATATCTGTAGCTTCACACCACCGCCCCCCTCAGAGGATGCAGACAACTATGCTGAACAGTACGCCAGTGCAGTATACAAGCACCTGTACAACTGCATGAACTTAGCTATACACAGTAGAACTAAAACCTGCTCCTCAAGGAAACACAAACTTGTTTGTTGGACATCCTTTATCAACAGTCTTTACAACAAAAGGAAGAAACTGTTGTCCAAGGGTAAAAAGGAACAAATTCCAAATGGGAAACTCTCCCTCCTTAGCCTCAACAAGCAAATTAGATCACTAGTGAAAACTTTCAAGGTCAATTATGAATCAAAACTAGCCTTCAAAACAAAGAGAAACCATAAAGTCTTCTTCGGTTTTGTCAGGAATTTCTGTGGCAAAGCCCAGGTTTGCTCCAAATTAGTACTTAACAGTATCACTTACACTGATCCTGTTGACTTAGCCAACCTGCTAGCAGATAGGTTCAGCACAAACTTCACCTCCCTGTCCCTCACTCAAAGGCCCTTTCGATATCCCAATATTTGTCCCACACCTCACATCTCCATAGAGTAAGTGTTGCAGGCCCTATCCAAGACAAAGAACACAGCTTCCACAGGACCTGATAGTATCCCAGGATGTATTCTACACCATCTCCAGCAAGAACTGGCTTCAACATTGAGCACCCTATTCAACCACTACCTAAGTATAGGCTTCATTCCAGCAGAGTGGAGAACTGCCATTGTCATCCCCTTGCACAAAGGTGGTGCCACTACTGACCCTGGAAACTATTGCCCCATTAGCTTGACAAGTTTGATCTGTAAAGCCCTGGAGCTTATTATTATGGATCTCATAAACAAGGACTTAGGCAATCTCCAAGTACTTGACCCCACCCAGTTCGGATTCATCAAGGGCAGATCTTGCTTGCTGAACCTGGTTGACTTCTTTGAGACTGTCACCAAGGCTCTAGATGAGGGAAAGTCAATGCATACAGTTTACCTTGACTTGGCCAAGGCCTTTGAGACATTCCCCTACTTGGGCATCATCAAAAAGCTAACACAACTTGGTGTAAATCCCTATCTCATCAGGTGGGTGACCAACTGGCTCACCGACAGGACCCTCAAAGTCAAAATAGGCACCAACATCTCTGATAGCAGACCTGTCACTAGTGGAGTCTACTGTTTGGCATCTATTTCTCAGAGGTCCAGGCAAAGACAAAAGGCCTGTGACTGATCAAGTCTGTGGACGACTGTAAGTTGGGTGGTGTCACTGACTTCCCAGATGATGTTAACATAGTGCAACAGGGTCTCACAGCAACTAATGACTGGTTCCAAAGTCATGGACTAAAGCTAAATTTAAAAAAATGTATCATCATACCATTCAGTAGAAACATGACCCATACCGATTACCACATTAACGGCAACCCCCTAAGCACACAATCTGTGGTGAGAGACCTGGGCACTCAGGTTGATAACAATCTCACATTCGACCATCATGCAGTGGCAGTGGTCAGAATAGCCTTTTACTTGGTTCATCACATAAGTAAAGGGACTGCATCCAAAAAAGAGGAGGTTATAACTTCTCTATACTCCTCCCTCATTAGACTAACAATTGAGTATAATGCCACATTTGGGATGTACATCTCCAAACATCTGTATCAACTGGAAAGGTCACTGAAATACCTGACAAAGATAATTCATGGCCTGAAACACCTGTCCTATGCAGCCAGGCTGAAATCACTATCACTCTATTCAGTATCGGACAGATTGCTCAGGGGTGATCTATGTCTAGCCTACAAGGCAATCTCGGACCCTGCCCTACTAGAGATGCTCCATATCCATAAGTCAAACTCCTCATGCACTACCCACTCAAAAGGCCTGAATCTAATATGCAACATCAACAAAACCTGCTGGGGAGACAGGTTTGTCTCCCAGAAGCTCCCCCGTCACTGGAATACACTTCCCATACACGTCAAACACAGCAACTCGCTGACCTTCTTCAAGCGCAACCTTGATGAGTGGATGGCAAACCACAAATTTGTCCCAGGAGTTCCACCTGTGTCCCTCATTGACAAGGGTGACAGGTGATGACTGAGGTTTATTTTTGGGATAAACTCTTGGCTAGGGGCCCCAGGACCTAGTCACCTCCTATGATCCTATAATCCTCATATGCAGTAACTGCAGACTGTGTATTCATGCCATGATGTGTCTTCTACCCTTGCGAACTTTTATATCCACTCAGTATTTAATTAACATTTTCACTCTCTTTTGTTACACTGCAGCTTCATTTTCCTATTACATCTTTTGTTAGCATGTCCACTTTTATTTATGTGCATAACTCTGCTAATGCCATTGACATTAATTATCATTGCATCAGTATTGCAGGATTTATGTTAGAAGTGTTTCTTTGACACTTCAGCACATTTGCATGCAGTATACGAGTACACTTTACCCATTTCCCCTTCCCTATTATTTAATTATGCAGTAGAAAGCAATATTATTTCTGCACAAATCCCCCCATTTCATTTCCCCTCCTTCAGAATTCTTTCACTGTTGTTGTTGTTCGTCTTTCGGCTTTTTCCCAGTAAAGGGTCGCCACAGCGGAACTCCGGTCCATTAATGATTGTCAGTAGATTTTTACAAAATGCTGAGGTACCAGCTCGATGTCCAACCTTCAGTGAAGGAATGCCCATTTACGCATTCATGTCTTTCGAACACTACCCAACTGCAGGGAGGACATGCAGACTCCACACAGAAGGCACTCCCAAGCCAAGCCGAGAATCGAACAGGAGAACCTCTTGCTGTGAGGTAACAACGCTACCGCCATACCACTGCAGGTCATATACTTGCCCTTAATATTTCTGGGCTACATCACATGCTCGTACCTTATGTTTGCCTATAGAAAAGCTGTTTTGTTTACATTATGCTACCGCCATACCACTGCAGGTCATATACTTGCCCTTAATATTTCTGGGCTACATCACATGCTCGTACCTTATGTTTGCCTATAGGAAAGCTGTTTTGTTTATATTCTGTGCTTGTGCTTACAAGCACCTTTCCATGGCTGCAAGCACTATTGCTGGCCATGAAAAGGAGCTTGCAAATGTGTAGGCATGACGAGCAGCACATGTACTCCGCTAATGTTGCTGCTCATTGAACTAACACATTTACATTGTGTAGGCGATTGTGGCACCCTCACAATTGTTAATGAATCCCAGAGACAGATACACTTTTCACAGTCTGTTCTGCTTTTGTGTATGTTAGCAAATACTGAATTTCTTTCTTTGTGTTGCTTTTAATTTTATCAACCTGTAACATCTCAGCACTTGTATCTTTAATGCAACTGGAAATAGCAAACAACAAAATTTAAACTACAAGCCGCAATGTTTGTAAAATGTGATTTTCAAGCTCACTGAAGAAAATTGATATGTGTACAGTATAAGATATACTGATTATGTTGCTGACATCATATGTTCACAAAAAAAAAGGCATAGAGATTTTATTTTTTCTTTGAAACTCTAAGAGGGACCACTTGGAGAAACTGGCTCATAGAAATTGTTTCTTTTGTTGTGTTCTTAGTCTAACCATTGTAATCCTGTACTAATAATAGATGCTTTATCATTCTGCTACGGTTACACTCTGTAATATCAGACTGAAAGATATCATCTGGATGTTAAAGCTGAGCCTTTGAAAAAGGAAAATATTTTACATGTTGTTAACTCCCAACAAAAGGTTTTTCAGTACTAGTATGAAAAGCAGATCAATTGTCCCTGTTCTTGAAATTGCTTAAAAATATGCTGCCATATAAATTTAAAGTAGGTGGGATGGAGGCATTGAAGTACTTATGATTAAGGTACCAGTTCATGAGTTGTAAAAGACTGCAAGTCTTAATTAAAATGAGTCTGAATGGTAAAGCATCTAGTTTGACTTCAACAGCAAGTTGATAGTGAATAATGAAAATATTTGACATAGCTCTCGAGGAGATACCAGTGACATTTGGTAAATGTAGTTAATTAGTCATTGCTGAAAAGAAAATTGCATAGGAATCTTGGATGTCTAAGCTGAAATGCCTTTACCATCTAGCCTCAAAATGTGTAGGGCATGCTTAACTCTTTCTATTTCTCTATTAACTTTGTACTTTCTCTTCTCATGTATGCACATATTCCTTTCTTTATTAACCAATCTTTGCTCTCTCTCATCTCTGGAACTTTTTATTAAGTTGTTAATAATCCTTTTCTCAACTAACCACTGTCTCTTACTTATTGCTTTTAAACTAACATAATTTTTGTTGTGCTTTTCTCACCTTAGAGTCTCTCTCTCTCTCTCTCTCTCTCTCTCTCTCTGACTCTTCACATCTTTTAATTTAAACAAATTAAGCTTAGTTATCTCAGTAGACAATCTTACTGTTTCTTTGGTTACTCTGTTTTATGTTCTGTTATATTATAGTTGTAAAACTAGCAACATTTACAATTCTGTTATATTATACTCTACTTGTAAAAATGTCAATCCATATCAAATGTTTATCTTTGCTATAATCTACTGTTTTGCTTTCTTATAATATGTTGAAGCTCTTCTTCTGGGGCCTTTGCTTCTTCTTCTGGCTTTTCCCGGTTAGGGGTCGCCACAGCGGATCATCTGTCCACTCATGATTGGCAGTGGAGTTTTATGGTGTCGAGTTGCCAGCCTGGCACCCAACCCTCCACAGAAGGCACACACACGCACACCTATGGCCAATTTAGAGTGTCCAATCCACCTACTGCATTGTCTTTGGGATGTGGGAGGAAACCGATGCGACCACAGGGAGGACATGCAGACTCTGCACAGAAAGCGCCTCAGCAGAAAATCGAACCGGAGAACCTCTTGCTGTGAGACAACAACACTAACCGCTATGCCACCATGGCCACCTTTCTGGGGCCTTTGCTTAAAATGTGTTATTACCCAGTCAGACTTTCTTGGTAAAAAAATTAATTAACTGGAGTCCAGATTACCCAGCAGTATTACATGATTCTTACTTCCCCTTACTAGAAGTGCATTCCTTTTAGCTTGCATAGTGGTCTGAACTGATGATTCTGTTAATGGTGTTGTCTTGTTCTAGAAGTGTCTACAAGTGGTGTGAGTCATAACCCGAGACATTTGCTTAAATTTCTAATACAATAAAAACTACTTTATATTCAAAAATAAAAGCACTGGTTAGACAGAACAGTCATCTTGCCCGCAATAAAGCTGTTTCTCAAGAAAATTTGTTTGGTAGCCACTCTGAATCATATATCATTGTAGTTACTGAAACATAAAAATTATCGCTGTCATTTTTTTTTCTGTTGTTAATACAACTAACATTTTAAAGTTTGAACTATCTTAACTCTACCTATTTGATGGCAGCTATATTTGTATGGGGCTGCAATTGTAAATCCGTAGAGTGAAGGAGGTGCAGCACAATTTTAAAATGTAACGTGGAGAAAAAAGAAAGAAAACTCAACATGCAGGAAGTAGCTGTAACTGTACTTAGTACTGTGCAAACACTGTGTCATGCAAGTGCATACACATTCACAAGATATTGTTCTGCTGCCCCAGGAGACTATCCCCAGAGCTACCCTTGAAGACTGTCACCAGTGAGAACTACAATAATAATGTTATAGAGTTTACTGGCAATAAAAAAATCCTGCAAAAGATGCAATATTTTAGCCAAAAAAACAGTAAAGAAAAAACAATCCAAATAAAAACTGTCTCTCTAGTTATATGAAGAAATAAATGGCAAACTGAATATACAGAAAAATAATTACATTTACCAAACTATCGGTAATGCTTTTGTCTCACATCAAATAACAGAGACTTCTTCAGACTACACTAATAGTGACAGTCTTTCTTTATTTATACTATGTTTAAGAAATACATGACTTTTCAGTTAACTAAAACATTTATACATAACAAGGTGAAAAATATTTGTTAACAAAAAAATCTTGGAATTTAAAACAGATTTTTGAAAAAGAAAATAGGACAAAGGAGTCAGAAGGATCCATGATGGGAATTTACAGCTGTGTGCATTATAGCTGGGCTGGCATTTAGAAAATTTAGCTGCACTGGGGTAAATGATTTTCTGTGACAAGCAGACACGCATAGGGTGTGTGTAATTGTGAGACATACATACCACAAGTGGTGCATGATGAGCAGGAGAGCTGGCCGCAGTATATGCTAATGGGCATATAATGAGATGACAATGAGCAACATTATTAAAATGGGTGGAGCTATACATTCAAATTAAGCAAATTAAGATGTCAAGGAGATTCAGAAGTGTATAAAGGGTGTGAAGCGGAGCTCTAAGACCAATGTTAATCAATGCAGCTAAATGCCTGTGTTTATGCTACTGACTATTGCCATTTTGAGCCATGGTGGTGCACATCATCATTATTAGAGGTGCCATGTCATATGACCTTATAGGTTCATAGGTAGGTGCTAGGCTATCTGTCCGAAGGCATTTATAATCCTAGCCAGAGTGTGTCGGCTTTTGCCACCCCATTGATTAATTAACTGATACTCTGTCAAGCAGAGCCAATGAAGTGATCCCGGGGTGTATTTTCTGTTACCCATCCACTCATCAAGATTTCTTTTGAAGAGTGTTAGTGAGGGGCTCTTCCTAATGTAGTTTGGAATTTTGTTCCAAAGCATGGGGAGTCTCTGTGACAGGAATATATCCCTCCAGCATGTTCTATTTATTGTTGTGGTGAGGTTTAGCTCACTAGAGCGCGTGGCTTGCAGTGACTTGGATTTCTTTAGGTGGAGCATGTCCATCAATTCTGAGTTGGACATGGCTTTGTAAGTCAGGCAGAGATCACCTCTAAGTAAGCGATATGCCACTGAGTACAGCTGAAGTTTTTTTAGTCGGGCTGCATAGGACATATGTTTGAGGCCAGTAATCCTCTTGGTGAGGTACTTTTGTGGTCTTTCCAGCTGTTGGAAGTATCTTGTGAGGTACATCTCAAATGGGGCATTGTACTCTATGATGGGTCTGATGAGTGACGAGTAGAGGGGCACTATAACCTCTTTATTTCTAGATGCAAACCCTTTAGTAATTAGATGGGCCACATGGAAGGATTTCCTAACTACTTTGGCAATATGATTATCAAAGGAGAGATTACTATCTACCTGGGTACCCAGATCTCTTATTACCTCTTCTGTATTAAGGAGGCTGCCACCTATGTGGTAATTTGTGGGTTTTTTGTTTTTCCCCAAATGGGATGACTATGCATTTTTTGGCATTTAGCTTGAGGCTATGACTTTGACACCAGGTGTCCGTCTCAGTAAGGCCCTTTTGGAGGATGCCCTTGTCAGCCGGAGAGTCAATTATGGCTCCCAGTTTTCAGTCATCGGTGAACTTGGTTAGCCATAGTCCTCCTGTGTTTGCCTGCACTTCTGAGATGTATATGCCGAACAGTAGGGGTCCCAAGACTGAGCCTTGTGGGACACCACTTGTGACTGGTTTAGAGTCGGACCTGGAGCCTACTATCCTTACCATGTGAGTTCTGTCTGTAAGCCAGTTGGCAACCCATCTCCTGACGTAGGGGTTTATGTTCAGGCTGGTGAGTTTTTATGTAATACCCGAGTGGGGAATGGTGTCAAAAGCCTTGGTGAGGTTAAAGTAGGCTGTGTGAACAACCTTTCCCTTGTCTATGGCCTTACTGACTGTCTCGAAGAAGTCAACCAGGTTTAGTAGGCATAATCTGCCCTTAACAAAGCCGAACTGGGTCGGGTCAAGTGTTTGGAGGTTCCCAATGTCTTTGTTAATGAGTTCCATAATGATGCACTCCATAGCCTTGCAGACCAGGCTAGTCAGGCTTATGGGGCGATAGTTACCAGGATCAGTTGTGGCCCCTCCTTTGTGGAGAGGAATAACTGTTGCTGTGCGCCATTCTATGGGCACATAGCCTGTGGAGAGGCTGAGGTTGAACAGCTTGTTTAGGTGGGGGGTTAGTTTGTTCTGTAGTTCATGCAAGACACAGCCTGAGACACCATACATTTCATGGCCTGCATGATAGTGACATAGTGAACCAGTACTGTGTGGATAGGGGTACCATACAGGACCAGGAAGACTTGTGTCAGCCTCATTTTTGGGCCTGTTACAGGTGTAGAATACCTATCCCAGTGGATACCAAGATATATTTCTGGCTTTACATATACTACCTACCTAAGTGGACCTTTCAGAGACCAACTTGGGAAACAGTGCTGGGGGGGGTATTTCGGGCATCAGCCTCAGGAATACTCTATCAGTTTCTTGATTCCATGTTGCAGCATGTGAGGAAGCAAATGTGGTTTCCAGTTACCACAGAGGAGACAGGCAACACCATAAGGGACTTTTATGATATAATCCACTTCCCTGAGATACTGAGGAGTGTAAACTGTACCCACATTGAAATGAAGACTCCACCTGTGGAAATAAGAGGAAGGTATGTAGACCTCAAAGGGTATCACTCAGTTAATGACCAGAAAGTGTGTAATGCACAGATTATCATGCACAGTGTGTCAGCAGGCCACCCAGGCAGCTATCAAGACTCCCTCATGTGGCAAATACTGTATATAACCTATAGCAAAGGTGTGTGAGAGGAGACTTCCCCTAGAGGTAACTTACTGGCGATGAATGATATGCCACTAAACCACGAAGGCGAAAGTGAACTCTGCGCAGCAAACTGTTGAAACAGACTAGGCAACGTACTTATTAACGTATATCCAGTTTATTAAAAAAACAACAACGTTTTCGTCCTCCTATATTGGAAGACTTCTTCAGAAAAATACAAACAGACAAATCCAAGCTCCTTTTAAAACTATCCGCTCAAAAATTCAAAAGTTTTCACCAATCAAATAAGTGAGCTAATACAATGCACGTCAAATATTAAAGGACCATGTATAGAGCTTGCTAAAACTCACCCAAAACGCACATTGTCACTGAGTTAGTAGTAAGTGAATAAGTAAACACATAACACAATATAAATATATATATATGTACGTCTTGAATTAAAATATTGGATGTCAATAAACAATGACTAAAATGCAATATAAACCACATAAACCTATACGCAATTGATATTGAAGCGTACATGTTAATGATCTTCAAACCCAAAAATAAAACACATAGAGCATCGATACTCTGTTTAAATTTGCAAATTCAGAATGTTACAGGGTAAACACGCTGATGACAGCAATGTGTCTATAAAACCCCACACTGTTACAAATAACTGCAATATTAGCGTAAAAAGACACACCCCAGGATTCACGAAGCCTCCGTGTAAGAGTTATAACTCTTACACGGAGGCTGCAGTTAAACAGAGTGATGTCAGCATGCTTTGCATATTCATGAGAGCATGCTGAATCACACCTAAGTCTAACACGGTCCGTGTAAGACAGTAGGGGGCGTGTCCGTAGGCTGAGCCCTGCAAGCGGACACGCCCCCAGAAGTGTAAAAGTGCCCAAAGTAAACACCCACAACAGAGTCCACGGAAATGTGAATAAACACAACACAACACATGCCCCCACAGACTATGAACATAAAAGATATATAAATGAACATGTTATATATTTTTTTTTAAATTGTAAAGATGTTTAACCGTGAGTGCGCTCGTTTGCGTGGGCGTGCCCGTAGCGCAGCTACAGTTAGCAGTCAGTGGGAAAGCATATAAGAACTAAATATGCAAAATAAGCCAGGAAGCAATAGCGTAGCGGTAGAGATGTTGGCTGCAGAGCAGGCATTCATGGTTCGAGCCCCCACAACACCAATTTTTTTTTTGCAAAATAAGCAGGAAACAAGTCCCTGACAAATATGTACACATAAAACCACATTTTATGTAAAATGTAATGAAATAGCCCATTTATATTGAAGAAATGTGAGGTAACAAAAGAATAAAAAATGCCAGATGTGCCCATAGCTGAGCTACAGTTTAACAGGGTGAGTGCATCTGCCCGTAGGTGAGCAGTGGTTTAACTGGTGCAAAATGAGTGCCCGTAGCTGAGCAGTGGTTTAACATGCTAAATCTATGTGCCCCTAACTGAGCTGAGCGTAATATGCGTGCTGATAGCCAAATGAGGCTTAAACCAGCGTACACCGTTTGCGCGGAGCTGCGCACCGCGCAAACAAGCTAACCGACGGGCAACGTTGAGCAAGCCGTATCAAAACTGCCTTTACACAGACACACCCCTCAGCATGTCTAGACAGTCATGAAAAATAAAAAGCAGTGGCCAGGTTCGAACCCAGGATACTATACACCATAGTCAAGGTACAGAACCACTAAGCCACGACAGCAGTACCTGTAAATGCAATAATAGCTAATATATAGGAATGAATACAAACTAGAGCATGACAATGCAGGTTTACTGAAGTTGATACAATTCCAAAATGGCCAATCACAGATATGTGCAGGAAAAACGGACTATATAAGCCCCATAGGCGGGAATACACAGCATAAACGATTGTAGAACAGACCTGCAGGCAGAATGTCAGGAGTAGGAGAGGGTAGTCGCTTTCGAGCACAGAGGTGGGGTGTTGAGGAGTCCAGGTACATGGCCTGGCTCCTAGTCCACAATCATGAGGCCCAACTCATGCAGGGCCAGGTCCTCTGGGGAGCATACAGGGCTGAGGCGTGGGACCGGTTGGCTCATGATCTCACCAGTGCCACAGGGATTCCAAGGACTGGTGAGCAGGTCCGTCACCACCATGCGGACCTGAAGAGACGCAAGCAGGACCAACTGAACCTTTGGATCCAGGAGGCCCGGCAAACACCCAACGCCCCACTACTGAGTAAGTAACATTTAATTATGTATGTAAAAAATTAAACTAGCTGATATTATGGAGATGTGTATTCCAATATTACTTCATTTATATTACAGCTGCAGGTGTCCGTTCTGCGAACCGCAGAGCCTATGGCGATAGGCTGGTGCGGTTGCGCCACCAGGCAGGTCAGTAATCCACTACCAGTAACTGTAAAGAAATATAAAAGTATGACAGTCAGCAAAAGAGTGCAGTGTAGTCAGTAAGGAATAAAATCTGCAAGTAACAGTGTGAAAGTGTATGCAAGTATTGCTTGATTACAAGAGTTTTCAGCCTGTAAGTTTAACCTAAACATGAAACTGTCCGACATATATTCTGAAATAAAAATGCCCTGCCTGTAAGAAAATAGTACACAACCTGCAGCAGGCTGAAAAGTATAGCTGCAGAAGATGATGAAATCACATGTGTGAAATATATCCCTGTGGAAATACTGAAACATGACAGAAGTGAGACTGCTGGAAAGGATTGTAATAACTACTGTTAAAACATGTCAATAAAGCCTAGAAGTACCATCCTGAATAGTAAAATGAAAGCAAGTGAGAGAGTGTGAGAAAGTGCCATGAATCCAGCAATACAGTAGTAATAACCCCTGAATAAAGTATACTGCAGTCAAGACAGAATGAAATGCATGTGAGATTCAAAACCAAACAGCAAAATCTGTTCAAAGTGTTGCTGCATCTGGAATGTGTATCCCAAAATCAGGATATGTTGCTCTCAGTCTGCAATATGCAGATAGGATGTTTGTCTGATATACCAAACATCCACACTTGTCTACAGCTATATAAAGCAAATGTAGCCCTGATGTAGCTGAACAAAGCTAGATATGAATGTGTATGAAGAACCATAAAATGTATATTGATGTTGCATTAACAGTCCTATCACCAAGTTGAAATAGTTATCATATAGGAAACTGTAGTTAGAACAGTAGTGTGTATATAACTGTAGCTATTAGAAATGTACAGCATATGTATTGTTATTCTAAGGTGTTAATATTACTTTCTTCACCCCACCCTATAACTACATATAACCCATTCCACGTGAAAATGGTATGTGCAATCACAATTAACACCCCTGGACGTTTGTCCTGTTGGGTCATATATATTTGCATGTCTGTTGATGCATCTGCCCTGTTCATACATCCACACCTGATGGCCTGTTGCCATCAATTAACCCTGCATGTTGTTGGACTGTGTATTTCTGTTCAAATTATGCATGTGTTATGCACGCTGTTCAATGGTGTGAATATCTGGGTGTTTGGTTAATGGGAATACTAATGCATGCTGTTACAACTAATTGTGAATGGTATTATATGTCACTAACCCAAACTGTCATGACATAATGCAAAACATAGTACGACAGGGAAGGCGGGTTCCAGCGGACCCACCTCTCCCACCTCAGCTGGCGAGTGCACCTGGCACTAGTGCCGAGTCCGGACCCTCCTCCGGTGGCCCTGTGCCACCTGCGGGTGGAAGCGCTGCAGGGGATGGGGCTCGCCCCCCCTCTGCAAGTGTGGCCGGAGGAGATCCACCACTCACCCTCCGTAGCGTCCGGACTGTGGTGCGTAGGGAGATTTGGGACTCTGTCCTTGAGCCCCTACGCCAGCTCGAGGCACGGGTGGCGCAACTAATGGGCATGCCTGTTGCCCCGCCTACACAGCCCCCAGCACAGCCCCGTCCTGGGCAGTGAAGGAACAGTGGCAACTGCCTATGGGTGGGGATATCAGTTCCACTGTTGCCATCTGTGGGCTCATGGGCTCTGGATATCCAAACCTCCGTCCCCGTCAATTGTGTAACCCCCCCACACGTGTCATACACCGCCCCTGTATGCGTCTTGTTTGTCTTGTCTGTTTACCTACCCAACCTACCTCCCCAGCTGTACCGACTACCTTCACCTGACATACCACTCTCACCTGAAAAAAAAAAAAAAGGGCACTCTGTACCCACAAAAAATTACGCCCCATACATAGCTGCCCATTCCGCACACATGTCTACTGGACATGGAACCTATCAATTCCAATTGGCTGTACAACAAGTATTATTGTTGTCCTGACACCTCTCTCAGGGGTGGAAGGTTTCAAATGTCACACCAAATTACATACATATGCACAGCTGTTGCTGATGAAGAAATGGGCAGCTATGGGCCTTACCTACATCCCTCCTGCACATCCCAAGCTTGTTTCCCTACTGTCTTACCCTCTTTGTGACCCCTTTTTCACCACTTTCCTGTCTCCCCATTTTCTTTTCTTTCAAAGAAAATAGCGCGGGTGTGTGCAAGAGTAAGCACGTTTAAGCGGTTGTAAGCGGGTGTGCGCGGAGCTAACCGCCAGTGCGCATGCGTGAGCTCCGCGCAAACCAGCGCTAACCCGGTTACAACTGCTTAAAAGTGCCTTAGTCACTTTGATTGACAGGTCCTGTACTCAGTTCAAAAGCAAAATAAAATCCCACTGTGAGTCCCGAACCCAGGACCTTGGCAACTGTAGTCTGCATGACTTACCACTAAGCCATGACTCTTATACAAGAACATTGTGCTAAAGTAAATATATCATGTAATAGTAGGAATGAATGTAAAGGGAATATAGATGTGTAGTACACAAAGCATGACATTTAGAATTACTATCAAAACTAGTGGATTTCCATAATAGTAGTGTGTGAACAGAAACAGCCATGCTAGTTGGAAGCTAGTAGGTAATAATGTCACTATAGCACCTTGCAAGACACACACATACTCACAGCAGGATAAGCACTGCCCATACCCCACAACCTCTTACAGGAACACATCTGGACCAAGTAATAAAATATGTGGAGCAAAGGCCCAAAACCAGGGACACATTACAAATAATGTTACAACAAACGCAGACAGTTCAGAAAGTAACAGGGTCTGCACTTTGTGGGATGTTTGGAAGGGTATGCAGTCTGGAACTTGAATGTTTGTCACCATATTCTGACTTGAGCCCAGAGTGACTTGCCAGAAAAAGGTGTGCATGAGATATTGACCAAAATATGAGGCAGAAATGTGGACAACCTGCAAATATCTGTACACATGATGGGTCCGACACCACCATATTTGAATAGTTAAGAGCCTAGACATAGCAACAGTGAATGACTTACAGGGATGCCCCACAGACCCCATGTGAAATGTACAAACAGTAGGCAGAAAGGTGTAACACATGCAATGGTAACTATGGAGTCCTGAAAGTATTCACCACTTGCATGGCAGAAAAAGTGTAGTAATACATATGCTCATGCTAACCCACAGTCACAACTGCAGCATACCAGACATTTTAATGGGTGTACCCCACTGATATGTACCATTCCATGAGGCACATAACAGATGAACCTGAAAGTCTCTGGGGCCTGCTCAGCAGCATACTCAAATACCCTAATAGATGTCAAGGCCCACACCATGGCCAGACCACACTGCATGCTGTAACACCCTAGCAGATATAGCAAGCATTCCAAGGTGTGAATGTACATGGAAAATAGGAAAGCTACAGCAGCACACTACAGTCAAGACACCTAGCAGGCATACAAGTAGTGACTGTAAAGGGCAACTATTGAAGCCTTAGCAACAAAGTGCAAGCAAAAGTGAAAGGAAAGCACACACACACACACACATTAACAGTAGTAGTAGTTGTAGGTGTCAGTGTACATACACAGTTAGTACAGGAAACTGGAGAAATGAATGGAGGAATGTTAATCTACAACACACCTGGAAATATGAGAGAGATACCAACCTTTACACTCACAGAACATTGTCCACAGCATAACAGCATGGTCCCTGCCCTTAAAATCTGAAAGGGCTACGCCTATCTCACATACCTTTTTATAGCACTGTTCTGAAATCACAGTGAGAACTGCAATCAGTACACAACTGGCTGCATGCAATTAGCAAATGCTGGCTAACAATTGGTGCAGAGGCCATCACATGGGCATATGCAGATACCTACAAAAGTATGCTGTACTCCATGTCCACACATGCAATACTTTCATTGCACCCTGAGAAGGACGTGAGAGACAGACAGAGAGAGAGAGAGAGAGAGACAGAGACAGAGACAGAGACAGAGAAAACTGCAATTAAGCAGACAGAAACAAATTGTTCAGCAACAGCTACCTGAAAGCTGACAACTGGGAAGTGGAGCAGCAGGACAGAGAACCAGACAGCAACACAAGCAGCTGTGACAAACACAGGTAATGTAAAGTAATACTATAAAGGTCTACATACTGTGAACCCTCCATATGTGTCATTGGTCTGTATCCATATGTATATGAAGATGTGTAAAGGGCAGGGGACATACAGCAACTATCAGTGAAGGCTGTACATACATTTGTATGTGAGAGCATCTATGTGCACATATCAATGTTGTTTGATTGTAGGTTGTAGTGCCATGTACAAAGTAGGTTTCACAGTTATGTATGTTTAGCAGTATGTTAGTGTGTGTATACAGTATGGTAGACAAATATGTTGATATACCTGTCTAACATATGGATACGTATGTATGTCAACATATGTATGTGTATATATATATATATATATATATATATATATATATATATATATATGATATGCATATATGTATACATACATAGAGAGAGAGATGTAGGAATACATAGACAGATGTAGATAGAATATTGTACAAACATATCTATGTAATGCACACATACAGATATAGATATATGTAGATACATATACATAGACAGACTGATCTGACTACCTACAGGTATGACTGTATATGACGACCTGCAACACAGCCTGTCCCACCCCTCTGTCACTCACACCCCTCTGTGCCCCCCTCCACATCTATAGCAATATATGTATATCAATATATATATGTGTATATGTATACATATATATATATATATATACATATTTATATATATATATATATATATATATATATATATATATATATATATATATATATATAGATATATCTATATATATATATATATATATATATATATATATATAGAGAGAGAGAGAGATGTATATAAATTCTGAGTGAGGCACATGTGTACAGATGTATTGCAACAGGTGCCTGGTGACAAAGGCATGGAGTGAACACCAGTGTCAAAACCGAGTACCATACCACATTCCAGATCACCTACACCAGTAACCACCAGATATGTGATTGGCTGCCCACCACTGCATGTGTCAGGGGTGAACAGGGTCATAAATGTGTACAATAGTGGCCCCAATGATATTCACAGTGGCACACTATCCCTGGAATACCTGCACATGGTATGTGTCAGCGGACATGGTGAGTCAGCTATGGACATGTAGGTCGGTGTACCCCTCCACACCACATAATGGATGCCATGGTATGGACCTCACATGACAGCTACAGATATGGAGAAGGACACAGTGACATGTACA
Source organism: Protopterus annectens (assembly GCF_019279795.1). NCBI lineage: Eukaryota > Metazoa > Chordata > Ceratodontiformes > Protopteridae > Protopterus > Protopterus annectens. Next base: position 696,844,421 of record NC_056736.1, read on the forward strand.
ACACTGTGACAATGCACTCAAACACATTACCAATGCACAGTGACTGACAACACCACAGAGTACACATATGCTACCCACATAGAGGTTACCACTCCCGGATTTACATATGTAAGTCACACCCATGACAGATGTCCAACAACCATAGTAACACCTCACACCATCCACAACCTAAATGTCTGCTGTGTGTCGTCCGTGCCACTGCAATAGAGTGCACATGTGGAGGTAAGAGTTCCTACCCACAGATAAGACATACCCTGCAATAAACCACACAGTGTTAAGAAGCAAGACTCCCCATGAGTACATGTCACACATACCCCTGCTGAATGTTAGTCAGATAGGTAATATGCCATATGAGTCACCCTGTGTAACTGTGTGACAGCAGCAGGTACCATCACACCACATGTGTCACAATGGTCAGGGTAGCAGAACAGTACGCTGCTGTAGTCCCAGGGGCAATAGCATATTGTATAGTATTGTATTGTAATGTAATGTATTGTGTTGTATTGTATTGGTATGTTGAGGTGCCTCCTTCGTGGAGTGGAACCACTGCTGCTGTGCGCCAGTGTACAGGTACATATCCTGTAGTCAGGCTAGTGTTACATAGCACTTCTATATGTGTGTTTAGCTCCTGTCAGAGTTTATGTAGCATGCAACTGGGGATACCATCAGGTCCCATCCATGTTGTGTATTCTGCTGTCCTGCGGGTGGCTCTCACCTGGACATCTGTGATGACAGGGAGGTTACAGTCAGCTGGGATAACTATGCCTTATTTCGGGAGAGGGCGGGTGACACCTGCACTGAACCTGTCTGCCACAATGTTGTCGATATCTGTGGTGTCAGTGAAATATTTGTTGTTGTGTACTACCTATGGGCATAGAGGATGGCTCCTGACCAGGTTGCTAACATAACTGAAGAAGGCCTTCTGGTTATCTGTAGTGTCACTCTTGATTTCCCTCTCAAAGTTGCCCATGTATTTTGTATGATGGAAAATAGATCCTTACTAGTGCTGCTCAGACATGCCCTCCCTTTATGGAATTATGCTCTGTCTTGCAGTAGCTTCCATCTTCTGTAATACAATCTGTCTATGGCTGGGGTCCACCAGACAGGATGCTGTCCCTTTGTGGAGAGTGTCTTGGTCATATATGGGATTGCATGATCCATGCATTCTCGGAGATGTCTGTAGAAAGCAATTGTGTAGGGGTCAGCATTGTGGGTTGTATCTGCCACTGGCCCAGTGGGCTGAAAGGATACCATATCACTGTTACAAAGTGTAAAGTTTGTATCTGTAATGTTATGCACTATAGTCGTTTGTGCTGGTGGTGGAGGTGGGATATGTATATCCAGGGCAATCAGTGTGTGGTCAGCTCACAGTAGTTGACGATGTAGGCCATACAGTACCTAGATACAAACCCCAGAGTGAGGAGGTGCTCTTGACCTGAATCAGTGTTCTGACTGCTGGGGTTTGGTAGTATGTCGTATGGAGTCTGCCAGGTACTGTTGCACAGTTGCTGGCTGAGCACTGATACCTGGCCATCTACATGTGTATCCACCAATAGACAGACAGATGCTACATATGTGAGATATGTTGTATCATAACAGTCGAGTAGCATGTGTAGTATGTGTGCCAAATTCTGCTGACATATATTGCTGATACCAGGTTATTTTCTTTCTCAGGTACATGACCCACCGCAGAATCCCACCTACTCCACAGCTGAGGATGAGGAGATACACCAGAGCCTGGTGCGGGATTATGCAATACTCTTTTCCGGCACCAGCCAGAATCAGCAGGAGAGGGCTGCACTGTGGCAAGACCTTGTCCGTCGGGTAAATGACATAGGCACGCATAATAGGACATATGAGCAGGTACGACATCACTGCAGTGATTTAATCAGACATGTCCGTCAGCGTCGTCGGATACCCACAGGCAACAGGTCGCCACAGGTGGTGGGGTGGCTACACATCCCCACTCACCAGACTGGAGGGACTACTCATGAGTGTAGTGGCTCCAGTCCGCCAGCAACAACAACAGCAGCAGACATGCATTATGATGGAGGCTGGAGCCACACAGCAGCAAGACAGTGAACGTGCAGGTAATATGCCATATGTATAGTTGACTGTTGTGTACACTGGTAGTTAATGCATGTGTGAGGTGTGTCCTTGGTTTGTAGCTGTCACCATAGTATTTAATGTGCAAGTGTGATATCCTCAATATTAGCAGCTGACCTGTGAAAGGCGACTGTTGTACTACTGACCTGTATCATACTCAGTAACAATGGCACAGTTGTGCCCACTGACATTAGTTTCTTCACGTCTGCAGGACCCTCTGGTATAACAGCAATGCAGCCTATCCATGCTGGTGAGTGTGTATTAACAATTCCTGTAATAGTGTTGATAGTAATAGTACTATTTGGCTCACTTAGTAGTGCTCTTTGTATGCATGTAGGTGTGTCTGTGTCTGTGTGTTGATATCACGCATACTGAGTACTGTACAATTGTGTGAAACTGTGTGCATGTGTGCATGTGTGCACCTGTGCATGTGTGCATGTGTGCATGTGTGCATGTGTGCATGTGTGCACCTGTGCATGTGTGCATGTGTGCACCTGTGCATGTGTGCATGTGTGCATGTGTGCATGTGTGCACCTGTGCATGTGTGCATGTGTGCATGTGTGCACCTGTGCATGTGTGCATGTGTGCACCTGTGCATGTGTGCATGTGTGCATGTGTGCATGTGTGCACCTGTGCATGTGTGCATGTGTGCATGTGTGCACCTGTGCATGTGTGCACCTGTGCATGTGTGCATGTGTGCACCTGTGCATGTGTGCATGTGTGCACGTGTGCATGTGTGCACCTGTGCATGTGTGCATGTGTGCACCTGTGCATGTGTGCATGTGTGCATGTGTGCACCTGTGCATGTGTGCATCGCTGGTAATGTGTAGACATTGTAAACTGTGTTTCCTGTTTCCCTCCCACAGGTTCTGTTGCTGCTCTGGTGTCATGTAGCAGGGAACCTGAGTCAGGTGCCGTGGGTACTGATAATGATGACATCTGTGTAATGGCACAGGAAGGTATGCCAGGGTCCGCCATTGGTCAGCCGATTGACAGTACACAGCTGTCGACCCCATCAATGCGCACAGTTATCCTGCCAATACACCCTTTGTCACCAATGTCCCTAGGTGATGGACAGCATACAGTGGGCATTGACCAGGGTAATGTGGTATCTGTGGCACATGCCTCCCCACACAGCAGCCATGGGCATGGCCCAGAGATGGTACCACACAGACAGATGTCCAGGGGTTCTCGTGGGAGCATCCATGGGCGTACTGCCCCTGTCAGACGTGCCCACAGAGGTCTTACAACCTCAGCTATGTTTCGGACTGTCATGCAGGCACAGTCACGTATGGAACGGTACACCAGACAGGGTCTGAGGGAGCTGACAGCATGTCGCACAGCCATGACTGACAGTATGCGTGACATTGCGGCTGCCATCCGTGATTTCACCGATGTCATAGACAGACGTTGTGGGGACATATTAGACCGGTTCCACAACTACATGTCCATGAGCCAGGGCGATGGTGGGCGGTTGAGGCGTCGACGTGGCCGTATGCCAGCAACAGCAGCAGCTGGCAGTCGTCGCGGACAACAGGGCCGCGCCCCGTAGTGCCAGCAGCAGCCCCAGCAATGCTGGGTCTGTGCTGTCATCAGACCGCCCCAGGAGACCACGTGCACGTGGCTCTGGCCAGGCCCGACAGGGATCTGTGTCCAGTCAATGAACACCTGCTTCTGATGACAGTACCCAGTCTGGGTTGGTACTGGATACGGTCCGTAGCACCCTGCAAGGCACAGGTACCGTGTCCGTGGCCAGAGACACTGATCTGTATGACCTGGCAGGTACAGTCTGTGGCTGTCCACAAACACCAGTATATGGCAGCCATGAGGTGGAACTGTGTGCATCCATACACACATGCAAATTGACAACACCTAGGGCTACCGCATACGCACACACTGCATCAACATTGCCCCACCTTCTACTGCTGTCCCTCACCAACACACATACACATACATGTCAATTGGTGGTATCGGTGGCTGACTCAGGCATACCAAGTTCACACCCTGTGCATATGATGAAACTGTGCCACCTCCTGCAATCTGTAACAACTGTGCAGGTACAGGTTAACATGTTGCTGATGCACAGGGTGACCACATAGATGTGTAGTAATAGTATCATGTTGTTAACAGTACTGTGTGCTGAATTAATTGTGGGTATATCACAGCATGCCTGATGCAGTAAGTGTGTGATTGTCATGTCCTGTTGTCTACACCCATGGTAAGTACCATAGTGTATCATCTGCACATGTTGGCATACTGGTGGTAATGATGTCAACAGAAGGCTACATACATAGGTAGCACAGGGATAGGGTAATGAATGTAGTAATACACAATGATGGACATGTAAATTGCAAGTGGCATGTTGCCCACACTAGACTCTGCAATGCAGATGTTTGAGGATGTTGATATGTGTGCAGTACTACACGACTGGTACAGGACACACAGGAGCACCCTAGCACTGCATGCTCACATCTCATACCATGCTAGACAGCCCCAACACACATAACTAACTGTCACAGGAGGGAGAGTCCCCATATATGTCAGGGATACTGTGGTGGCAGGCCAGGAGCATACATCCTACTAAGTATGGAACCACTGAGTGAAGGCTCAGTGTCTGTTATTTGACATGTGTATTACTGCAGGTATGAGCACATGGGTTTCTATCCAGTTATTGTACATCCTGACAGTACATGGTCTGTACACTTGTGTGCACTGAGACTGGACCCTAGCCATCTGACCCGTGTATTTCCATGTACATGTGCATAGTGCCTGCATATTTGCAGTGTTACCTACTGGAACTGGTACAGCTTGTTTGTTGTACAATGGACTACATGCAGCCCTGTTTACTGTAGCTTTGTTTGCATGCATGTTTGCTTGCAATTACCCTGGAATACTGATCACACCTGCAATGCATAGTTATAGAGCTTCTGTGGACTCCTAGTGCCATCTGCATAGCCTACTATATGTATGTCCATGTCCCACTTGACAGGATGTCACTGTTTGTCCTGTTCACATGTACATTGCCTGTGACACAGTGCATATGACTTACCTGGCATGTGTCCACGTGAGCAGTCATATATGCTACTGCTAACTAATCACAGGCACTACACCTTCACACATTCATCTTCTGTTGAACTACCTGCTTTGCTAGGGACGGCCTGCACCTGTCACCCCTGGGCTTTCAGATATTGGCAAAGGCTCTTGCTACACCATAGTGCCTATGTTAGGCAGGGCTCAAATGACAAACCCACCTTCATAGGTATCACAAGGGATAAGAAACTAAGAGCAATGCTACCCAACGCCAGAAGTCTAAACCTCCAGATGCATGCACCCAAAACACTCCTTGGCATGGAAAACATCGATATCTGTGCAGTAACAGATGCCTGGTTCAGGGCTACTGAGAGCACACCAGCACTACCAGGTTTAACCTGGTTGATTTCTTTGAAACAGTCACCAAGGCCATTGACGAGGTGAAGGTGGTTCACACAGCCTACCTGGACCTTGCAAAAGCCTTCACAACAATACCCCACTTGGGCATTCTAGAGAAGCTCACCAGCTTAAATATAAGCCCCTATGTCACTAGATGGATTGCACAGTGGCTCAAGGACAGAACCCACATGGTTAGCATTGCTGGAGCCATGCCAGACCCCACACCAGTTACGAGTTGTGTCCCACAAGGCTCAGTCCTGGGACCTCTCTTGTTTGGTATATATTTATTGGAGGTACAGGCCAACACGGACGGACTGTGGCTGTCCAAATATGCAGATGACTGCAAACTGGCCACCATAATCGACTCTCCAGCTGACACAAGCATCTTCCAAAGGGGCATCATAGCAACAGACAACTTGTGCCAGAGCCATGGCCTTCAGCTGAACAGTGTTTAGAAAGGGGAATGTGCATCCTGTAGTCTGTTCACCTAGTTGCCAAAAGGGACATTGTCCTCACACACACTAACCCCCCTCAGCCAAAAACACACACTTGCCAATTGCAGGATTCAAACCCCTATCTGACTATGTTATGACACTTGAGACGGACGCATTAGCAGAGCACGCTATTCGCATTACTGGGAGTTTTTCCTTCTCCTGCTATACTTATAGAGTGCTGACATCATCAGTGTTTAGAAAGGGGAATGTGCATCCTGTAGTCTGTTCACCTAGTTGCCAAAAGGGACATTTCCCTCACACACACTAACCCCCCTCAGACAAACACACACACTTGCCATTCGCAGGATTCAAACCCCTACCTAACTATGTTATGACACTTGAGACGGACGCATTAGCAGAGCACGCTATTCGCATTACTGGGAGTTTTCCTTCTCCTGCTATACTTATAGAGTGCTGACATCATCAGTGTTTAGAAAGGGGAATGAGCATCCTGTAGTCTGTTCACCTAGTTGCCAAAAGGGGACATTGTCCTCACACACACTAACCCCCCTCAGACAAACACACACACTTGCCATTCGCAGGATTCAAACCCCTACCTAACTATGTTATGACACTTGAGACGGACGCATTAGCAGAGCGCTATTCGCATTACTGGGAGTTTTCCCTTCTCCTGCTATACTTATAGAGTGCTGACATCATCAGTGTTTAGAAAGGGAATGTGCATCCTGTAGTCTGTTCACCTAGTTGCCAAAAGGGACATTTCCCTCACACACACTAACCCCCCTCAGACAAACACACACACTTGCCATTCACAGGATTCAAACCCCTACCTAACTATGTTATGACACTTGAGACGGACGCATTAGCAGAGCGTGCTATTCGCATTACTGGGAGTTTTTCCTTCTCCTGCTATACTTATAGAGTGCTGACATCATCAGTGTTTAGAAAGGGGAATGAGCATCCTGTAGTCTGTTCACCTAGTTGCCAAAAGGGACATTTCCCTCACACACACTAACCCCCCTCAGACAAACACACACACTTGCCATTCGCAGGATTCAAACCCCTACCTAACTATGTTATGACACTTGAGACGGACGCATTAGCAGAGCGCTATTCGCATTACTGGGAGGTTTTTCTCCTGCTGTACTTATAGGGTGCTGACATCATCGGTGTTTAGAAAGGGAATGTGCATCCTGTAGTGTGTTTTCCTAGTTGCCAAAAGGGACATTTTTCTCCCACAGACTTACACACACACCAACCCCACTCACACACACACACACTGAGCATTTGCAGGATTTGAAACCCCTACCTAACTATGTTATGACACTTGAGACGGACGCATTAGCAGAGCGCGCTATTCGCATTACTGGGAAGTTTCTTTTCTCCTGCTGTACTTATAGGGTGCTGACATCATCTGTGTTTAGAAAGGGGAATGTGCATCCTGTGGGGAGGCAGACACCAAGCACACTCTGGCTAAGCTGTCATTCCCTAGGGCAAACAGCCTAGTGTTGACCTCTACACCCATATGTTTAATTGTCAAATGCACATTATTTGTTGCTGATAGACTGTTTGCACATCTTTATTGCCATAGCATTCCCTGTTTGTATGAACAACTTGTGCATCTGTGGAAGATGTTTGCATATGGGAGGGATCCACTATATCACGTATGTCTCTGTAGTCATTTAACTGTGTGCACTGGGCAGACTGCTGTAATGTGGTTGGTTCCTGGAATAACACATAAAATACCAGATATGTGTGTCCAACTGCTAAACCGAGATTTGGCCTAAGTGTGTGAGCATGCCCAGTTCAGCCTTCCCATGGCATGTTGTCTGACATATGTCTCATTTATCAAAGTGTGTGAGCATGCCCAGTGTGAGCATTCCATATGTTGGACTCTGCAGCCCACCACATTTGTGGATGAGTGTGAACTTCAACAAATATCACCCGTTTATGGTTGTGTGTTGTGTGTCATGTTGTGTAGTTACTGTACAACTGCTTTGTGTGTGAACACAACAGGATTATACTGTGCCTGCAGTGTTTGCATGGGATACTTTGCATACAGTTGTCAACATCCTTTCACACTGACCTAACACTGTAGTACTGTATAGTGTACTGGTAGTACTTTGACTGTGGTGGACAGTATCCTGGGCTTTAGTGCTATCACTGCTTTACATTTCGATAGTGGGCACAACAGCCTGGTTAGGGGCCAGTTGTGTACATCTGACCATGTTGCATTCTGTTCAGATATGAACTACTTAAACCAGGCTTGTCCAACATTGGTAGTGTATTCCACAACATAGGTGTACATTTGCAAACACTAGCGATGTGCCCTAGTCCATGTCTAATGCTAGTTGGAGAGTGTGTTTGTCCTTCAACACACATTGTAAGTGGAGTTTGCCATGACATATGTCATGGTTAGTATACTGTGCCTCTGTCTACCTGTGACATGACAGTGATACCCAGGATAAATCTACCATCTCCCATCCACTCATCAAGATTCCTATTGAGGAAGATTGATAAGTGACTCTATGGGTAGCCTGTACTGGGGTTCACTCATGGGTGGGGTGGCTTCTGTGTTATGGATCACGCAGTACAGCTTGTCCTATGTAAGTCAGTGCTGGGGTTCAGGTCTCTCATGTGCATAGCTCACTGCCATTCAGATTGTACAAGGTGCAGCATGTTTATTGATGCCAGCAACACAGGCAACACATGGCATCTGTGCAAGCTCTTTGATACTCCTGATGAGGTACTGTTGGGGACTTTACGGTTGATGGAGGTGTCTGCTGAGGTACATCCCACAGGGGCTATTGTAGTCAATTGTACCGCTGATGAAGGATGACTGCAGAGCCACAATGACCTCCCTTATCTAGATCTGACAACCTTCATGATTAGGTGGGTATATGGTATGTTTCTGTAAACACTACAGCACATGTTTGTCCAATGCAGGATATCTATCACCTTGTGTCCCCAGGTCTCTCATTACATGTTAACTACATAATGGGTTAACACCTATGTGGTAATTGGTGGGCACTTACTGTATATCCACGGGGTTGACTATACACGTTTCTGCAATTAGCTTGCTGACATGGCTATGGCACCAGTTGTCTGTTTCTATGTGGCCCTTTGTGGGATGCTTGTGTCAGCTGGTGGATCATATGTGGTGAGCAGTTTGTAGTCCTCTGCAAACATGTTCGACACAGTCCTTCCATGTTTGCCTGTACCTATGGGACATATATACCAGACGAGGGAGATCCCAGGACAAAGCCTTGTGGGATGCCAGTTATATCTGGTTTGTAGTCTGACATGGCTGCAGCATGTCTGACCATGTCTGTTCTGTCCTTGGTCTGGTTTGCAACCCCTCTACTGACATGTGGGTTTATATTTAAGCTGGTGAGCTTATCTATAATGAACACGTAGGGTATTGTATAGAAGCCTTTGCAAGGTCCAGCTACACTGTGTGGACCACATTGCCCTCATCAATGACCTTAATGACTGTTTCAATTGAGTCAAACATGTTTAGGGGCAGGATCTGCACTTGAGAAAGCCACACTGGGTTGGGTCCGGTGTCAGTAGGTCCCCAATATCTTTATGTCTGTGGTACATGCTGATCCTTTCCATAGCTGTGCAAACCGAGCTTCTCAGGATTCTGGGGTAGTAGTTTTCAGTATCCATTCAGGCAACACCTTTGTTGAGAAGGACCACTGTTGTTGTACACTGCTCTTTGGGTACATATTCTGTGGTAAGGCTGACATTGAGCAGTAGTGTGGTTTGGCATTCCATTCATCTTGGAGTCCATGTTGCACTAAGCCCAGGACACCATCTCATACCATTGCTGCTGTGTGTTTTGCTTTGTAGATGTTGGCTGTTACCTCAGCATCTGCAATGTCAGGGGCCAGCAGTCTGCTGGGATAGATATTCTGCATTCGGGGGTTTGCACTGCACCTGTCAGGATGTATGTTGGCAATATGTGTGTGTGTTTGTGATATTTGTGTGATTCAGGGCATATCTGTGAATTCCCAACATGGTTCCTACCATCAGTTGTGAAAGCCTTGGGATTATCCTTAGTGTCCTGTACAATTTGTATCTTCATAGGTTCATAGGTTCATACTAGGCTATCCACCCTAGGGCATTTGTTAGCCTAGCCAGAGTGTGTGTGGCTTTTGCCACCCCTTGCTATGTGAATATTATGGCCATTTATGATTTGCTTTGCTGTGCCTCTGTCTGGACATGACACAGTGAAGACCCCCAGTGTAACTCTACAATCATCCATCCACTTGGCAAGATTCCTGTTGAAGAGTGTCAGTGAGGGGCTCTGCCTAACATGGAGTGGGATTCTGGTCCAGGGTGTGGGGAGCCTCTGGATTATGTATCTGTCCCACCAGCACATCCTATTTCATTATTTGTTGAGGTTGACATCTCTCACTCTCACAGCTCCGATGGATTTGAGTTTTCTGGGGTGGAGCATGTCCATTACTCCTGTGTTGGGCATGGCCTCCTACAACAGGCATGCAATGCCTCTGTGTAGGCAGTATGTGACTGCATTCAGCTGGGGTGTCTACAGCCAGGCAGCATATGACATATATTTGAGACCCTTTATCCTCTTGGTGAGGTACCTTTGAGGTCTTTCTAACTGCTGCAGGTGTCAGGTAAGGTACATCCCATATGAGGCATTGTACTAGATTATGGGTGTGATTAGAGAAAAGTATAGGGGCACAATGACCTCTGTTGACGTAGATGTGAATCCTTTCCTGATACGGTGTCAAATGTAGACAGTCTTCCTAGCCACATTGGCAATGTGGGTGTCACATAACAGGTTACTGTCCACTTGTGTCCCTAGGTCCCTGGTTACTCCTTCCATACATAATGGTTTACCACCTATGTGGTAATTTGTGGTACCTTGTTTGGTATTTGGTGGGACATTCATACTGTCCAGTGTCTTCAGGACGGCTGGGTGGGGTTACTGTGTGTGAGAGTGCGGTCTGTAGCATGCTACAGACTGTACAGCAGTCTTGCCTACAGTTAGTTGCACATGGGTGGACTCCAATGCCTTGTGCATTGTCAGTTACCTGGACGTATGGGTGTCTGTGCTGACTATGGATACTCACCCTCCTTTTATGTTTTGTTCCAGGTTTTGGGGCCATGACACATGATACGTGGTATAACCTGGTAGTGCTGGTGTGCTGTCAGGAGGCTTGCAGCAGGTTTCTGTCACTGCACAGACATCGATGTTCTCCATACTGGGGATGGCCTTGGGAGCATGCATATTGGGGTGTACACATCTGGCATTGGTCAGCATTTCCCTTATGTTTCTTCCCACTTATGTTTTCTAGGGTGGTGGGTCAGTCTTTTCAGCCTTGCCTACAAAAGGCTCTATGGAGGTGGCAAAGGCCTTATCCAATATTCAGACGCCCAGGGGTAACAGGTGCAGGCCATCCCAAGAACAGCTGCGTGGCTTGTCAAGCATGACATCCCAAGCAGACAGACATGACACCAGTAAGTGTGCCACTTGCTATGACTGATCATTCCGTGTTTGTACTGTGGCATTATTCTTGGTAAGGGTAGGATGCTGCAAATGGTGAGTGTCATACCGGCCTGGACTACATAATCAGATAGCTCATCTATGTCTCTTTTCATGTAGTCTAGGGCGGTACATCTCAGGTCATTCACACCAGCATGGACTATGACTGCATCATATTTCTACTTGCTTTGGAGTGACCTGCATACTTCTGTTATGTGGCATATTGTGGCAGCCTACAGGCAGCTTACTGTACCCTTTCCCTTGTTCAGTCTGGTGTGCGGGACAGCAGTGTGTCTGACTATGGAGTCACCTATTACAACTGTATCAGGCATGTTGTTTCTCCTTCTGGCCTGTGACTGTTTGGCACACCAGCTTTGTGTACTATGTGTTGCATGTGCTATGTTTGGAGGTTGTTTGATTGGGTGTCTGCTTTAGAGGCCTCTGTTGGTGTGCTGTGTTTGTAATTTGTGCCTCCGGGAATGTTTTTCTGTGTTTATGTGTTTGGTTTGCAGTTGTGATAGGTCTATGTGGGACTGTGTTTGTGGTGTGTGTGGTTACCTTCTCCTCCTGACTTGTTTTGGGAGTACTGAGTTGAGGGAGCTCAGCCTCCAGTTTGGATAGATGGTTGCATCTCTCACATATATTTGTATTTCTTGGGTGGAGTTGGGGGTTGTCTGTGTACTTGGGGCAGGTGTAACATTGCCTCAGGATTCACAGATTCCACTTGTTGTGGCTGGCCTTAGTGGATTGTATGTGTGGACAGATTTTATTGCCATACTACTGATCAGTGATTACTTCATTGTTTATGTTTGCTCTATCATGTAGTAGCTTCCTCATTCTCTTGCATGGTTTGGTTATGGCTGGTGTCCACCATGCCAGATTTCTGCGTGTATGGCATTGTGTCTTGTTTTAATTTAGGACTGCATAATCCAAGCATTCCTGGCAGTGTTCATGGAATGGCTGTATTACAGGTTCTGAGGTGTGGCCCATATTTTGCACCTGCACGGGACCTTTAATGGATTCCACATCAGTTTGGAGGAGTGCAAATATTGCTTAACACATGTTTTCCACTGTGGTTTTCTGGCCAGGGACTGTGGTCAGGATTTGTATATCCAGTGTGATTACTCTATGGTCTGGTTTTACCAGTGAGCAATACACTTCTCATCTTGCCATCCAGTACCCATGTTGCTGATTATCACATCCAGTATGCTTACCCTCTTGTGGGAGTGGTACGTTGTTCCTGGGCCTTTTGGTTTATGGATTCTATGAACTTTTGTCCTACACTGTTGGAGCTAGTATAATGCTCCCAGTCTATGTCTGGGTATTTTCAGTCACCCAATATAATGTGGTTTGGAGGACTTGATATATTCATGTATTCCAGCATAGGCCGGGTGCAGTTCCTGGTGTTGGGACAGTAGTCTGTAGCAGGCTATAAACTGGGGGGCAGTTTTAGCCACTGTTACTTGAGCATGGCTAGTCCATGCTGCTTTTGTTGTGGTACCAACATGGGGTGTGGTTATCCTTGACAATTCTTGCTAGTCACCCTCCTTTTGTAGCTTGTTCCAAGTTTTGAGGCTGTACAGCACAGTATGAGGTGTAACCTGGTAGTGTTAGGGTGCTGTTGTGAGCCTTGGCTCAGTTTTCTGTTACAGCGCAGATATCAACATTCTCCATACTGGGTGAGTTTAGACTGCATGCATCTTGCTGTTTCAACTTATCCCTTATCTTATTCTTATCCCTTCTGATACCTATGGAGATAGGTTTGTGTTTTGAGCCTTACCTATTCAGGGCACACTGTGGGTGACAACAGCCTTTGCCAGTATCCATACGGCCTGCACTGATAGGTGCACGCCAGTCCTAGCAGGTGGTGCATCATGTCATGCTCAGCATGTCATCCCAGACTGGCACACATTGGATCCCCTTTGACTAACTGCGATACTTCAGTCAATTGTTGCACTTGATCATCTCATTGTCATGTTGTGGCATGATGCTTGGTGAGGGTAGGATGTTAGTCAGGGTCCTCAGGTGTGCATATAGTACATGGTGTTACATTACTTAACACATAGCATTCATGCCTCAGGTGGTGCTGCAGGGCTGTCTCTGTCGGATGCGCATATTACACTTCCCTGTACATGTTTGAGAGCAGGTTGTGTCATGTTAGGCATCCCTGTTACTATATGAGTGAGTCAGAGAGGGTATCATTCCCAGGGTTCCTACTGAGCCAGTGTATGTGCTATGCGTTGCCTCTTTGCCAAGGCCAGGGCATACTGGGCACGCCTCCTTCTGCCTACTGGGGCAGGCTCAGGTTGTTCCTCCTCCGAGTCACGGCGTGCCTGTGATGGCCTTGGCAATGGTGGGGGCTGTTTGGCCCGGCCCTATGCTGGTCCTGCTGCAGCTGTTTTCGCAAGATCATATTATGTAGCATAGCACATACCATGACAATTTGGGTACATGTAGTTGGTGTGTACTGCAAGGCTCCACCAGATGTGTCCAGACACCGGAACCGTGACTTGAGCAGCCCAAACACACGCTCTATTACATTACGTGTTTGTGCGTGTGCCTCATTATGGCGTTCCTGTTCAGGTGTGTGTGCGTTTCTGATGGGTGTCATCAGCCACGGCTCCAGTGCATAACCTGCATCCCCCACTAGGTGTCTCTGCGGGATGTCCCCATTGGAAAATGTCTGGTACAGCTGCATGAAATGCCAGATGTGGGAATCATGGTAGCTCCCAGGACAGCCAGCACACACATTCATTATTATGCCCTGGGCATCACACACGACCTGGCAGTTGATGGAGGGGAAGCCCTTGCGGTTGATGTATGCCCCACCCCGCTCACCGGCTGGTGCTTTGATGCGTATGTGCATGCAGTCTATTGCACCCACTACCTCAGGGTATTCCGCTATTTGCTGGAAGAGACGCATATTGCTGGCCAATACCTCACGGGCATTGGGGAAATATACATGATCACCGACATGTGCTGACATGGCATCCAGGAACTGGTGCAGTACCCTGGAGGCTGATGCCTGTGATATCCCCATCATATCACCAGTTGGTCTCTGGAAGGTACCTGTTGCTAGTATTCTTAGGCCAACACATACCTTGGTTTCCACTGGGATGGGTTCCCCTCTGTTGGTTCTGTGTGTGAGGCGTGGCCTGCACAGCTCCACTATTTGCTGCAGGAGGTCTCTGTCCACTCTATAGCTCTACTATCTCCAGCTCATGTAACCCGTGGTTGGTGACCCTGTGCCTGTACACTCTTCTCCGCCTCCTCACTGTGGGTTGTCTGGCACCATCTGCATTGTCACCACCCTCAGCAAGTCGCCTATGTCTCATTATGACAGCTATGGCAGCCCCTAACATTTCTGCTCTGAGTTCAGCTTTTTCAGTTTTCACTTCTGATAACTTAACTCCTGTCTTGCAGTGTCTCTTGAGAGAAACATTCTGCACTGCTGTTTGCAGAGTTTTAAGTGCTGGGCTGGGCTACTATTCTGCCTGTGTAATTGCCTGCATCTAATTGTTTTCACCTGCTAGCTCCAGCAGTATTCCCTGCTAACTTCCTACTAAATCTGTTGCTTCCTTTTTCCTTTCTGTTTCCTCAGGGAGGAGCCGTGTGCAAACCAGCAGAAACACGCTCACAGTGGCTTACACACGCGCACACATACTTACACAGTTCAGAATCTGCTTATTCGGTTTAAAACGCGTGCACGCCCGTGCAAATGGTGTTAAACATCTCCCAACATGCTCCCACATGGTCAGTCTGCCTTACACGCGCGCACACTGCCTTACACGTGCGCACACTGCCTTACTGCATGGCGCGACACGCGCATACACATCCAGCAAGAAACTTTGGTGTAGGCAACAGTGTACACCTTCCATTTCTTGACTTTCTCATGCTTACTTAGTGGCACACCTCTTTCCATGATATCTGTCTGACATCTGTCATGTAACTCTAACCTCCAATGAACTGCATTTCTTTCTACCATTCCCCCCTGTGATGTCACCTATCTCCTACTCTGTTCCTCCCCTTATGTAACTCTTACACTACTCAGAATGTGCTCATTTGCTATGTGACAGTGGAATTCAGTATCCTTACACTCATTTGCATCAGATTGCCTACTAATGCTTAGTTACATGTCTTAGACTCAGCTTCCCCCCTTAGCAACCACTACACGGTGGCCATGTTGGTTTTGGTCTGCTGGTCCCTGCATTGACATTCCATGTATTGCATAAAACCCACATTTGTGGGTTTAAAACCTTCGTTTTATGTTCTATGCAGCGCAGCCCGTTTGCTGGGCTGCGCTGGGTTTAAACATCGGCAATCCGAAAAAAAATTATATTTTTAATATATTTGCATCAGGTTACCTTGCCAATGGCCACATATTTGGCCATTGGCATGCTGCCTGACACATATGCACCCTTTATTTGGAGCTGACATGGCTCCATTGCAGTTTTTGCAGAAACGTACTCAGTTGTCAACTGAGTACATTTCTGCAGCTAAAACGGCTCTTACACGGGCTGTTCTGGGCTTCCTGGATCGCTAATCATCCTCATTTGCATGCTATTCGGCTGCAAGTGAGGTGATTAGCTTATCCACGCCCACTCCGTGTAAGAGCCGTTTTAGCTTGGCTCTTACACGGACTTTGGGCTGTTCCTGGATCGCGAAGGCTGCATGGAGTCTTACACTACTCTTAGACTCCGTGCAAGCCTTCGTGAATCCGGCCCACAGTCTAACTACATGACCGATGTACGAAGTGCCCAAAGGTGATCAAGTACAACTGACCATTACGCTTATTAGATGGTCTTACATTAATAATGCATAAATTTAATAATATATAATTTATAACTTTTTATATAAACAAAGAAGATCAAAAAGTGTATATTATGTTATTTAGAGTTACTTGTTACCTCAAGCAACTCTTAAGCTTCAAAAGGCAAGTGATATTACAGTTATCGTTTAAACCAGGATAACTAAAGGCGTTCATCAACAGTTGCCATTCTAATTCACGGCACTCAAGTAGTATTGAAGTGGGTCCCCCTCTGTTGTCAAACATCAGTTGGTCTATAGCCAAAAAATGAAAGGAGTGATCAGGGTTGGTACTAATATGCTTAGCTAAAGCGTTATCACCCTTATTTTTAGTAATCACATATGTATGCTCATAAATTCTATCCCGGAATTTGCGATCAGTCTTTCCCACATAAAAAGAGTCGCAAATATTACACTTAGCCAAATAAATAATGCTTTTAGAATTGCAATCAAGTTTATACATAATTTTAAATTTTTTACCGTCTACTTCAAAAAAGGTGGGGTTTTTAACAAATTTACACATACTGCAAAAACCACAAGCAAAAGATCCACACGTTCTGTTATATATTCTAAGTTTTTTACTCTCCAAGAGGCTCTTAAGATTTGTACCTCTCCTATACACAATAAGTGGAAATGGTCCAATTCTCTCCATCAAGAGGTTGTCTTTATGTAACAGACACCAATTCTTAAACAGTGGCTGTTTTATTTGCTCACTGTCATTATTAAATGTTGTAATAAACTGGATATACGTTAATAAGTACGTTGCCTAGTCTGTTTCGACAGTTTGCTGTGCAGAGTTCACTTTCGCCTTCGTGGTTTAGTGGTGTATACACACTTTTTGTTTTCTCCTGATTAATGATATGCCCTGGAACTCTGGCTGATGACGCCTATCGGAAATCCACAGAATAGCATAGACCAGAAATACAGCAACACCCTATTGCAAACAAAAGTTATTGTGAAGCATGTATTTGGACTGCTGAAGGCACACTTTTGCTGTCCGGATTCATCCAGTGGTGACCTACATTGTGGACCTGTTATACAATATCATATATTGGAGGCAGTTTCAGGGGGGATGGTCAGTTGTATGAGGTGCAGCCTGCAGCACACCAGGCAGTTCAGACTGAGCCAGATGAGGAGTCAGAAGAGGAGCCAGCAGCAGGGGGTGGGCATGCTAGATGGATGTGGGTGTAATATGCTGTGACACTAACAAAGAGGCAGTGACTTGCACATAGCTACAGGTTATAGTAAAGCAGATACACTGCAATAAAAGTGATGTATGTAAAGTCAACACCAGTCTGCCTTTACCCATGAATAGGTGGGCCACACTGTACATCAGCTATAGTTAACCCAAATAACTATGTACTCTGGGCAGGGTGCTGTTAATGTCATTTGCACAGGTGGGATATCTTTAACACGGAAATGCATGATTGCTGATGACAATGAAAAGTAAGACTGCACTTATGTATAGGGACTTTGGGGGTACATTAATGAGAAGTAAGACTGCACTTATGTATGGGGACTGTGGGGGTACATTAATGAGAAGTAAGACTGCACTTATGTATAGGGACTGTGGGGGTACATTAATGAAAAGTAAGACTGCACTTATGTATGGGACTGTGGGGGTACATTAATGAGAAGTAAGACTGCACTTATATATGGGGACTGTGGGGGTACATTAATGAGAAGTAAGACTGCACTTATGTATGGGAACTGTGAGGGTACATTAATGAGAAGTAAGACTGCACTTATGTATGGGGACTGTGGGGGTACATTAATGAGAAGTAAGACTGCACTTATGTATAGGGACTGTGGGGGTGCATTAATGAAAAGTAAGACTGCACTTATGTATGGGGACTGTGGGGGTACATTAATGAAAAGTAAGACTGCACTTATGTATGGGGACTGTGGGGGTACATTAGTGAGAAGTAAGACTGCACTTATGTATGGGGACTGTGGGGGTACATTAATGAGAAGTAAGACTGCACTTATGTATAGGGACTGTGGGGGTACATTAATGAGAAGTAAGACTGCACTTATGTATGGAGACTGTGGGGCTACATTAATGAGAAGTAAGACTGCACTTACGTATGGGGACTGTGGGGGTACATTAATGAGAAGTAAGACTGCACTTATGTATAGGGACTGTGGGGGGTACATTAATGAGAAGTAAGACTGCACTTATGTATAGAGACTGTGGGGGTACATTAATGAGAAGTAAGACTGCACTTATGTATGGGGACTGTGGGGGTACATTAATGAAAAGTAAGACTGCACTTATGTATGGGGACTGTGGGGGTACATTAATGAGAAGTAATACTGCACTTATGTATAGGGACTGTGGGGGCACATTAATGAGAAGTAAGACTGCACTTATGTATAGGGACTATAGGGGCACATTAATGAGAAGTAAGACTGCACTTATGTATAGGGACTGTGGGGTACATTAATGAGAAGTAAGACTGCACTTATGTATAGGGACTGTGGGGGTACATTAATGAGAAGTAAGACTGCACTTATGTATAGGGACTGTGGGGGTACATTAATGAGAAGTAAGACTGCACTTATGTATGGGGACTGTGGGGGTACATTAATGAGAAGTAAGACTGCACTTATGTATAGGGACTGTAGGGGTACATTAATGAGAAGCAAGACTGCACTTATGTATAGGGACTGTGGGGGTACATTAATGAAAAAGTCTTTCTGAATGACAAGTAGCATTGGATGCCTGTATGTTGGAAGTGCTGGGGGACTATGATGTTGTGAGTATATGTCTGCTGGTTCACAGCCTCAGCAGTAGTTGCAGCACTGTGGCTTCATCTACTGGACAGGCCCAGGGCTTGTATGGTAGAGGGTTTTGCATCCTCTGCATGCATCTGCCTGTGAGAACTGCTTCTAACAGGAGTTTCACTGGTTGTACCATGGCCATGGCTAGATATCAGCATGCTGTGTGACTGTGACCATTGGCTGATACCAGACGTACCAGTGCCATGACTTCCATGATCCCAGGGATGTCCTCTCCTGGCCATTGTTACCTCTACAACAAATGTAGCTTTGGAAGTGCTAGTGCGACATGACTGTGATACAGGCTATCCAAGGTCACGATGGTCACCATTTGTGATGGTAATGGTGGAATGGTTTTGTCGATGGTGTCTGACACATGGCATTGAAACATGCGAGGACATAGCAGATGCTGGTATATGTGATTCATTTCATCAAAATTATCACTCATATGGGATGTGTCGTCCTGAAGATCATGTCACACAACCAACTCTGAAATGGTTCTGGTGGTACTAACCTGTGTCTCCATGATTGCTCAGCATATATGTTGGGTCACAGCCAATGGCATTGTTGCTCCAGGGCAAAGCTGGTACCCAGGTCATCAATGAGTACCAGTAAGTACCTTTCTTTGTCTACTCTTTCACCCTATGGGTGCTTGTGACAGACTCTAATATTTGCCCTGTAGGGGTACCACACTTTCATGACTACAGGTATTCTCAGTAATGTGTGTCCCTTGTGTGGAGTGTGTCTCATGGGCTTTCACAGGCACAGGGTCTGTGTCAGTGGTCTGAAAAGAGGATCCAGTGGTTA